>NC_084667.1:28968189-29336379 GCF_028389875.1 Rhea pennata | reverse complement strand
AAGAGGATGAGATAGACAGGAGATGATTATTCCAGATTCAAGATTTCCAAAGCTTCCTTGCTTAAATTCTTTTCTTAACAAATTTGCCAGTTAATCAATGTAAAAAAGAAAGGATGTGGAAACATGGAAAACTATTATGAGTGCTTATTTAGATCAAGAATGTAAAATCAAAGTTTTTCTGTATTCCAGTAAATGTTAAATTATTTGTTTAAAAAATTTTCAAAATGGAATATTTAGAAAAATGCCCATGTGAACTAAGAGATTTGTGGTCATGATACATGAGTAAGACGAAGCTGTCTCAAAAGTGGAGTGGCTCAGACCTATACTTCTTTGCAAAGTAGATGTACCTGCAGGGTGGGTACAGCTGCACATAAGCAAGTATGAGGGAGCAGAGAATGTCTGGCTTAGTGCAAGGGTGCCATAATTTGTTGCAAGTATAGTCCAGTATAAATCAGTGCCTCTGCCAGCAAGTGCAAAAGGGGGAAAGACTCCTGTCTGAGTCATAAATAATATCTCCCTGAGCTGCTCCTAGGGCCAGGCACATCATACACAGCACGCTTTACTTGCGTCTGTGTGCTTAAAGACACAGCCAGCTCTGCAGTTACATACCAAATGTTTTGTAGGATTATAGGATTTACAAAAAAGATGGCAGGTTTGAGGCCTGAAACATAGCCTGCGTGTAATGTAGTCAGTCCAGTCGTCATTTCGTTTCGTATAGGTCATTTTTGTCTTGACAGTCTTCTGGGCCTTGACTTGTCACAGCTCCTCAGAAATACTTCTCAATTTTTGTTCACTTTAGTGTATTGTTGAAAAAAAAAACAATATTAAATCAAAAATATTTGCTTGATTTTTATCAGATGTCTTTAACAAGGAATTTTATTTTAGTTAACACAAATATATGCAATGGGAGCGCTCACATGAGTGAATTTATTTGGAATTATCAATTTTCACAGTATTCAGCCTGTTGAAATCAAATGAATATCTGATTGAAAGTTATTACAAAAAACTTATTATTTTCTTCTCTGATTTACATATTTTTTTCAGTGTCTTCTGTGAAGACATTAAACAAAAGCAAACGAGCGTTTTCAAATTTAAGCCTTATATGTTGTCTTTGATTGCAGCTATGGAAATCTAAAATGTAATTTGTTTATTCTATCTTTCTTACTCTTTTCCTCTTCCATTTTGATTAGTATTCTGAATACAAAATAATACATTTTCAATTTCTCCTGCAGTTCAGCTCATCTCTTAACATCTGACATGAAATAGATGATTCTGCAAAACAAATGGTTCTATTAATTTCCAATAAATTAATTCTCATTAGTCCAAAAAGGTTTATTCTTTCTTGTTTCACAGATAGGGGTCCACATTTACAAAATTACCTCTCCAGAGTGCCAGAGACTTTTTCTTATTATTTTTACATAGAGTTGTGACCCATTCTCAGATAAGTCCTTTAAATGATATTATTATACACAAACTATATATTATAGTCAATACTGCTATTTAACTCTCTGAACCCATGAATCATATGTCAGGAATTTTTGTAAGCTTATCAAGTAATTTTGATAAATTGATTGAAATCAAACCAATCTGTGGTAGTGTAGGAGGAGAAAAGAACATTCATGGCTCTTTATAGCTCTCTGGTATTTTCACCCCTTTTGTTTGAACTTTTTTTCCTCTTTGTGATGCCTTTATTTTTTCCATTGTCGTAGTACACAACAATTATAAGTGACATCTCTCACCTGTAAATTTTCAAAATACAAAGTAGATTCAAAGCCAAACAATAATTTGAAATCAGTCAGGAATGACAAGGTTATCTTGTAATAGATGTAACTGTCAAATGTGTTGATCTCAATCCAACACGCAGTTTTGATAAGTGTTGCACACTGTCTCAGAAAAAAGGCTAACGGGTAAACTGGAATGGAGACAAAGTTAAGGTAGCTGGTGTTGATCTGGCTTAACATGTATCATACCATCACCTGCCATGTACAAATTGTCTCTCTGTGCAACTATGCATAAAACGAACACCATCAGTTACACGTACAACTAAAATCAGTGGTACTCAATACTAAACTGGAATATCTGAATTAGTAGTAATGATACAATCTTATATTATGAAACCTCCCCACCTAATTAACTTCAAATTTCAGCGGGAATTAACATGTTTTGGAAACCCACTATGATAAATACAGGCAATCACAATATTGTTTTAACATTTTAATCAGTTTTTAAGTAATAGAAGAAAGCAAGAAGAAAATTGATTTTGCCTTCAAATAACAGAAGATTTAGAAGTGATAATATATAAGTGAGTTTAAAGTTAGATTACAGGATGTGTTTGAAATAGGACTTTTTCTGAAAATGATAAAAATTTCTTTTAATGATTTCCTGTAAGCGGTTATGCTATTAATCTTTATAAAACTTCAGGTGATAACCTCTGTAAGATCTGCTTTTCTGAAAAATGTAAGAATTCTGGGAATTAACCCTAATTACTAGAAAATATAGTAACAATTCATTTAATTCAGAGTGATCTCACGATCTTTTCATTTTAAGGAAAAAATTTCTATTTCATGTAATGGACATTGGCATGTGTCTCAGGAGAAGATGACTTGTTTTCCTAACTTCTACCACCAAATCTTGATTTATGAATGAAAATTTCCAATGTAGAAACTTCAGACATATATTTACCAATAATTTCTCATTTGTTTACCAAAAAAGAGAAGAAACAAGGGAAGGAGGAGTAAGCTTTCATTAATGGTGTGAACTCATGAAATAATTTATTTTACTATTTTTTATACTGCTCAAATGCTGTGTGTTACACATATGCAGTGCTGAATAATTTAGATGTGATAATATGGCACTGCAAAATATAGGCAAGAAAAAGGATACATTTCTCAAGAAAAAGCCTTTGTATTACATAATTTCAGAGGTTCTAGTGAATAACTGGGAGAGTGGAGCATTAATTTTGTCAGTTCAGTAGCCATTGAGCCAAAGTCCTTACTGAGGAAGTGGCAGGATTTTTTAAGTGCCACCAAGTTATCCTAGTTTTATAAACTTAGTTTTTATCTGTCATTGCATATATATCAGAGAAAATGAAGTGTGAATCAAATGAACAGGTAAAGATGGGACTGAGAAAGGAATTCCAGATCCACATCATTGCACAAATAGAATTTCAAAAATATTCAGAGTTCAGTATTTACATTTCCTGTTTGCAGTACTTCAGATAAATCAGTAAGACTATGCTACAATAAGGTAAAAAAATTCTGCATTTGTTACTTATTTCCAATGTTTATTTCAGGAACAATCTGAGAATAAGTCAGAAGAGTATAAAATATTTTGTTATATGGTTGGAGTTCAAAGAGAAAGTAGTAGAACAATAAATTATTGAATGCAAACAGACACCTCAAAATCTTGCTGAAATATTTATCCTTTAAAGGATTTCTACTTTGAAGCTACTGTTTACTGAAATCTATAGTTTTACCGGTGGTATGAAAAAAACATGATTGGCGGGACCTAACTTTAAAATTGATCACTCTTCTACGTGGATTGAAGAATTCAGTCCATTTTGAGGATAGATTAGGAATGGTGTAATTTTTTAAATACTTTCTGTTGTTTATAGATCATTTACTTCCAAGATACACAGTCCTTAATCTTTGAAATTACATTTTGCATATCTGATCTTTGACATTCTTTTAGGTGATCCTTTATCTAAAACAGAAATGCAGAATAAAATTAATATCACCTCCTACAGAGATTGTCCTCACATAAGCTATAATGGAATTTAAGATCTTGTACTGACACTGATTCATGGAGTATATTTCATACTCATGGAGAGATCCTGACTAACTGATTATTTCTACTTGCTTGACTAAGTATATGAGAAAACATTAATTTTATATTTATTTTCACAAATACTTACAAAAGAAAATACCTGCAATTATACATCCATGTGATTTTTGAAATTCTGTCTTCTTGAAGATTCATGTCAGCAAAACTTAAATGAATAAATGTTTATAGAAAGAAGATCCCAAAGGGGTATGTGTATGATTTGTTAGAAAACTTCACTGGAAATCTCAGGGAATATTCATAGTTGTTTCTTAGCAGCATTTGCTTGCAACTTGTCTTGATTTCTCTCTGTACTTTTAAAATACTCATCATCCATGACTAGCAAATGGATACTTTGGTACCTCTGCAGTAATGTGATATATTTGTTGAGACAATCTATTAAAAAAAAAAAAAAAGTGCTTTTTCTGGGCTCAAAGAAAGTATGTGACATTTGGGCGATAGAGTTTAAAGGATTAAGGTATGGTGAACCAAAGGTGGCATAAAAGAGACATATACACTTTGTAATGAAACAATGCAGACAAGAAAAGTAAAAAAAAAAAAAAAAAAAAAATACTTTAAAAGAAGATTAAGCATTATTTTTACTAAGGATTTGTCCCTTCTACCTACCTTTTTTACCTAATAATAAAATTTTTTTCTACCAGAATTTTAAATCTTTTTTGTTTGCTTTGCTGTGGAGTCTAATCAGTCTTAAATTCATCTCAGAAGATAGACTGAAAAGCTTGACTTCTGTGTCTGTTTTTGATGTACTGAGTGGTAATCCAATTGGAATTCTCACTACGGTTACTGAATTTAAGTCTTGTCCGTATTATGACTGCTGAATAAAAACCTTTTCCTTTTTTTCCAGTTATTTCTTAAATACTTTTGTCTGTACCAGGGAGTTCAAATGGAATGTTTCACTTAAGTCTTTGGAAGAGGCCTCGACCTACTGCAACTCGCTTTGTTATTGGCGTTCAGGCGATCAAAATGGTCATACCTTTTCCTTTTGTTATGAACAAACCATACTGCTAGTTTTGTCTTAACAGGGTCACTTCTCCAGCTTCATTTATTGACATCATTACTTTCCTGTTTTCCAGAGATGGTGACGTGCCAGCAAGTTGTAAAAAGCTTCTCAAGTTTGTGTCACAAACCTTCGGAAAAAAGTTCTTCAAGGACCAGAGCTCAACAGTAAGCTGTAGTTATAAACATAAATAAGTAAGTTATCTAATACTTGGCCTTGCTGTACCCTTACTAATGTGAGATATAAATCAGATTTTATCTTGATTGAATTTCTGAAGACACATAATGATGGTCTCACCTTGAAAATACCTTAAATTGGTATTCCACTCACACAAAAACCTACTATACCTTAAATTATAATGTGACCCTGAACGTTACACGTTCACTTCCTTTTGTATCTTGTAACGAAGCACCATCTATCACACAAAATGTTGCCTAACATCACTGAGAGGATAATTCATCAATAGACAGAAGATACATGAAAATGACCTGTAAGCATCTGGCAAATTGCATTTCTTTCATAATATGCAAATGAAGGTAAATTCAGCATTACCGTAATAATATCAAATAATTAATTCAACTTTTTAACAGAAAATATTGTTTAGAATTCACTATTAGAGATTAAGATGTTCCTAACTTCATTCACTATGCCAGCTTTAGCGATCTACATATAGGTCTGTAGCCGCTCTCCACTCTTCCAAATTAATGTGTAATATAACACTTCCCTGCAATGTTACAGACCTAGTCCTTCTCTCATAAAAGCACTTGTTGCTTTTTGTGGCATTAATTCTGAAAGGATTAACAGCTGCATAACCTTAAATTGATCAAAAGAAACAGTATTTAATATTTCTTATTAAAATTTACTGACTGGAAAATATCTGGGCAGTTTGTATACTATAACTATTGTTTCTTAATCATTGGCTTATTATTATCTGATGTGTCCTTTCTGTCATCTTCTAGTCTGTTCCATCCACATGTTGGCATTCTTTTTGTTCTTAGATTGTAAGGCCTTTGTAGCATTACCCATCATTTTCTTATTTCATTTTCATTTCAGATTCAGTGCCTGATACTTGGAGCAGGTTTTGAGTTGCTCCTCCAATACAAATTACTTTATTTCATTATTATTCTTGTTGCATGAAAAAATCTGAAAAATGCCTTATTTCTATAAAACTTGTGTGTTCTGATCATCTCTTCAAACATATGTTGCACTGTATTTGGAGGGGATCCAGTTAGGCATTGGAGATAGCCATGAACCAAATACATTACAAAAATACAGTCATGTCTATCTATCTATCTATTTGGTTTAGGAAAACATGGAACAAAACACAATTTGCTATATATTGTACATTTTGAAAACAGAGACAGCTATATTGGGTGCTATATAAGCTTATTTGTTCTGTATTGGGAATAAAACAAAGTATTGTGATACTGTCTTGGGAAGCAGAACAAAATGCTGAAATGTTGGAAAAAATCTTGACACTGTGATTTATGCAGAAGTTTGGCATGGCTTGGGGTGGATCTCTGCTCCTTTCTGCTTGTGAGGCAATTGGACACGCTGCTAACCATGGATTATGGTGCAGAGAAACAGCATCATATGGTTCTAATCGTGGGCATCTATGGAAATCCTGCATGGTAGGATTCAAAGATTTCAGATTTTCAAAGGTGGAGATAGGAGGGTAGACATGGAGAGCCATCTTTTTCTTTAAAATGTCTGCCTCTTACCCCACATGTTAGAGTAGCTAGAAGCAGCAGTAAAATATCCAGCCACAGCAGTGCTACTCAAGGAGGTAAAGTAATAGGGTCTGTTGTTCAGTAGCTTGAGTGTCCTGTGAAAGATGTGCACTAAAATAAAGCAGAAAGCAGCAAAACTCTTAATCTCTATGAGACATCTCTGTTTTGTTTAAAAAGGGAACAGAAAATTCTGTGTAGTGTTTGTATATGTAAATATGTGTGTGCCTGTGTCTGTGTGTGCGTGTGTGAACAATGTAGCATATTTTTATTCTAATAGGACCCATATCTGGAAAGTCAATGACTACTTGACCACATTTTCCTCTTTCTTGTGAGCGTGAAGTTCTGTCTAAAGAAGAAAAGTTTCTTTATGCAGTGAAGGTTTATTTTACTGGCAAAAGCACAATGTGAATTTTGCTCTGTGTCTGTTTTATGGTTGGACAAAAAAGCTTTTTTTGTCCAAAAATACTTCTTTCTCTTTTCGTTTATGGTCTGACTCTGTTGCACTTGCAGAAATGAGGGCAGATGATGCATTATTCTTGCATGAATATTTTCCTCCTCACCATGTGTTTGTGCATGTGTGTTTGTACACTGATTTGTTTCTCTAACAGTTTTCTCTTAAAAAGAACAAGAATTCAAGGCTTTTTCCAATGGTAGGCAAGACAATTCATGGCTGATATTGCGGGATTCATGTAGACAGAAACATTGATGGAATGTTTCAATAGTTCCCCTTGCCCTGAGATTGCATGATATTGATCATTGATAATGGTAGACACAATGGTAGCTTAAGATCAAGCAACAAGGAGGTAGGAATTGAATGAATTTGAAAAAATTACAGTACTTAATCAGCTAGTCATCATTAGCAAAACATTAATCTAATGACAAGCAGCTCCTCTTTCCTTAAAACAGAAAGCATGGAAAGTGAAACTTGTTCACTTTCTATCTCTCCTTAGCCTTCCAATCAAACTGACTAGCACTTTTACAAACTCACCTGTTAGCAGATTGACACTTCAGTTCATTTTACAGAGCTGTCACTATAGGCCTGGTTTTGCCCCTGGCTGGAAAAACTGCATGTTGCTAATGTTACTGCAAAAGAATACATAGCAAATAAACAGTTTTCCTCAACCCATTTTTTATACTATAGTTGAAAAAATTAGAATCTATTTTCTTCTAAAATGAAAATACATGTAAGCAGAGAACTGGGCGGAGGGTTTCTGCAGAACTGGCAAATTTTAAAACAAAGTTATGTAAGAATCCTCCTCAGGAATATGTCTTGCTTTCCAACAACAAACTTCATAATACTGAAAACAGACACCAAGATGAAGGAATCATTTAGCTAAAATTGAAATTTGAACCTGATAAATCATTTGCTACTTGAATCATAGATAATGAGCGATATACATACAGTCTACAGTTGGCGCCTAACTTAATTGTTAAACAAGGTTAAGAGAGTAATAAAGAGGTAAAATCACAAACCATCTGTTACGTGCCTGATCTAGTCCATCTGGTACATTTGGAGGAAGCCTGGGATTTAGACCACCAGTCACCTTCACATCCTCTTCCCACTCAGGGACAGAGAAAGTATGGCTGCTTATATGGTTTAATGCAGATTCCTTTCCTGTCTGAAAGGGACGGATCAGAGGGTCAGAGGCAGTCATTCTGAAGGGCAGCCAGCTGCTCCCATGATGTGCTGCAGACCTGAATGAGTGTTTGAGCAGTGCATTGGTCTGAAGGACTCTCTGTGGCTGGCAGTGCAGTCTGCTCATTCTTTACCCTAGATGGATTTTTTTTTCCTCTGAGAAAAAATAAAGAGGCTATTGTCCTTTAAATGGTTTGTGCTAAATAGGACTATCCTGTATAGAGCATGTTACAGATAGAGCAAAATGTCTTCACCTACAGAACCCTTGAAAGGAAAGCCTAAAGAGGCTGAAGTATTTCCCAGAAATAGTCATTTTACTTACATTTTAAGCATCTTCACATCTTATTTGTTATTTCGTAGAAACTTTCCTGTGTATTCAGATTTTAGTAGCCTTCTTTTTTCTTGTGCAGCGTTGATCATGATATTGGAACAGCACAGCCCTTAATTGAACCTAGGCAGCCCTCTAAAATCATTGCAGGCTTAGAGATATGAAGAAAATCTTAGTCAAGTGTGTCTGCCACTGGTTTGTGGATAAAATAAATGCTAGAAATTTAGCAAAGAGATTGGAAAGGATAGAAACTGTAAGGAAAATTGTTAATCTCCTTTTGCTACATTTCCTCAAGCTCATAAATTAATACTGAGTTAGAGTCCTGTTCAAGTTCCCACTGTATTTCACATTTTATGTTCCCAGTTAGCAATAGCTCAGAGTGATAGGAGGTGGTGCCATACTACTTGAAAGATAAAGTTCAGACTGAGATGTGGGTCTGTGTTCAAACAGTTTCCTGTGTGACTTCAGAAAGCCATTTAGCTTCTCTGTAAATGAGGTCCTCTGCTGTACTGCCTTTTTATTCTTTTTTGAAAAAGATAGTGAAACTATTTTAAAATTTCAGTGCATTTCATACTTTTATTATAAATGCCATAGTTTCAGCAGGACATTAACTGTAAGAGGGATGGATGGGATATTGTCATTCTTAGATGCCTCACAATTATCTCTTAGGATGATATAAAATGGACAGAGTTCTTTTTAACAGAGCTTTTAGGTTGTCTTTTTTTTCTAGCTCTACCTCAACGTTCACAACATAAACAAAAAGCTGCATCCTACAGTTTACCTATGCTGCAGATTACAATTTAGTATAAAGTATACAAGAAAAAAATTAAATTATTTTGTTGCTGCTACACCAGTCTACCAATGTTATCTTATTTGAGCTAGCTTGGTTGTCTCTCTAGACTATTCTGTCTCCTCAGCCTTCTCCTAAGTGAGTACCCTACTCTGCAGTTGTGAATGAGTAGTATGAACGGAAGAAGTTCGGAGGTACTACTACTAATGTTACTGTGAAGGTAACTTTAGATAAGTTGGTTTAAAGCAACTAATCTAAGCTGGTTAAAGTCATAATGTTGCCTTATGACTGTGCTTGTGTTGATTATAATTGGGTTATCAACTGCTGCCAGGTTGTAGTAAGTGCACCACTAAAAGAGATTTGTGGCAATTTGCTCTTGCTCTTGTCTCAGACAAAGCATTATGATTTATTTTTTTCTGCAGTCGTATTTGGCCCATACAGGGTTTCTCATGTAATGGATATGGAGTTGTCCATAATGAATTCCGTCATCCCCCTCAAATTTCTGAATATGTTATTTTTGGAATCACTGCTTTCTTTCCTTTTTGTACCAGTTCATTCTTCACAGTAACACTGTATTTTCATTATATGTGTTCTTGATCACAGTGGGAATTTATTTCTGTGGCATCTTGATGTATGAGTTCTTTTAAAAGATTCACTGTATAATTGTGCATTGCTTATTTGAGTACCTCAATAAATGTTACAGGATCATGTAAAATGATTCTCTTTATTTGATACTGCATCTTGTTCTTCTAAAACAACAAGACATGCTCTCCCATGGATTTTGTTTTGGTCCTTATTTTATTTTCCAGGTCATATCTTGGCAGATATGTCTTCTATGAGCTTCATGGTTGGAATATTTCTGGGAGTAAGACAGGTAGACTCACAAATAGAGAGTGAGCTAGAAGAGGAAAACATAGTCATGAATTAGAAGAGAAAAATAAAAACACCAAAGCAATGAAGTATGACTGAGGATACAGTGTAGTAGAGAAGAGGCTGAAACCAAACGTATCTACTCCAATGTACAAAATACTCTTTGCCCATTAAAGTTTGCAGGTACAATTAATAGATTTTATTAGATCGGGTAGTGGTTGGAAAAATAGATACATAAGCTCTTCCACAGGTCTATGTTTCTGAAAACTTCTTTTTTTTCCCAGATGTGATCCAATTATTTTCTCTAATAGTACCCCAACACATAAATCTTGCCTACTTAGATCTTCGACATGCCTTAGACTACTAGGCAAGTGCTGTAGCAGACAGCACTACGACAGAATACTGTTGGCATATGTGAAATCTCTGCTAGTATTTGGAATCATTAATTGATTTTGACCAAGAGATGTGGAAGAAGAGTTACATCCAGGGAGAAAGAGAGAGATACCAGACTGTAGGCACTTGACAGACTGAATTAGGGGAGACTCATTCTTTGTACATTTCAGTAATAAATTTGTACTTGCATCTTCACTAGGAAAAGAAGTGTGCCCTCAGTTTATGTAAATTCCATGAGTTAATGTAGAACAAAAGCAAACTCTGCTGTGCCTTAGCTGTTCTGCCACCTTCCCAGTATTGATGCAGTGCAGTTTCCACCTCAGTGTGTGTGGTTCTGTGGTTAGCTGTTCCTGCTAGTGGTGGAGTAAGCAGGTGGGTGCCAATTGCTTCCATGAGTGAACTGTGCTGTGATAGTAAGGCAGGTTATTTTTAAGTGAGTCAACAAATCAAGCATATTAAAACATATCTGTCAGAAGCACCATCTTTGGGCAATATAACTTTTTAGCTAATAAAGACAAAGATGGAGTGTTCTTAGAGAAATTAATCCATAGGAATGTCAGTCTTCCTGTGTTTGTAAGAGAGCCTAGTAGCTGTAGTACCTGAGGTATGCATTACTCAAAGTTAAGCTATTCCCTAAAGGTAAATCAGAGAGGACTAACTCACAGTATTGAATGTGAGAGCAAGAACCAAATATTTATTTAATTCAAGAGTTATTATGATGTATGCCAAAGGGAGACCCTTTTCTTTTTTTCTTTTTCTTTTTTTTCTTTCTTTTTTCTTTTTTTTTTTTTTTTAAGGCTAATCTCAAGCGCAATTACAGACAGAAAATACCTTGCCAAGACTGTTGTTTCCAGTGTTGATGTTCATCTTTTTTTTCATGCAGCAGTGACTTCCACTGCTCTAGTCACAGTTTACGATAAGGCAGACCTGGTGCAACTTAATATGCCTCACTTAGATTTGTGGCCATTCCTTAACTGCATGAAAATTATACCTCCATCCTGTAAACAAAGTGCATTTACAATTCCTAATAGTCCTACTTAGTGACACTATTAGGATCCCTTCACTTCTCCCAAATCTATTATGAATGCTTTATCTTAAAATAAATCCACAATGTCTCTTATCCTTGAGTCGGTTCTGATTATGATTCCACTTGTCTTTGTTCATTAGGAGATTTCAAAGACAGCTGGAATTGTCACTAACTTTCTTCTAACTTCTTATATAAGCAATGTTTTGTATTTTAAAATATGATCACACTAAAAGGAGAAATCTACAGGTATGCAGAAGTAGTTGCCCATTCTCTGCTTAAATTACGTATATCCTGGCTTCTTCTACAGGTTCCATTGCCCTGCTGTGCTGGTTTTCAATAACTGTAATAGTTTTTCTGGGAGAGGTGTTGAGGTGTTGATCTTTTGGCATATTTTCACTGTAGTGTTTCAGTCTTTTGTTTTAGTTTGTATAGCTGTATTTTCTTTCCTCATGATTTGCTGCTATTCTGTGCATTGAGAAATATTCTTTTACAGATATAATAGATCTTGTGAGTATCATACGGGTGAGGGTGATAAGACAAAGAACACAAAAAGGTCTTGACTGTCCTAATTTGTTTTTGCTAATTTGGAGATGGCTATTTGTAGTTAATTTTTGTCTAGGTCCATTGAAATGTCAGTGGTGTTTGAAATATCTCCTTACTACTTAGTATTCTGCATGAGTTCACTGTAAACACTCTGAAAAAAAAAGAAAAATGTTTTGGTGTTATTCTATGCCTAAATGTGATACTTCATTATTGTACTGCTTAGTTGAGCTACTTCAAAACATAAGTTTAATCAAATGGCAAAGGGTAATAACATCCCTGGTGATTGAATAAACAGTTATTAAATGTTATTGGTGCTTATCATTAGTTATCATAAGACCTTTGTAATTCTGTGTCAAAGCAATGTTATTAAAGAGAACACAAGAGCAAAATTTGTTTTTTTTAGTGTTGATCATGTATCAAAAAAGATTGGTTAGAATGGAGTGTATGGAATAAAAATGTACCATTAAAAAAAGTAGTACCAATTACAGCATTAAAAAAGTTCCATTGGGAGGCAGCATCTACCTGAAAGGCCGAAGACTGCTGTAATTGAGGAAGAATTTGGAGATAATTTCCCGGGATTAGGAAAGCTCTCAGGTACAGGTAAGTGTGGAAAGGACCCAACCATTGCAAAATTCATATCCCAAGGGAAGCACATCATAGGTGAAAGAACAGTTTAATTCTGGGAATGAGGCAGTAGGAAGAATAGGTTCAATTGCTGGTTATTTTAGGAAAGAAAAAAAAGATCACTAAAATAACTATATAATTATGCAAAAAGAGAACAAATCTCTTACTACTGGAAATAAGAGAAATTATACATGTTTTTCTAAGGTAAGAGTTTTTTCCAGGATTTTCTGTAGCAAAACAAGACACTTGTTTTTACATTCACCATCTTATTTGGAAAATACTGTTTCCAAATCCTGCCGTATGTACTGTGTTTGTTGTTCCTTTACTGTGAAGTTCACAAATATAATGAATACATTTTAACAGTTTTTTCAGTAAGTAGACTACAGCCTGGAAAATACCTCTCAGTTCTCAGGATAGTCAGGTTTCATGCTCATGAAAATCCTTTAGAGTATTCTGTAATGAAAAGTGTAAGAATCAGTTTGTATCTTTTGTTGTGTGTGTGTTTATTTTAGGATATATTACACTTTCTGTATTCTGTTTCTTTGTGCTAACAAATAAAAGCATAGGATCAAAGGTGTAAATATCCAATTTACAATTCTCTGAAAATGAAACAAGTCACTCAAAATTGAGCACATTTTAGAAGCAAGAAAACATCTTTTCAAAAGAACTGACAAGGTTCACAGATTAATATCAAGGGCATAAGTTTAATAAATACTAGTCCCTTTACAAAAGCAACAGAGGACAGAAAACTTCAGCTAAATCATGGCTTATTTCTATGCTGAATATGATATAGAAAGTAGATGCCTTTGTCCTGTCATCTTTTTTGGATTTTCAGAGCAAAGTAATCTTTTATTTTTTGAATGATTAATGTTTTTCCTCATCATCAGCAAAATGTGGAAGGTGAAGTAAGACGCAGAACTTGTTTGGAGTTAATGCAAGACTAGAACAAAAAAGTTCTGCTGGAACAAAACTCATCAAATGCCATTTCACAAGTTACATCCCAGTGGAAGGACTTCTTTGGCTATGCCTTTGAAAGTAATGCAACCGTGACAGCAGATGGATATGCAGGGGAAGAATCACTTGAGTTGCATAAAATTACATGAAGACAATCACAGGCATATTCTGACTGTGTGAGAAAGAAGAAAAGAAGGAGAGTAAGATCAATGCATGTTAAGTGTTAGTTATAGCACTGTTCAGAAAGCAAAAACATATGCCGAAGTAAAAAAGAATAGTCCACAAAAGGCAATGAAGCTAATCACTTGCTTACAGTAAGATACATGTTGATTAATCTTATTGAGTCTTAGTGCAATATTTCGAAAATGCCACAAACAAAATCTGTAAATCACAGTAGACTGAATTAAGGGATGACATAAATATCTTTTAAGGTTAGCGTTCTTTTCACCTGTAAACAGAATCAGCCTACTTATGTGTATAGTGGATCTTCAGTTTGTGAACATCTTGATTGCTATAGTCAGAATATAATTGCTATTCTGTGAACTTTGCAATTATCTGCTTAGTTCATTGGGGTATTCTAACAAGGAAAGCTGATACATGAACCAATTATGATTTCCCTGGATAATGGACATATTTATACCAGATTTATTTCCTACTAGTTGGACATAGTGCATAGCTAATATAAAGAAAGTTCCAGAACTGTATAAAACCCCCTAATCTATGAGGCATTTACTCAAATGTAAAATAACATTCATTTAGAACTCCCAGTCTGCTGAATCAAGACTTTGTTACTCTATAAAGCTGGTAGTTGCTCATTTATCTGTCCTCCTAGCTAAAGATAGGTAATGGACTCTTACATATGCAAGCACTGAGAAAAGCTCTTTTCTTTATTTGTGGATAAAGCAGCGGATTTGTTTTGGCTGTGTTGAAAGAAAATTATTACCAGGAACTACTCACTTTCCACTTATTAAAATGCTAATTCCTATCTTCAGATACTCAAATTTTAATTCATATATTGCTCTCATTGGCAGTGGCAAAGGGGAAACAAAGGCTAGCTGAAAACAAATAAATCTAAAAGTGGCTAAAGTAGCCTAGTATAAATCTTGAGTATGATGATGATTCACAGAAAGAATTGTATCAATATTTTATTTTTAAATCACAGTATTTTTTTAATGATGTTTTCTGCTGCTGCAAGTGATAAAAATACCATGTTCTGGCACTTAATAATTCTGTGAATGCACTTAGGAAACCCTCAGAGCACTGAGAGTCAGGTAGTTTATGCCCCTGTGTATGAGTGTCCGCATGCCTGCACATAGACAGGCACATACGTACCAGAAGTGTATCAGTTCCACTTTGTGGAAAGGAGGGTGAAGTGCCAGACATTTTTTGTTTTATATATACATACATATATATATATATATATATTTTTTAAGTAAATCTGTTTTGAAGGGATCTGAGCACAGAACTCGGCACCAGATTTAATACACACTTATTCAGACGTTCAGACCCCTTTGGTTGGGCTGTGTGTGAGGCTGTTGCCCACCACTTTCTCAGGACAACCATTGTGGTTCATTCTTATGCTTTATGTTCTCATCTGTTGCATGTTCGTGTCCAAGAAAGATTCTCTGTGAAAGAAATACATTTCCAAACTGAAATCTTCAATTTACTCCAGTTCTGAATGGGTGCTGTAGAACAAACCCTGATTTTGTGCCCTTTTGGATGCAAGAAGAAAAGGCTTTAGTAAAATGGATGTATGGTATGTTTTGTTCTTCCTGGTTCATGCATGCCATTCAAAATAGTAAAGTTGTTATATCTGCTTTAGCTTTAACAGACTCAAGTTAGACTCCACAGATTTGAGGATCACCAGAATTGCTGATTTCTCTGTATTACCAGTTTTTATTCATAACCAACGTGTCTTTTCACCTGTAGCTTTTAACATGTCTTTTCACTTGAAGCATTGGACAAGATGTACCAATGAACTGTCTTAGCTTTTCAGTCCAAAGCTTGCCTACATGGTTATACTCAGCAAAATTAAGATTAATCAGTTAAAGATGTGATGCCAAATATATCTATATTAAACCAAATACTTTATGTGAGTCAACCACTGAGAGGGTGATCTCATTCAGGAATGAAGAAGGTTTAGTTTGCTTAATTTCAGTACTAGCAGCAATTGAGCATCTCTGCAATTCTCTTAATTAAACACTAACTGAGTTTCACAAGCAGTTCATCATAGGATATGTGAAATAATCACAAAACCTTCTCCCTGCCCATGTCACCACAGAGAGACATAATAGGACAGTAGTGCCCAGAAATGTATTTTGTTGCTTTCTGTGCTACTTGGCAATGGATAAAGTGAGAACTTTGGTCTCTGGAGCACCTTCATCAGCACGGAATTTGTTCTCAAATATTCATTCTCCATTTTAGGGCAATTGCTTGAGGAAACTCAGCATTCTTTTGTTTTCATTCAGGAAAGGTAAAAATGGAAGATGTTACTTTCTAATACTTTCCCTGAATATTTGTAAGTGGCTGCCTGGAGTACGCATGGCTGAGAGAAATACAAGCCTGTCCCAGTAAAAATATATGCTGGATTTTTAAACATTAGTGGTCTTGGCTGTTGCTTTATTAAAGCTCCTTAAGAATGTTCCTGAACATGAGTTTGCATTATAAAGATCATTTTAATCAGAAGGGAGCCTATTCCTGTAACTGTTGTTTATTTTATAACTGTAATGATGTTAAATTATGCTACCTAAGAAAGTGCATGTTCAACAGATTAGGAAGACAATGATATGACAACACAACCAACAGATCATGATATTTTAATGTTTAGGGAATAGCTTCAGTCTAGCCTCAGTTTATTATTTTTGCTTGTGCATGGAAACTGCTGTATTGTTAGCCTGGTGGCTGTGTGCAATGTTCATTGATTAATTCATTTCATACTGTATTGAGAAGGTGGCACAGAAAAGTAGGGCGAATATACAGGCCACAGCTAGTGCAGAGGATGCTTTCACAACAACTGCTACATCAGTAATCCCTTGTGTGAAACACTACCGTGCCCAGGACGAGAGTGTTGTTAAGCTCTGAGAGTCAGGAAAGGGGATCTAAGGGCCTATGTAGATTAGGCACTTTCAGTTAGCAAAGAGGAATTTATAGCCCATCTTGAGGTCAGAAACCTCACTGAATTCTTCAGGATTAGGCCCTTACAGCCAATGGGGTTGGAGAATTATGTTGACAGAAATGAGTCAATTTTCAACTTGATCTGTAGTGGATTCAGATGGGAGCTAGATGCCTAATAGCTTTATGTGCCATTTATAGAGATTGAAATGGGGAAGATTATAAAACAAACTGTTCCCAAATAAATTGTATGCTTAGCTCTGTATCCCATAGGGCAAGTTACCTGCTGACTACTAAAGGCTCTAGTCTCAACTAATTTGCTGAACAGGCCTAATCCTGAACAATTCAGTGAGGCTTCTGACCTCAGCATGGGAAGTAAATTACTCCTTGTTAGACTGAAAGGGTCTGAACTACTTAGGCCCTTAGATTCACTTACTAAAATCTCTAAACTTAGCAAAATAAATACTCATTAAGACTTTTGACTCTCAGCCTGCAGGCTGAGGCTAACATTTAGGTTGGAATTTTCACTTCTTAATATTGGACACAGTTTTGACACTAGTGGCAGATTCTTAAAAGAGCTAATTCTGTTTTCTGCATCTCAAATAAGATAATTGAATTCATAAACTACAACTAGTTCAGTTTATGAAAACTCCGGCCCCCGTTTGCCTTCAACAGTAGGCACCTGACACGCCTAATAATGCAAGAGGAGTTCCCAGCTTTGTACACAGATATGAGGAATTTGCTACAGTAAACTGTAGCTAAGAACAAGAGTTCTCTAAGCTTGGGGTTGGCTAAGGAGTCAACTTTTTTACTGACCTGATTTACTGATGTACGAATGAAGTAGGAATGGGCTAATTTTAAGCAGAGATTTTTCAGAGAATCTCCTTTCACGGGAGCTACTCTGTTCCCAGAGTACATAAGCTCCTCCATCTGATCTGAATATGTGGCCTTTTGTTTGGGCTGCCAGTATGATGTGGCCCATTTGGGAACTCTTTCTTGGACTGTATTACTGAAGCTATGATGGTTTTATCTTACATCTTTACCTGTCTTGCTGCATCCACCAAGAAAGAGTGCTTCTGGCTGTAATTCCTTCCCTCCTGGATGTCCTAACTGCTTGAAAGTGAGAAGAAACACTGACAGAACAGCATATGCTTCCCAAAACACTATTTCCCATTTTCTCTGAAGAAAAGACAGCAGCCTGGATGGATTTATTCATCAAATTAGGTCTGATGTATAGGGTGTATTAGTTTATTGTTTTAATTAGCATCACTCAAGTGAGATATTATTGAAAGCGATAGCTAATGTCATGAAATGTTGGTCTCCTTTAAAGAGGATGTTTCCAAAGTATGTATAGTATCTCCATACATACCATAGTAGTCAACCGATTTTTATATTATACTTACCTTCATCATAACTATTTGAATTTCTTTATTCTTATCTAGTCCCTAACCCAAACCTATTTACTTCTCAGTGGCAGTCCTCTAGAAATGAATGACATTTCCATCGTGGAAAGATTTTCCTTACTAAATACTACTTGGAGAACAAAAACACAACAACAATACATTTACCTCACAGCAAAATAAAGACTATCATAACATTTTTTCTATCATAACATTTTTTCTACCTTGCTAGCTAGTTCAAAATTAGTCACAGAAACAGTTAATTTATTTGATAATCTTGAGAATCTATTTTTTTCCAATCTTTTGTAGTAGTAACTTTTCTTGCACCCTGCCAAGGTCTGTTAATTCTTTATGTATGTTCAAGCTGAGAACTTTTTTTTTCCTATGTTAACTTTGTGGTTTGTACACCCCTGAGATCAGATAACAGTATCTCTGCAATGAAAAGGTTTAATGAACTTTTATGAGTATATAATTTATTTAGGAACAGTTTGTTTTATAATCTTTCCCATGTGGATCTGTACAAATGGCATGTAAAACTTCTAGGCATCTAGCTCCCTTCTGAATCTGGTCTTGAAGCCATTTGGAATCAAATTGAATAGATTCTCATTTTTGTCAGTGTAATTCTCCTGATTGAAACATTTTCTCTGATATGTAAGGCTATCAAAGTTGATTAAAAAAAATCATTCTTCCAGGATTTGTTCTTACGTAGCTGTAGAAAAGAGGACAATCGAAATTTTTGCCTCATGTCTGAATTATTTGAAAGAGTTCTGATACGTGTCATGAGCTCAGATCTGCCAGAATCAGCTTTCTTTCTCTCTCTTAACCAGTCTTATCTGGTGCCACAGAAAAGTCTGTCTTGGTTTTTCTGTCTTCATCAGCAGAGTGACAAGATGATGGCAGAGCATTCTGCCATTATGCTGATTTTGGCCCAAAGGTTCATTGGGAAACTATATTTGCTTACCATCAAGTTATGAACCAAAACAGCTGCTCTCTGTTAAACATGGATCTCCTATACTTATTTGATGGAATCTTCAGCAGGAATCATTATGATCCAGTAAGTTTAAGTTTCTTCTCTAATGCAAGTTTAATTTTAAGTGGAGCTTTCTAGTAGGATTTGTAGCATTACAGATATAATGACTTACCCACTATTGTTGCATTGATCCTGCAGTTTTCATGCACTTGTTTTCCATTTATGCTGATGTCATAAATAAGAGTTATAAAAAGTATGTTTGCTATAAGAACTTAAGCAACATCAACCTGCTAAAAGCCTTGAGTCCATAAAAATACCCCCTTTTACCTAACAATTAAAAGATATATGAGTTATATTTGATGTGAAACAACATGCTGCCATACTTGAATGTTTAAAATTATTTTCTTTACATGTTTCTTCGTATAACAGTTTGCTACCACACATTACTAGAGTATGAGATACTTGAACTTAAAGCTAGTATGCCATGATAATTTTAATGGGAGTATTTTTGAGCGGTTGTCCTAAAGGTTTTCCTTTCCAGTTGTTCTGCAAATTAATTAACTTAATTGTGCAAAATTACATTAATTGTTAGCTCACTATCTGATTTCCCTTCAGAATATTCCTGATAAAATCTCAGTGAGACATTAGCCAGCCATGCCCTCAGACTGTTGTCTGATCTGGACAAATACGTCTGCAGAATTGAGCACCTGAGTTTATAATTATGGCATTTGCTGTTAGCATAGTGCATTTGCAGAAATAATACACTGATTCTTGAATACAAAAATGGAGTTAATCCAGTGGCACAGTAGTGTGAGTAATTCTGTGAATCCAATTCATTTCCTTCATGAGTTAATTACAATAACAGTATCCAACCTGGAGATCCACAGGGCTTGCTGCTACTTAGCACATCCATAAAAAGGGGCATTGCTTGCTGCAAAATTGTTCCATTCTAAAAAAAGATGAATTGTTAGAAAAATAAAAAGAACATATTCTTGTTATATGGGGAAAGGGGAGTGGACAGAAAGAACGATGTGGCCAAGTGTCTTGGAAATCTATGGTGGAACCAAGAATAAAAGTAAGGGCTCTCTAATCTCAAGCAGCTAATCTTATTGAAAGACTTTTTCTCCATTCCATCCTTTTTTTTGTTGTTGCTGATTTGAAGAGTCTTCCTGTTTATAAGTCCTCTTCTTCCGCTAATGCATGGAGAAATGTTCAAGTCCAAAACAAACCCATACCTAGTATTGTTATCTTATTTTCTGAATAGGTCCATACTCTGATGCAAGAAACTATTCTCCAAATATAAATATCGTTACTGTTTTTACTGTAATGATAATGTTTTTATTATAAATGACAGTGCTTTTGCATAATTTCCCAAGAAAGTATAAAAGGCCAGCTGTTCTTCAGAGTCTGAACTTCTTTTGGTTAGCCTGTTGCAGTACAAGTAATGAACAAAGGTGCTATTCATGTACGTTGTGTAAGAACTAATTGAGAATATAGTGTATTTTATATAAATTTTATAATTTATATAATTGAGAATATAGTATATTTATAATAAGTACCTCATTATGTAGTGCCAGTTATATTCCGAAGAGTAGTATTAGAGCCAGATTCTTTAACAGAGATGTCTTACTGAGCCTGGCTAGTAAAATATGAGTAAAATGTGAACTCCCTAAAGCAGTGTAAACACTGGGGAAAAAAAACTTAGTTGTGGAGACAGAGTTCATTGCTACTTTGGTACCTAAGGATCTCCAGCGCAGTAATCAACAGAGAACAGGGGAAAAAAAAAAAAAAAAAAAAAAAAAAAAAAAAAGGAAATAAGTATTCTGAACCATATATCAGCACATTTGAAATGATATGGTAACCATAGTCCTTTCACTTGATTATCTCTGAGTGCCCACTACTGCAACATTCAAACCAATTCCTTTGATTTAAAGGGAGTTCCTGCTCTTATGGGAAGTTGGCTGAGATAACCTTGAGAGGCTAATAGAAGTAAAATTGAAGAAAGAAGGGAGGAGCAGAAGAGTAAAAAGTGAAGACTTAGAAGTGGAAAAATTTGTGGTCTACGAGTTCAGTAACTACAAAGCTGTAGTGCAGTGTTATTCTCTGCACAGAACTCTTGATTACAGCAGGAAGATTAGTGTTGGACCGAGGCCAGACTCTCTGCTGGTGTGAATTGCAGCAATTGTTGGGTAGCATAAATTAATGTTGAGCATAGCAATGTAAGTTAGGCTCTCTAAATTTTGTGTCCACTGTGTATAAAAATTTTTTAAATTGTCATATATTTCTTCTGGCACTGTATATACAGATAAACAATAGTGATGCATATTTCTCCTCCACATTACTGCAGAACAGAACAAATCATTGTAATAGCATATGTTACAGATCCTTTGCTATGCCGTAATATTCTTAATACAATAGTACTATCAAAGATAATGACATATACATATTTTCTTTTTGTTCTGCCAATAATAGGATCCCTTATGAATATGAAGGAGCAAAGGGAATATAGTATCTTTAGATGAAAATTACTCCTTGAACACTATGAAAATATAAACCTGAATGAAATGATTCACAGGATTCATCTGTAAATACTTAAAGCTTGTTTCTTGCTTTTAAGTCAGTTTAAAAAATTGGATCAAATCAAACCTATGAATTTGATTGAATCGTATGTATTTGTATGATACTTAACATATTAGAATGAATTTTAAAAAATGGCACAGAAAATTTGTTCTGCTCTTCCCATTAATTGTGTATATCACCTGTTATAGCTTACTGTTCTTCTTTGCTCAGGAATATGCTTTAATTATTAAAAAAGAAAGGTAATCATCAAAAAGACATACAAAAGTGATTGATCGGTTTCTGCTCTTGTCTCTCCTCATACTCAGAAATCCACTGACTGTTTCAGTTTAACACTGGCATGTGAGAGGACAAGAAAATGCATCTGAAAGTGGAAGAAAGGTAAAAGCTAGACTATCTTTTTTTTATCTTTTGCTCAGAATCCTTGAAATACCCCAAAGAGGAAAAAAGTATTCGGGTCCTACTGATAAAATAAAGCAAATACAAAACTTCCTAGTGTCTGACTTCTGCCAAATATTTGTCCCTAGAATTAAAATATTAATGAAGTAGGAAGAACTTTGTGTGTTTCTAATCATAAAAAATATCATAATTGTGACATCTATTTTTATCGTATAGTATGTGTCCTTGTGACTAAACAATGATAGATGTTCGATCTATGACTTCGGTATGCTTTTGTGCCAAGTTGCAGAAGAATCTGGATTTTGGCATTGGAAATGAATTAGTAGAATGAGTTAAACTTGCCTCCAGTAGCATCCAAATTTTGAAGTGTTCTTGTGATCTCACTTTGTAGTTTAATGGAATTTGGGATGACATTAGGAATACCTTTATATCTTTCACAATATATTTACTGTAGAATTTGAAGGATTGTGATTTGGTTAGCAATAGCTGCAATTCACACATTTCATAGTACTTTTGGCAAGACCATTATGAACTAATTTGATGCCAGGCATTAAGTTTGTTTATTTGATTGATCATTACATCTCCCTTATATAGCCATATGGCAGCCTACTGAAATTATTGAGATAAAGAGTATGAGCACTAATCAATGAAGGCAACAGAGACAGATAACATGGATAATATGTATTATACCACTGGGGCTCTGAAGGGAAATAGTCACCAGGTTCTCTAGATTGCTCTGGACTATGTAGGAAGAGTGGACCTAGGTGGTGAAAAAGATGCCTGACGCACGATTTCTGCACATGTCAAATCTGCCTCCACCTGCTGCACCTTGAGACGAGTGTCTGGAGTAAACGCTACTCTTGATTTGCCCTTGCTATAACCCTGTGTATTGAGCTGTAAAGCACCAATCTTTTCTTTTTCCATGTGAAGTAGGAGTACCTACACTTGTTTTTTATTGATGTGGTAGGATTGTAGCTGTGATGTCAAATATAGCCAAGCTGCATTTTCATGGGGCTTACTTACAGAGAGGGGAATTGGTCACAGTTTGGATTTTACATGTGCCGAAGGAATAGCCAGTTTATTCACTGCTGGTGCTACAGACTGGCATAGAGAGAAGAAAAATTTACATTGGCAGAGATGTTACGACTCTGTTTTCATAGGTCTCATCTACCACACACACCATTTTTTTTCCCATGAAATTGGACCAGCTGAAATAGATGTAGGGGTTGAAGTAAAATGGGCTTCACTTGCAAGACCCTTGCAGCTGGCAAGGCATGTGCTAGTGAGGTGTGTGGAGGACAGGAATGGTGGAAATTGTTGCTGGTGTGGGTCAAACCCATTTCAGGGTTTGGGGCCAACAAGTCAGCAGGACAGAAGTGGGGCCAGCTTTTCTCTTGTTCTGGGAAACTTGTTCTCTGCTTCATTTTGAAATTGCCTGAGCCACCTCAACAGCATATTTTTCTTCCTAAAAAAATGCAAAATAAAACAAGAACAGAAGCCAGGGCTTGTAGCGTTGCCTCGAGCCTAGAGTTTTGTTAGCCAGTATCTGCATTATTCAGTGCGGGAACGTTTCTTTCAATAATTCACAGGTTAATGCAAAAAAGAGGGAGCGCCGGGGGCGCGGGCGGCGGGGGAGCGGCGCGCAGTGCGGGCCGGCGGCCGCGAGGGGCCGACGGCGAGCTGAGCCGCGCCGCGCCGCGCCGGCCGAGGCGGAGAGCAGCGCAGCGCAGCGCAGCGGCCGCGGCCCGGCGGCCTCCTGGCGGCGCGCAGGCACCGCGGATGGCCGCTCCGCGGAGCAGCGGGGGCGCCCGGCGGCGCGGGCGCGGAGCCACCGCGGCCGCCAGGTGCGGCTTTAACCAGCAGGCAGTGAACGCCTTGTAGCGGCGAGCTGCCTTCTCTCTTTTTTTTCTTTTTTTCCCATTTTTTTAAAGCAGTGCCAAACAGCGGCACAACAAGTGGAGGATGCAAACGGCTGCTCGCTGAGCCACTGCTGCCTGGACGTGCCAGAGGGAGAAACTGCAAGAAGCAACACCCATCCTATCGTCAGGCTCGGTACACGGATTATTTAATGGTGATTTACAAATCTTCAGAAGCTGGGCTTGGAAAGACTGGTGATCACGCTCACCCATTCATTCTGTGTCTCACACAAAACACACTCGCCTCCTTCGTTTTTTCCCCTTTTGGAACAAGACTCTTGCTTGTTGCCTTTTTGCAAATGCCTGGGCGAGAAGCGGTGTCCGTGGCGGTGCAGAGCGCTCCCAGCTCAGGCTGCTTTCCTGCCTTGCTCTTGGCACTCTTGTTGCAACTGGCAAGAAGGGAGAAAAATAACTCACCAACCTGTGGTGCTGACTGACCTTACACACCTGAAAACGTAGACCAGTTGGCACAGCCCCCTCCTCAGGACTGCTGTCTCCAGATCCTTACACTAGCAAGAACAGCACTGCTATTTCTCTGCATAGGAACAGTAAGTATAATAGCATTTTTAAAGATTTTTTTTGCATGACATGTAGGTATAATTTTAAAAATAGCAATGTCATTTAACAGTCTGTATTCACCTTCTATCATGTAATAATAGCTACAGCTGTAAATGAGTTCTGTTTAAAATGGTGTATATTTTTTTTGTGTATGTGCTTGCATGTAGATGTTGCTTCAGTGCACCTGCAGCTGTGTTTTCTTGACACATCATCTCACAGTATTTTCACTTGAGTATTTTATGTGCCTGTTTCAAATTAAATTCAGTAAGATGTTATCATTGAAACACAATTCAGTTACAAATTAAATTGTAACGTTCCTACCTCTTACATCTTTCTAGAGATACTCCAAAAGCTTTGTGCAGATGTGTTTCTTCTTGCAATATTTTATATAGATATATGGAGGTCTCTATATGTACTCAAAGATTTGATTGCTTTGTATATTGCAATATTTTTATTACTGTTTATGTGCGTTACTGTCTCAGAAGCATGCATGTGTTTGTGTATGGATGCAAGTGCTTATATGGGTGGGGATTTTGTATCTCTATCTCTATATACGTGACATACCCACCCACATCCTTACCCACAGACTCGTTCAAAATCTCTATGCATGTGATGTGGGTGTGTGTGTAATGTAGAAGTGTGAATAGTGTGGGTAGGGGAAGATTTGAATACTGTGGCAATAAATGACACAATTTCATTTGATCAGTGTGACCTTTTAGAAAAACAATCCAATCTTTTTCCCTTTTTGTTTTGTTTATTTTTGTGTGTTTGTGCATGTGCCTCAGGTTAAGTGCTTCTTCTGCATGACCATAACCAAAAGGTGACCCATCCACTCCCTTATGCCCTATGGGGACCTCAGAGCCAGTTTCTCAGTCTTCATCTCCTCCTCCTCCTTCTCCTCCTCCTCCTCCTCCTTCTCTTACCACTGCTGCGGACGGCCTGGGTGCTGCTCCCAGGTTTGAGACGTTGCTGACAGGCTGAAGAAGGGATTTGCAAAGACCTCCTCACTGTGTAAATAGAGTGACGGCTGGAATTACCTTCAACTCCCTGAGGAGTGGTATTAAACAATAATAAGATTGCTAGGCCAAAGCATCACCAAGAGCAAAATATGAGGAAAGAGACTATTTGCATTTGGTTGCAATGATGAACTAAAGACCTAAAACATCTCTGGGAAGCAGGTACCTCTTGATTTGCATAGTTTTTCTCCTTGTATGCAGTCTTTATAGGCTGCAAGGTGGTCATGAATTTGATCTGATCTGTGATAGCCATAGGAAATTAATGAAAATAAAGGGGCTTGGTGGATGAAAGAACAAGGCCTCAGCTGTTTCCTGGCCCAATCTGAGAGTTGCATACATTCTTACTAACGAAACACAATGGTTTGTGTCAAACATTCTGGACAATAAAAAAATGCAGATCTGTGGTTTTCCAAAACATAGATTCAGTGTTACTTCTATGTTGCCCTGCCCTGTGTCCAAGTGACTGTCCTCCAAATGCAAATGGCTTTGAACTTTCTATAGTGAAAGTTAAGGTCACACCATAAATAAACCAAACCACTTGGCACTGAGTGATAAACAAGCAGTTGAAAAATGGAGGTTGCAATGGTAAGCGCAGATAGCTCTGGGTGCAACAGCCATATGCCCTATGGATATGCAGTCCAAGCTCGGGCTCGAGAGAGAGAGAGACTGGCACAATCAAGAGCAGCAGCAGCTGCGGCTGTAGCAGCAGCAACAGCAGCAGTAGAAGGGGGGGCAACAGGTGGAGGTGGACCATATCACCATTACCACCAGGAACAGAGTCGAGGTGCTTCCTCCTCTTATGGTGGGAATGCATCACGCAGCAGCCTGCCCCACCACCAGAGTGGTAAGAGACGGAAGAAAGGGAAAAAGAGGAGCCACCATTTGGGAAGTAGGGAATGTGGAGCCTCCTTCCCATGTTCAGAACTACTGCCTCTCAGTGGTTCTGAAGAGAGAATACTGAAGGACTTGAGTGAGGAGGAAGAGGAGGATGAAGATGAGGATGAAGATGATGAGGAAGAAGGAAAGCTCTACTGCACTGATGACTATGGGCATGATGAGTTTTCATTCTCAGACCAGCCACCTGATGATGGTGGTGGAGGCCCTGGGGGTTACAGCTCTGTTCGCTACAGTGAATATGAGTGTTGTGAACGTGTGGTAATCAACGTGTCAGGACTGCGGTTTGAGACCCAACTGAAGACACTAGCTCAGTTCCCAGAGACGTTGTTGGGTGATCCAGCGAAGCGAGGCAGATACTTTGACCCTCTCAGGAATGAATACTTCTTTGATAGAAACCGGCCCAGCTTTGATGCCATCCTATACTACTACCAGAGTGGCGGCCGACTGAAGAGGCCAGTCAATGTGCCCTTTGACATCTTCACTGAGGAGGTGAAGTTCTACCAACTTGGGGAGGAGGCCATGCTCAAATTTAGGGAGGATGAAGGGTTTGTCAAAGAGGAAGAAGACAAAGCTTTGCCGGAGAATGAGTTTAAGAGGCAGGTCTGGCTGCTGTTTGAGTACCCGGAGAGCTCCAGTCCCGCCAGAGGCATTGCCATTGTCTCAGTCTTGGTCATCTTGATCTCCATCGTCATCTTTTGTCTGGAGACTTTGCCAGAGTTTAGAGATGACAAAGAATTCATAATGTCCCTGAGCTTAGGGAAGGGGCCTTCCAATGAGTCACTTCACCTGGATGCTGGGGAGCACACCATCTTCAATGACCCCTTTTTCATTGTAGAGACAGTGTGCATCATTTGGTTCTCCTTTGAGTTTACAGTGCGTTGCTTTGCATGTCCGAGCAAAGCACACTTCTTCAAGAACATCATGAACATCATAGACATTGTGTCCATCTTGCCTTACTTCATCACTCTGGGCACTGACCTGGCCCAGGAGCAGGGCAGTAATGGTCAACAGGCCATGTCTTTTGCCATCCTGAGGATCATCCGTCTGGTCAGGGTGTTTCGCATCTTCAAGCTCTCCAGACACTCCAAGGGTTTGCAGATCCTGGGTCATACCCTCAGGGCCAGCATGAGGGAACTCGGCCTCCTCATTTTTTTTCTCTTTATTGGAGTCATTTTGTTTTCCAGTGCTGTTTACTTCGCAGAAGCTGATGAGCCTGCCACCCATTTTCAGAGCATCCCAGATGCCTTTTGGTGGGCTGTAGTGACCATGACTACAGTTGGTTATGGGGACATGAAACCTATAACTGTGGGTGGGAAAATAGTTGGGTCCCTGTGTGCCATTGCAGGAGTGTTAACCATTGCTTTACCAGTGCCAGTGATTGTCTCCAATTTTAACTATTTCTATCACAGAGAGACTGAGAATGAAGAACAAACACAGCTGATGCAAAATGCAGTCAGTTGCCCATACCTCCCAACAAATATACTGAAGAAATTTAGAAGTTCATCGTCTTCATCCACAGAAGATAAATCAGAATATTTAGAGATGGAAGAAGGAGTTAAAAAATCTCTTTGTGTAAAGGAAAAAAAAAGTCAGGACACAGGGGATGGAAGTGAGTCAGAGAAAAAAAACTGTGTAAATTCGAATTCTGTGGAAACTGATGTGTAATTTTAACATTTCCAAATATATTTATGCATTAAAGAGTGCAGTGAAAAAAAATGAAATATGCAAATAAGAGTCCACAGCATACAGTAGTATGCCATTTCATAGTTAAATACAAATAAAAAGCATTACTAAACTTGTATTACATATCAAGTAAGTGATACAACTTGAGAAAGAGATTGCTAGATCTGATATAGTTTCAGACTTTATATTTTTATTAGAATGCAAATGTTTTGCACATGAGTCTGAAAAATTTGTTAAAACCAAGTCAGTTTTAAAGTGGGTGCATGACCTGTCAACATCACTAATAACAGCTCAATGGTAAAAGCTGGCATTCAGAGGTATTTACTATGTAAGAAGCAATGAAATTTGGTAGTCATTTATCTATTTATCAGTGCTTTAATAGCAGCTACCATAAATCATTGAATACCATAGTCATTGTTTTTCAAATGGTAAATTTATTGTAAAAAGATATTCTACAGAAGATAGATCTAAATTTTTTTCTTGAAATCTTTATTGCTTGTTTTTAACTGGAAATTTACTTTGAAAAGGCTGCTAAGCCTCCAGAAATTGTTTATTTTTATAACTCTCTTTGGAGGCATTGCAGCCTGTGTTGTCTAATAATTAAAGAAGTGAAGTAAGAGAATCATTTAACTTGGACTGACTGCAAAGGCAAATGACTGGAACGCTTTTTTGCACTACTTTATATGCTGGAGATATATTGAAAGAGACTTCATACTGTGAATGTTTACTAATGTAATAGTTCAATGACAATCATTGAAAGAGTGAATTCTACATCATATTTTATTGTTTTTCTTTATGTGATGCTTATGGCAAAACAGCTAATATTACGTTAACACCATTCTCTTCTAATTATGAATATTTGTGGCCTGGAAAAGGATTGTGAAGTAAAATTTTATAATCAAATTTATTTGAAATCAGTGTTTTCTACTGAGGCCCTCTAGGAATACCAACTAGTTTATCTCTTTTTCCTGGTTAAATTAACATTCAGAATGTATGATTTGTACATGCACTTTGTCAGTGGTGAAGTAATTCAGCGTATGGGAGGAGAAGGTAGAAGTAATAAGATACACAGTTGTTACAGTACTGACAATTCAGAATTGCTAACTTTTAACGTGCTATTATTGGTGCTGCATTTTTTCCTTAATTACAACTTTCACCCATGTATATTTCAAGCAACATTTAAGATCCAAAATAGGCATTCTGGTATTTGAAATGAACATGTTGGGTCCCATGCAGTTCTTGATCCTTAATTTCTTTTCACTGATTCTTAGGGCAGCTGTATTTTACTATGTCAAAAACTTCTATTGCCCTTTATAGGAAATTAAGGTGTGTAAAGACTATTTGAATCCAGACTCCTGAATGAAATAGGTAAGATATTACTATGCTTAACATAAATAATAGATTCTGAAAAGGTATTTTTCAGCTTCATAATTATCAATGGAAGGCACTACTAAACTGGATTTTTTTTTTTTTTGAAGAGGCACTATGGAACACTCCAAACTATAAAACTTCAACCAAATTTGCATGTGCACTTTGAGGGCTGGGACAGGCCATTGTAAGAGAAAAAGAGAGCTTAGCAACACTACTGAATTATAGTAGTCTTGCAATATTCATTTAAAACTAAGAAGAGGAATTTGGAAGGCAGAACTAGAAAATGTCTTAAAGTGCTGGAGCCCAGGGGTGACAATAAAGCAGTCCAAATTGAAACCCAGGAAAATATGCATAATCTGTTAGATAAGCATTGTTTGCTTTATGTAGCACCCTGTGATACAGAATAGAGCCATAGGCGTAGAACTCTCCTTATTGTTTGATTTTTGCCTCTATGGATTTTCTGTGAATAACCTTTCTGAAAAAGTTTATGTGCTTGTCCTCTGTTGGAACACCCATTGTGTTACCTATAAAGCAGGGACTAATAAAAAAACAAGGTACAGAAAAGACTGCTTGTGCTAAGCCCTGATCAAAAATTTGTGGGTTTGTTTTGATTCCTAATTTAAAATCATAGAACAGGCTTCACTATCTTTTTCATGTGAAGCATTATGCTTTTTTGTTGTGATGATATTAAATTCAACTGAGTTTTGAATGAAACACTTCAGTAATTTAATGCATAGGCATTCACCAAAATTGCATATTGCATTTTGTTATGGCTCATCTGAGTAAATGTACTAAATATTTTTTTCTACTGGGGCAATATCAGCAGTGAGGATGAGCAATCTATATCATTTAGCAAAAATCCATAACTGAAAGTGCTTCTTTAACAGTTATCAGTTAATGATGTAAAGAATATAAGGGTTCCTTTAAAAGTTAGTTTGCTGGTAGTTCTGTGTAATACAGACCATAACACAGCTGTAGAAGTAAATGAAATACTAAATAGGCAAATGATGAGCTTAGATAAAATAAGTAGTACGTGCTTGTAGAATGGGCTGCTTGAGTGGGAAAGTGGTTTGTCAAGGGTGGAATTTTAAGTCACCACTCTAATGGAAATCAGGAAAAAAAAATCTGTGAATAACTCTTAGAAAGTGTTCATGCAGTGCACAGGGAGCTCAGCATGAGGTACCTGCTTAAGTAGTTACCCAGCTTCTCCAGTCTTACAGCTATTCTGCTACCAGTATGCAGCCTATTAAATTAAAGCAAGCATGGCAATGTCTGCATTATACTGTGATCATAGCAGTACCTTATTCTATGAAGGAAACGTTCATACTATCAGACCTTGTAGCAGTTGGCAGAGCAACATTCTGGGTATATTATCACTGTATAGTGCAGTACTATGAAGATGTATCCTAAGACAGCAGTGGACGCTGCCCGGCCTCTTGCTACGTGTAAGCCTATGTATTCGCAACTGCCATTATAAATAAGAGCTACTATAGCTTAATGTCAGATTGTGCTTTCAGTTTGGCAGACCATTCTGAGTCACAGAAAGAATTGTGCATTTCTGAATAGAAGCAAAACTTTCACTTGGGCTGGCTTTTAATTTGATCATTCAACTACTAGTCAGTCCAGTCATTTATGACACAGCTTGAAAATGGCAAAGTCCCACCCCTAATATGCTAAAAGCCAAAGATCCCAAGTGCTTAACAAGAAACAAATTCCTGTCAAGCATTACTTAGGTTGAAGCTGTGTGCTAGAGAAACCCTGTGTTTGAGCTCTCACAGCTCTAAATTACTAATACTGTTCCTGTCAGAGCGTTCTGAATGTTACTGGATACTGACAACTATCAGAGAAATAATTTTATTATTGCTTGGGCATTTTATGTTTGAAATTGTAGCAGTGAAATGCATCCCTGATGTAGCTGATGTGAATGGCATTACACTAGCGAGCATTTTAGTTCTAGTAATGTAGTTCAAATGATTTCACATTGGCATACATTTCAGCTAAAAATAATGCAAAATGAGATATTTTGGTATTTCATGTTCACTTGCAGTGGTGAGAAAATTTGGAGGAGCTCCATTAGAATTGGAATCACAGCAGCATCAAGTCAGATTTGACATGTAGGCTGATACTAAACTTCTAATTGGCCCTTATTTAAAGAAATTTGTAAATGTTTTTATAGCAAGTGCAAAGGCCAGTTTCCTAAGGAGAGTTCTGCAAACTGAAGTATTGGATTTAATGCATGACTTCAGAGATCTGTGGTTTTTTCTTTATCACAGTCATTGAGTTTTCCAGTGTTACACAGATTCCTTGAAAATTTCAGCCTGGCTGCTGAAATTTGTATCAAAAGAAGTGTTGTGTCTCCCCGTTTGGAAGTTCACGGCTAAGTTTTTTAGTGTTTTGTTAAGCTTTCTCAGAATGATTCCACAACAGGCCAATTCAAGGTGATGGAAAGTGTAATTTTTCTTTGTATTTGAGGGAAAATTCTTTTGCTTACATATTTCTGTTTTGTAGAGTCCATTACTTGGGCATCTATGTCATGCAGAATCGTTTTGGAAGCTCAAAGGAGTGGAAAAAAACAACTCCTACCATGATTATATCTAACTCATGACAGCATTGTTCTTGGTGTTTGGGGATACTAATGGGCATTTTGGACTACTCTAAGTCATGAAAAATGAGATCTGAGTGTGTTTTCATTCAACCAAACTATTAAGTTGCTTTGGAACGTGAAATTGATTTTGGATGGTATTGCTGAGCAAAGAGTTTGGGATGAGGTCGTAATCCTGAATAAAGGATCTTACCTTGTGGATCCTGACACACAAAGTTCATGTCAAGTATGCTTTCAGGTATTGAGAGTCACTTGACTTGGGGTAGGAAAAATCAGTGCTAAAAGGCTCAGGAATGTGAATTTTTTCTTTTTCATGTTTGGACAAGTGCACTGAGGAGAAACAGCAGAATGTCAGAAAGCCTGTTCTGTGTGTACCCGGTTTGTGGAAAGTCTTTTCTGCACAGTGTCAAACTATGATGTGATCTCATTCTAGTGATCTGAGACTGAAAAAAATAATTCTGAGTGTAAATGAATTTTTAGCGTAAGCTTTACAAAGTTTGTTGATAGTCCTCAAACTAAATATGAACTTTCCATGGTGCTTTAGACTATGTAACTGGCTTCCTCTAACTATTTATTACTGATTCCTTACTGGATCTACTGTCATTGTGTCCAGTTATAAATTCAGGCCTACATTTCTTTAATTAATTGACACAAAACAGTAACAAATAAAAGCAGAATTTTAAACCATTCTTAAGATCCAGCATATAAATTATGTATTTTTATTATTGGACAATAAACCAAAATGATAATCCATGGTATTTATAGACATGGGACAGGGTATGCATTTTAGTGTTGCTGCAACTGACTGATCAAATGCTTCTGATTTTGCAGTGAATAAGATCTTGTTTATAGATTTACCATATTTGTGTACCCCCTTTGAAATGAATGCTTGTAGAAAAATGGGCAATGAATATTCCTTCATTTTCACAGAGATAAATTAATTTGGGGTTAAATGCATAAATATTTTGTACCTGGCAGCCAGGTATAAATGTGAAACTTTATATACTGCTACCATGCTTTCTGTGTATTCAGAATTCTGATTAGATATTAATTCTTAAAGAAAAGTCATTAAAGCATTATATACTGAGATGATTGAATTAATTTTTATTTTTAATCCTTTTCTGTAAAATTGTAACGTACCTTGAGACCTTTTTCTGCAACAGGTCCTTTGGAAAAAAGTATATAAGTATTTAAGAAGGAAAGAAGAGAAATCTTAAGTTACATGTCAAAATCTGATATAATATTCTAATTGAGGGAAATTGAGGGAAAAGCAGGTAAGTACAAATTTTGTTTGTTTATTCCTTTGCTTGTGCATGTGCGGTATTGCCATAGAAAGCAGATTGGAGGTCCATTGGCTAAATAAATCTGCAGCTGCAGAGAGAAGTACTTCATGTACTGCATCTGTTTCAGGTATTCTGTGGTCTCAGGGGCAGCAATTGCATCTCGGATAGAGGTGCAGCTGCTACTGGTGCGTCGTATAACTGGAAAGATACTGACTACACCAGGCAGCACCAAGTGGAGTGGGAGAGGGTGCTACAATTTTTTTAGCCTGTCTAATAAATCCATACTCCCACCAGACTATCCCGAGTGACAGTTTTAAAGCTATTTGTTCTTAAATACCTTGTAACCCTTTGAGACAGGGAAGGCTTATACTTGCCAGTCTTCTAGCTTCTAAGCTACAGGGGGACTTGGGTCCACATTCACAAAATGTATTTTTAGACACTTGATTTCCATTCATTTAATTAGGAATTAGGTCACAAAACACTCCTTGTATCTCAGGCCAAGTGATTTGTCTAGTGTTGTAAGGAGGCCTGTGGTGGAGCAGGTTTCCCAAGTGCTACCTTGGTTCCTTAAGCAGCATAGGAAGTGACAGCTTATATTCAAGATGCTTTTTTTCCCTTAATCTAACATTTGAATGGTGCTGGAGCATTTGCGTTGTGAGTAGGGAGGAGGACAGCTAGATTTGGTAATGTACATAAAAGAAGTCTTTAATTTCCAATAGATATTTTTTTCCTGTTTCTTAGCAGTCAGAATCAACTAACTTACATGTTTTTGACTTAGTCTTAAAACTTTTCTTACACAAGCTATTTCAGAGGGAGATCATAGACTGACTTTAAAATTATCATCCTGACAATAGCAATAGCTGTAAAGGAAGGAAATTGAATCACAGGTACTCAGCATCACTGCTATTCTTTAATTTGTCCTAAATATGCTGTCTTTGAGCCCAGTGCTATTGCACTGAAGTAATCTAAAACTTCTGGTGTCAATTATGGCCTGATTGAGTCTTCATCAACTGTCACATACTGCAATAAGGGCTTTTCCTTGTTTGTATTTACATTGTTAGTACATCAGTTATGCTGTAGAGGAGAGATGCTTCAGAGTGCTTTACTGTTCGTTTATTTTCACTTCTAGGTAAGCAATACCCCATTGTATCCTTTAAACAGAAATCCATCCACATGCATGAGGAGGTGGCATTCTCTATTTTTTTTTTTTCCTCTGCCTTGGACAGCTGGGGAATTGGAGGCTTGTTGGGTGCACAGTGGCATATGCTTGCCCTGCACTGATTTAGCGATGTTTCTTGCTTCTGTTCCACCTAAATCAGTGAACATTTGATTTTAGTTAGAGCCCATGATGTCTGTCTTTGGATGTGGCTCACCCACTACATGAACAAACTTTAATGTTCATCTTTTGTTGTCTCCCTGTTGGTACAGCTTTATAATGAAATCAGGGTCTCATTCAGTGACAGTTTCTTCCTGCACAGTGGAACCTGAATACAGAAAACTGCAAAGGACTGTTGATGTAAACTAAAGGTACCTTTTGTTTTCTTGCCCAAATATACTAAGATACGTTTGCATAGGAACAAGTTATAGATTATACCGACTGTACATTTCAGGGTAAATACATTATTTCATTTGTGGACTTGTTCTCTCAAAGTGCCCTCAATTTGCCCTAAATCCATCAGGATTTTAAGATGTTGAATATTTTTTTAGAAGATCTCAAGTATGAGGGAAAATGATCCCTCTTTGCATTCAAAATGGCAAGGCATTATTATAAGGCAGAAATCTTGCATATTTTTGAGGTTAAAGGAGGCTAAGGAACATTAGCTTTTCTATTAAGGGCTTCCTTAAATATGAGCTGCAGGTATACACAATAAGAAAAATACAGGTTGGTCAAAAGGAAGAGGAAGAAAAGATTTTTAGTAGCATATTTAAAGACATCATCATATTTTACTGTGTGCCAAATTACAAGCTCAAAAATACCTAATTCTAGCATGAATCTATCTCACCACAGAGTGCAGATATTTTGTAGCACTTTATACTTAAGAATTTAATTCTGTATCCATTTATTTCTATTAGTTATTTGTAAGCACTATTATGATCCAGGATTTATGAATCACAAAATGAAAGACAAAAATTCTGTAAGGATTTCAGTAAAAGAGAGGAAGAGCAGGAATTAAAACTCTTTTTTAGTATCTTCTAGAAGAGAACATTGTTGGTACCATTTAATTTGTGAACATCTGCTATAACTAATATACTGATTTAATAGGTTAGAAGGCAAAAATACTCTAGCTAGTAAATATTTTCTTGTTGCTCAGTGTGATAGAGAATTAATATTTTTCCCAGCTTTGAAATATGAAGAAAACATTGTGAAAATAGACTAGTAAGTAGAAATAGTACCATAGACCTTACACTGTAAAATAATCTGTTGCTCTGTGACCTGATTTCCAGAATTTATTAGTGATATTGGATGACTCAGTTTAAGAGAAATGGAGTGACTTTGAAGAGATTTAGTTTTGAATAGGTGCAGTGAAAATGCGCATTTAAAATTACCTAATTTGGAGAACTCACAAATTAAGATGATAGGTGACTAGCTGTTCTTGAAAATTTCTGCTCTGATGACTCTAATGATTTTGTTTCTTGGGGAGGAAAGAACAAGTTGTTTTACAGCCTTTTGGATTTCTGTGATTTTCTGTAAATTTGAACAGAGGCAGCAGAGGCAATCAGAGAATCCAGAATGTTTTCCAATAAACATTTGGTTGCATTAGCACATGAATCAATATATGTGATTTTAGAATTACTTAGTAGTCAGTCATCTTAGGTGATAGTATTGTCTAAAGAAATATTCCTAATACTTTTGAGCTCAGTTTGATGTGTAAAAAGCTTCTCCTGATGTCAGACTTTAACACTGAAAACTCATAAAACGAATGGCACTTCGATGTGCTAAAACAAAAAGCGTCAGGGAGCAGCAAGGGCTGCTGGCTGCTGCATGAGAGATGGGGAGTCAGGAGCTGGGTACTGTTCAACAGCTGTTGAACAACTGTTCAGCTTTTTGCTGCTCTTGATATTTGGCTCTTAAGGATCCCCAAGTCTTATTTATTCTACATCACCTTGCCTTTCCTTAGCTAGCTTTGCTATTGCTAGTGTGTCTGTGATTATTCTCACAACCTATATTGCTGCTTGCTTTGTATTGACAGATTACAGTCTATAGTGATATGCCAAAATGTCTTCAAAGGCAAAGCTGTTTTTTAGCTGTTGAATGAAGGGTATCATATTGCTGAAGATTCTATCATGTGTTACTGGGAGGCTGGGAGATAATTAACATTGTTCCAGTTTGGATTGCCATTTAGAAAAGTGTTACAGAGCAGTGTGTAGCATTTTAAAAACTTTTGGCTAAAATAATTAGATTTTTTTCTATTTCTCTAGCTAGTGTCACTGTTGGGACCATTACGGATGTTGCTGTAAGATAAACATGCTCAGCTATAGCAAATAGGTAGAAACATTTGTCTTGTATGTACTGTATGATATCTCCTAGCTCATGAACATTTCATGATCGTGTTTTAAATACTTGAGAAGATTCCTAAAAATTGACTAAATTTTACCCCAAATCTTATTTTTCATTGCTTTCTATGAACAGAAGGGAAAAAACTTCACATCTAGGCTAATGTGAGCTACTTCATGAAAAAATGCTAGGGTGATGTTCTTCACTTAAGAATAACGTTTGCCAAAGGTGGGAGGGGATCTGTGTGGCTTGTACATAGCTCTGAATATAGAATAAGCCTACTTGTCAGAAAGGAGATTGGACCCGGAATGTCATAGCTTCAAAGAAAGACAGAGTGGTTTTGACCAAATTTACGCACACAGATGGGAAACTGTACATATTTGAGAGGCATGATTTTTCTATAAAGCATCCTTGACAGGAGCATCCATGCCTGCAGACTTGGAAGGTCTTGAGAATACCAGAGCAATGTCAGACCAGGTACCAATGTTTGTAAGTTCAGAGGATCACAAGGCAAAACTCCAGCTCTTTTCTAATGATTGCTTCTTAACAGAGCCTTCAGCCACCTTGGTCACTTGCCTAGCCTACTGGCAACCCTAGGGATGAACAGTCAGGTCCACAGAAATATGAAAGGGAAAGAGAACTCCCTTGTTCTCCATCCGTCTCCAAATTGTGTGGATTAAGAGCCTTAAATGTAAGATAGCATCCGGTCAATATATTGCAATGCCTTTCTTCCTCTTCCTCTTCCCCTTTCCCTTGGGGAGGGGCTTCTTGGGTCACAGCCATGTGCAGCCCTGAGCTTCCTCTGAACAACTAGGGTTTGACGCAGTGCTCTGAGCATTATCTGGATTCTTTTTCTGTGATGAGCAGTTAGTTTATATGGATTTCTGGGGTAAAGAGGTCCCAGAAGATTCAGGAATTAAGTCCAGGATTTGTGTGGAATGAGAGAAAACTTCACAAATTCAACATACTGTGAGCAGAGTTGAGAGTTTCGTATTATTTTTTTGGTAACTAACAAGGTTAAGAAATTAATTAGATTCACAATTGCCTTCAGAGGCAGATTTGTTATTATATCCTTTCTAGCCTTTGAAATGTTTTATCTTGAATCTTCTTATTTCTAAGGACTGACATTTTACATTGTAAAGAATTAAACTGCCTATTTATTAAAAAAAATGTTCTAAACGAGAAAAAGCTTTTTATCTTGTAACTGCGTGCTATTAAGGTAGTGTGTAGTGGTTTATGCTCAGTATCAGTGGTACGCAGTCCTTAGAGGAATGAAGGGCTGCAGAAGTCCTATTGAAAGTTAATTGTGAGAACTGCTTGTTGATGTCATTTGCAGCTTGCTGCTTCAGCCAAAACAACTGCTCAGCTCAGACATGGGAAGGTGCCACTGCATTGCTCAAAGTCTGTATACTGTCTGCTCATACACTGTGTGAAAAGAAATGCTATACGTAGGTTTCTTAAGCTGATACAGCTAGTAACAGACTAAACTTTTGCACATTAATGATCTGTTTTGCACACTTGGGAAACTGCGTTTAAATCCCTGGATTAAGGAGAATTTGCCAGGAATTACTCTGCTGCTAAAATAGACCTATCATAGAGACCTATCATGTGTCCTATCATAGAGAAGCTTTGATAGTTCTTTCAGAAAGTTCAGCATCTCTTTCCTTGCTGGATTTATATTCAGAGGTCTGAATGCAAGGACCACTGGCCTGAAATCACTTAAGGTGGATCACGGTTCTATTTTAATAGATGTTGTCCAAAGAAGTACTTAGGACAGAATAATGTTCAAATCTGTGTATTCCCTCTCCTCCCCAAATAAGGACACAAATACTCTCAGTGCTAAAAATATATATATACAATTATGTAACTATTATATTTGTAAATACATAGATCATGTAAAACACATATAAATTCTTGTACAGAAATAGGCTTTAAGCAGGGGATTATGTTCTGCAGGATTAGGAACCCTGTTTACAATGATATGAAGATACGTAGCGTTTTACAGAACCTGATCCTGAAAGGTCAGAACCAAACAAATACTATATTGGAATCTGAATTTTGAAGCTTGGCTCTCTGTTCATAACATTGCCTTTGATATTGGGCTGTATACAAGTAGTTTGTTTTTGGCAGAGGGCAGAGGTCATTTTAATGCGGAAGATATAAATGGAATTATGAGTGTGTTCACATCACACAGCTCATTCAGGACATGGCACAGTGCTCAGATATTTCAGCCAGTCTTGAACAAATTTGCTCAGGAGCTGGAGCCTTCTGGCCCAGTATACAAGGCATATTTGTGTAGAGCACTGTGAAATGTAGCCGTACTATTTCCTGTTCCTAAGATAACACACATCCCTCTGAATGTTATTGCACTGTGCTACAGAGATATTTCTTCTGAGCCTATTCATCACCTGGAGTAAATGAGCATAACATTTGTGAGATATTTTCTTGAAATGTTTATTTTTAAAGACATTGAATTAATAAAGAAGAACAACCCTGTCAAAGACTAAGTCAATGGAATGGTTTTCTTTTTGGTTTTGCAAATCAAACCACAAAAGGATGTTTGCTTGCTTTATGTTCCTCTTAATTAAACACAACCAAAAAATTTTTGAGAGTTCAGTACAAAAATAATACAACTTTTGATTCTATTTTTATTTTGATTCACATTTTGTTTTCCTACTATTGAGAATTTTGCAGACGGTAAGATTTGGTACCGTTGTATAACAACCCTGAGAAGAAAATAGAGCAGTAGGACTTATAAATTTGTTTGCTCTGCAGACATGTTTGTAGGAATAATGTGTACAGTACAGTTTATGAGCAAATTTATTAGGACTGTGCATATATGAAATGCCCCTAACTGTGAAAGCCTTAGGCTGTTCGGTCAGGTCTTTAAATGGTACATTGATTTGCTTAAGGGCAAGTATCTGCATGCAATTGATGTTACCTGAGTTTTATATTTGCTATAGGCAAAAGGAGCTGAAGGAAATTGAATTTTACAGCTACAGGAAAATTACATATATAAATGCATGGCTACTTATTTAATGTTCTGGAAGTCAGCTGTAGTTGATCTTTTAGGCCGACTGCATTTGCTGCTGTGAGGCTGCATTGTGGTGAAAAGAGTCTTGTTCTCTTGGCAGCTTTTTATTTAAGCAAATATTTGTGTATTTTTCATATTAGATGTGTTTTTTTTCCTGCCACAAGTCATGCAAACAAGACATAGTTATGCAACCATATATTCAGCATACTAGACTGCAGGGAACCTGCTTGGTGTCTGAATAATATTGACAAATGCTTGGTGAATGCTGTTCTTGTGTAAATACAGTATTTACTTGTTCCAAACCACCTACAGTTATTTCTGTTTTGAGAGTTATATGTTCAGTTATATTTTATATTTTTGACCTATACAAAGAAGGTATTCTGTTAAATGAAGAAACTGCTGATTTTTAATGCTGTGGTTAAATTTACCACAGGACTTCTAATACTAGTCAATAACTACTTCTGCTGCTATGAAGTTCATGGAAATTTTTCCATTTATTTTATAAATACAGAGTTATTTTTAAAGCTGTATTCCTTAGAAGCTAATGTAATGCCTTGATCATATATAGCATTGGTTCTGAGACTTTGATGCTTACCACTCTCTGCACACTGTACTTAACTGAAAACTTTTTGATGGACTGGCTATCATTAACATAAAATATTAAATGTTACTGTAGCCCAAATTATGGAAAAAATAATTAGTGATTTAGATTATAGCATGCCATGATAATTTCCTGGAGGTTCTCTTCATAGTATCTCTCTGCAGGGATTATCCAAGGAATGGTATGTATCACACCCTGTCATTGAAGAGGCAATGGGGCTACTTTCAGGTTTAATGGACCCAAAGCAGGAATTAGTGATGAAGTGAACCACTCAGATCTGATGCATTGCTGCAAAAGCTTTGCTGCTTCTCTCAGGAACAGGGCTACATATCTGTGGAGTTTCTGGGTGACCACAGGGACCTAAAGTACAGTAGTACGGGGGAACCCTGTAGAAGAACTTGCTGAGGAGCTGCAGAAGAGGGCATGGATCCGCTTGGTCATGCTCTACCTCTGGCTCCATCAACTGCCCCTTTTCTCCTGTCTTTTTTTCTGCACATTTCAGACCTGTCGAAGAGAGCGCTGTGACACTAGGCATCTCCCACTTAGGTGTGACTTCAAAAAATTAGGGATTTTTTTGTTCTTTTTGTTTTCTACTCATCACGTCACAACCATCTCTTCCAGAAATTTAAGAAGAATATGATTTGTCCTAAAAGGGTTTGGGCACATAACTGCCAGGCATTTTCTGCAGAGGAAAGAAACAGAGTTCAGACTCCGTGAATGACAGTCCACAGATGAGGAGTCCTCTCTTTTCCTTTTGCTGGAACTTTCCCTTCCTAAACTAAAGTGCGTATTGATTATGACAATCCCTATGTCTTGAGCGTCGCCTCTTTTTCAGTCTGTACCAGCATGTATTTTTAAATGAGTTGCCCTTGGGTAGCTGAGAGGCGATTGGAGAGATGTTTCTGTAGGTTAGATGTTTTTGTTCTGTATAACCTTGAAATGGGAGAGAGAAGGTTCTGTTACCAGTAAAATGAACTACTGGGATGTCAGTGTTCTTAAGTATATGTGACCTAATAAGAAAACTCAGTAACTAACCAGGAAAGTGTAATTTTAGTAGAGAGCAAATTACATTGGATATATTCAGTTTCTTTTATAGTAAACCAGTGAGAATATCATTACTAATCTTTTTCAGACTGCTTTTACTTAACTGTGTGGTGAAGGGAGCAGTCAAGGAACATAAATAGACTCAACGGCAATCGTAAAATACTATTTAAACTGAATAACTAAAATCTGATTTGGAAAATCATGGTGTTACAAAAATGAATTCAGTATCTGGTTTCTTGCTAAAGAACCTTTTTCTGCTTTTGTTTCTAGCCAGTTCTATGTTCTGGTTCTCCTGCTTTGATTCCATTGTGGTAAATACCACAGAGAAATACAAATATCCAAGAAAATTACTTTCAAGAGAAATAAAAAAAAGAAAATTCCCCAAAGTTAGATCTGTCTTGATCTTTACAGTATTTTTTAATTTTCTTTCTTAAATACTTGGTCTGAAATGACTGACAAAATCAATTATAATTAAGAAGAGCAATATCAAGCTTTAGTGCATTCTGATTAATGTTATCAGTAACTAATATGTTCTTCTGGGGAACTGATGATACAAGATGACTTAAATATGTAGTTCATTATTATTATTGATAGATTCTAAATTTACTGAGTTATTTTGCCCCGTGGAGCAAACTGTGAAATTATTTTCAGAATAATAGTGTCTTATATAAATGTTACCTAGTTTATGTGAATTTAATTTTTAAAATAAGTTACAAAAGAAAAAAAATTGCTATTTTTAAATAGAAAGGCAATACAAATTATAGAAAACCAATAAACTGTTGCCTACTAAATACTTTAAAACATCCATAATATGTGAAGGGAAAACAGTCAATGATAAAAACCACTGAGTGCAGTCCTATGATTCTGGTAATTCCTATTTATTTTTTGATTTAGAAAAAGGTCTCTCACTCTCTGTTGGATAGAAAAGACTGACTAATTTATGGTGATGATCAAGAGTGCAATACTGATCAGAAGCCTCTTTTAATCCCATTGAAGTCAGTAGCAGCCTTTCAGTTGTTTTCAATAGGTCTGCTGACATATGCTGCAGAAATACATCCTAATACATCCTAGGCGTCCTTCCTTGTGTTGTTAAACAGGTACAGCTGATACAGTTTTTCTGATCACTCAGTTGATGTGTTCCATGGGCACTGATGTGGCTGATTCTGCTAGCCAGGAAGTTTTAACACTCTTGATCAGACTTCTGGGTGAAAGGCAGTCCAGTGCTGTATCTGTGTGCTGTTAGTGGAGATACAGTGCAAGTATACTTCCTCTGTGCTTGATGTCATGTAACAGGAGAATGCCCCTGGTCGTCCTGAGTTAGCATTTGTCATTACATCATTTAAAATCTTGTTAGATATTATATTTTGTGATTTAGGTATTGATTTTTTTAATGAATAGAGATTCACAAAGTATATATTTTAGAATGGAACTCAATTACAGAAATTTAACTAGCAGTGTAAATATAACTTTTGATTACAGATTGTTAATTAAGAATGGATATTGGAAAAAAGACTGTGGACCAATTCAAGAAAATCTTTGTGATCCATTTTTCAAATTAGAAAAAATCTTCTAGTAATCAAGCTATAGCCTGTGAATCCAGATTTTATTCTGACTTAATCAGTAACTGAAATATTTAGTTATTATCACATCATAATTGCTAGAGTAATGACAGATTGATAGATACAATGACAAATGCATTATTGTTAGTAAAGTTTTCAGTTGTAATTGTTTTTTTTCTTCCTTGCATCTCTGAGAAACTCAGTCATTTAGTGGATGTAATACTCCAGTATTTATGCTAGATAATAGATTACTTTGTGCATAAAAGTATATAACATGTAACACATTTACTAGAAAGTCTCTTTATGACTTGTTTTGTATATGTGTGCATTTCCATGCATCAGAGAGATTACTTCTAGAGTGTCTTCCTATCATAACCTATACTTCAGGACATTTTTTAATATAAAAAAAATGCATTAATTCATGGATGTTGGGAAGAGTAGCCTCTAGTTCATCTTCCATCACCTTTTTATGCCCTACCACTTTATCTAGTTACTTGAAATAATTAACCCAGAAAGAATCAATATGCTTTGCTTGTTGTCCATGTGTGGACTAGTGAGTGTTGACCACTATGCATTCAGTAAAATGCATCCTTTGAGGACAGCAGTCCTTTGCTTTATGGTTTGCTGGGCTAGATTCAAAACTGAGTTTTTTCAATACTGCTGTAAGGCTAGAGAAAATCCATTCATTTGGTCTTGCAAGGCTGAAAATTTTGACCTCTTCAAAAGTCGTTCAGGAAATACATGGGGAAGTATGTGGTAAAAGACCAGAAGTGCAATGAGGAGTGACTCCAGGAACAAGAAAGTCAAACTCTTGTGAAATTATTGCTAAATAGTATTTATATTGTATTGTGCAAGAAGTATGCATGCATGATAGAAGAATAATTAATTGTGCTGAGCTGATGATGTAATCTTTGCTGTGAAATGCCTATGAATTAAAAAGAGTCAGAGAGGGAATGCATAAGACAATTCAGAATAAGATTAGTGCATAATGGCTCTTGATTGCTCTTGATAGGCTTGTGACATTATTATTAGAAATTTGTTATGGGAAGAAGGTGGTAAACTTGCCTTGTTATTGGTGGGTCTGGTGTAGGCACTGTAGGTGCAAGGAAAGAAGTAAAATTTCTTAAATTGAGCTGTGTTATCTTTTGGTAATAGGTTTATTATGATACCCTCTGCATTTACAGTAAGAAAGAAATGTTCATAAACCGCAGCTGCCAGTTTGTATTAATTATATTTATTTTATGGTAGTAGTTCAAACACTGTTGCATCAGTCATTTCCCAACATAAGAACTTAATACTGTGACCTACTCCTCATGGGGCTAGATGTTGTCAGGATCTGTGGAGAATCAGCCATACTTCTTTCTTTTTTGTGTGTCTTTTCTTGCTATTTGGTATGCTGTTCTTCCCAGACTAAGCTAGAACGTTGCTTTCTCCTGCTTGTTGGTGTTCCAGTGCTAGCATGCTCCAACCAGGTGCTGAAGCAGTCACTCAGTTTGCAGTTGTTACGTTTGAATGGTCGCTAATCAGCAAGTTTGGCACTTTCATCACTTTCCTGGGTAATCAGACTGATTACAGCTTTTAGGGACGCTGGCAGCTAGTGTCTCGGCAGCTTCCAGTGGTCTCAACGGCACTAACGGTTATTTAAAATGAAAATTTACCCTATCTGTATTTGATACATGGCAATGTTGTTTGGAGGGCTGCTTTGCGGTGCTGGAGCCTGTGTGAGGAGACACTGCTGTGGCTACAGCCAGCTAGCATCCACAGTGCAGCAAGGCGGCTAACAAGCGCTCGGAGTAGCCATGGTACATGCTGTGTCGGCAAGCGAGAGCAGACAGCGTCATGGCAGCATAAAGGACAGATTGCACTTTAAAAGTTTCCTCTAGGTTTGACAATCAGAGGTGCTTTGAGTTTTCAGATACCTTCTTTTATTTGACTTGATGATTTTTACAAAATCTGTGCTATGCTTTCTATGCTGAGAAGACACAGTTAGCAGAATATAGCCAAGAACAGAACTGGGTCCAGTTACTCTGCCTGACTCTGAGGCCCTCTCACACTTAGGCATGGTAGGTACTCTTTGAGACGAACCCTGCTTTTCACAGTGCCTGTACATGTGTAACTGAAAGCAGAGTTTTTCCACTTGTGTCAGGTTTGTTCAGATCTTATAAATACTAGCTCCAGTAGTTATTCCAGCTGCTTTGAAATGAGCAGCTATTCATCTGCTTTTTAAAAAGCCCGTGCTCTGTCCAGAAAACACTAATAATGTTTGTTCTATGACTGTTTGATTGTTGTCAATGTTTGTAGCCAGCTATCTATAAATATTTCTGGTTTTGAAAGCAACTTGAACCCAATGTTAAATCACATCATAACTGATGCTACTCCACAGAAAGTTATTTATTGTTGGCTGCCAATTCCAGTAACTAATTTTCTTGGGCTGCCTGTGGTCCTGGCACAGTGTATAAAGGAGAGCTGTAAAACAGCTAAAAGATTGGTTGGCTTTTTTTGGTGTAATAGTTATTAATTTCCATTCATAGTGGGAACATGACGTTCTCATATTTGTATATGTTTTCCAGAGATCTCTAAAGGATAAATGCTTGGCTTTGTGCCTGGTACTATGTGGTTTACCACATTGAGACTTTGCAATATGTTGCTATCAGTATTGTGGAGCTGGGTTTTCATACTTGCTATAGATATTGATGTTCTCAGTGTGTCTTTATGAGGAGAATTACAACCCTCATTTACTCAAAAGAATTATTCTGACAAGCTAAAATGTTTTGTTCCATAGCATAGTATTTGATTTTTTTACATCAAATAAATATACACTTAGAAATGTTGTTTTACTAAATGATCAAAGTCCTGAACTGTCACCTGGTGTAAATTGATGGTACTCCATTTAATTCAGTGGACTTAAATAAACTCATGCCAGCCTGCCTGTGGTAAAAATCAAGCAAAGACTAAATTTTTCATCATGAGCGAAAGGTAACTGAATCTGAAACCCCTGATTTCTAATATAATGGCTTGTTAAATAAGGACTCAGCTTCTGATTATTCAGAATCAAACTTACAAAAATGCTGCTTTCAGTATTCTCACAGATGTGATGCATCAGTTCCATATTGCACCTCTTATGACACCATATATGCTGCCCAAATGCTTTGGAATCAGTTTTTAAAGCTTTATTTTAAAATCATCACAAAATTTCTTCTTCCTCTGAGGCATACAATAGCTCACCTGACAGGCAGGAACATGTAAGTTGAACTGTATCCTGATTATACTGTAGGTCATCTGCTTACTCCCCAATTGTGAATTGCCTTCAAATATATCAGGAGCAATTCTGTTAAAGATGGTGGAAAATCTGATTATATGTGATGCTAAGTGTGCGCTGAAAATAAGATCCATTCAAACATTAACTCAGCAATACCACCCTGGCATGGGAAAGCCATTCAGTAGTGATGCCTTCTGGAACAATGGCACTGGGCACCTATGTCTCCTTCAGCTAAAGAACGGAGATGGAGCAAGTACAGTTCTCCCTGCTCTATCAGCTCTCCTGGGTGTCTGCAACACCAATGTTGGGGGACTGCAGGTATGTTTGACCTCTGAATGTGTATGTAGGAAGAGAGAAGTAGTGAGCCTTGTAAAGGAAACTTCTTTCTACAAAGAAGGCATTAAGTCGCTGAGAGACTACTGACCTGATTTTTTTCCAAAAAAAATGAAATTTTATTTTTTCAGGTTTTTTTTGTTTTGAAATATTTCTGCTTTTGTAGGTCAGACTAAATTTCCTGATACCATTGGTTGCTGATAATGATTTCCTAATGCTGTTGCTTTAGAAGATGCAGCAATGCTGGATTTTGATGCCTGGAGCTGTTCCAGCTCTGTGGAAATCTGTTTCCTTTACTAAAGTTACTCCTGCTTCAGTTACTGTCCTATTCTGTCCTACCTTGATCCTGTGGTTATGTGAAACCTCTAGATGCCTGATTTTATCCAAGCAATGTGCTTGTACCTAGACCTATACATCTAATTGTACATTTTAATCTGTGCAAATTCTGAATTGGGTCAGGTGTGAAGGAAATGTAAACTAATGTGTAATGGTATTGATTCTTTTACAGCTGCCTGAGACTTAAACATACAGATCTTGCAGTTAACTGGAAGTTTCAGGAATTAGGACAGTTTTCTGTGTCTGGACAAGCATCTTTGGGAATTGTGTGCATATATCTGAATGCTTTTAGCCCAATATCTTTAGTGGCTGTAGTGGCTGGGAAAGTCTGAGATCATAAACTTAATGCCTACATTGAGTACTGTACATATTTCACAACTTTATCTGTATCAAAATCAATATACCAATCCCACGGTTCCCTGTAGAGCACTATTTATATATGCTTATGGTTTTGTTTCTTGCAGTGCTGATTCTGTGCTACTGTACTATTGTGATTAGGGAATTTTCGTGGAAATGTTACAAGTTCATGTTAGCCCAGGGCAGCCCTTGGCCCTCATGTCAGCCCAACAGATTGCATAATGAGCAGACGTTTTCACTGCTTAGCAGGGCATGAGCGACTGCTGTGCTGTGCTGCTTCTGTGCAGTGCACGCTAAACTTTTAGAAAGACTGCATCGTTTTTTTTTCTCATTGTGAAAAGTCCTCCCCAGGTAGGTATCTTTGAAATACCTACCCATGTGTGAAATCAGTTGGAGCGCTAGTGTGGATTCACTGCATAAAGCCTGTGTGGGAGGAAAATCCCCTACTTCCAATGCTGAAGAGGATCTCAGAAAAAAATTGCTGCAAGGAACTGGCCTGCCACATCCAGAAGCATTGGAGTGTGTAAGGTACCAGATCATCCTTTCCATGAAGGATGGTGGATGTGATTAGCATCAGAGCAATGCTTCAAAAGACACAGATTTTTTTCAGATTTCAAGTGATAAGCAGATAGGTCCTTAGTGATTCCAGTGCAGCTTGAACAGGGTTTTGCAGCAAGTTCTGGTGTGGCTGGTCATATAATGTTCAGCAAAATCTGGAAGGCAGGAAACCAGTTCCAGGGTGTGAAACTAAACTAACATTCAAAAATAAATGTGACTGTGTTTTCAAGGTCAGCTTTTTTAAACATCACAGCTCTGAATGCCAAGCTCTCAATATAAAATAAAAGGGAAAAATGAACATATAAGAATGTATGCAAGAGTACCTCTTATTTTAAAAGTAATGCATGTAGATGACCAATGATTCTTTCTCCTCACAATAGTTTACAAGTGCAGCAGTGCAGCATGTAAACTTACCCCCAAATTACACTAGCCTACTACTGCAGTTTTATCAGTTTTATCTACAGATTCTCTCTTGGGGACAGTATTTTTACCATATTAATTTTCTAGTTGCAATTGTTATGGTAAAACAAGGAAAATATGCACTACAACATGTAATATAGCATGGCTACCTAAGTACAAAGCAGAGTTGCTGTATCCATCAGTTATGTTATTCTGGTATAAAAAAGATTCTACCTATGAAGGAAAAAATATTGAAAAGCTATTCTTTGAGTTTTGACTCATCTGTGAGAAAGCAAGCAAAACAGCTACGGCTGATAGAAAAAAGAAGAAATACTGAATCTATATTGGGAAGACCAACAAGAAGGGAGGGTATTTTTCTTACAGAAATAGCAGATTTAAGTTCTTACTATTGATTCTTGGCAATTTGCAGGTGAAAATTTTTATTCTGACCTAAAGTATACAGCCTTCCTTCAGGTAGTACTGACTGTGACAGTGCAGCATGTTATCTGCTTGCTCGTTTTCTACTTGTACTTGCTATAGAACAGCTTGGAACAGTAGTGCTGGAAAGTGAGATCTGTCCTCAGTTGTCTTAAAGTGATGTAACCATCAAAGACAAATTAGGTCAGCATATTTAACTGCTTTAATAGTGAACACTATGCCAAGAACTTTGAGCAGTCCACTTGTCCGTGGAAATGCCTCAATATTCTGGCAATGGAGACAACACATACACAGCTAAGACCAGATTTTGCTTTTATTTACACCAGAGGATAGCTCCATGGAATTTGATTAACTCAGAACATACTCATATCTAAATGTGTACTTGGCTGTGTTTAGCTTTATGCTAATAGACACTGGAGGCACATAACAGAAAGCTTTTGCCTTTCTGTCCCTGAGCCAGGTTCATGTACAGACTCTGTCCTTGTGATCAGGAGGAGAGCAATGACCGCTCCGGGCTAGTGACTGCACAGTGTTAACCTTCTACATAACACCCAGCGCTGTTAGATAAAATTTTGTGTGGAGCTTTTTATGCAGCACTGAGCATGACAGCTTTTAAATCACTAGGTCTTAAAATGTGCAGTGCGTTTTTGAAATTTTTTCAATGAAACTAAATTAATAATACATTACAAAACTGTTTTTTAACTTAGATTGAAAAATGCTTAGGCTAAACCTTTTTTATTTAATATTTTTATAGTGCCTACACGGAAATTTTTGATACTACTTCCATATTTAAGAGTAGTAATTAGTTTAAGTTGTCCTGACAACTATAGAAAATAGAGCAAAATTTTAATCAAATGAGTTCAGTGGGGGGCATAAGTTAAGAAAACTCATGGATTTCAATGAATGAAAAATGTTCTCTTTTTTAGCTATAGCACAGCCACCTTCAGAAAAAGCTTTCTGTTTCTCAGCAGCTCATTGGTCTGGAATGACTTGCTGAAAGAAGCCAGCTCTAAAAAACAGGATTTACTTAATCAAATAGTGGGCTGAACATAATCCTGTACTCAAATTTTAACTTGATTGTGCCTCGGGGTTCTGTTTGCATGATGGATCTTATCACCTTTACATCTGTTGACAGGAATGAAATAAATGGCACAACTATTATTTCAGTGGACCAATATTCATTTAGTTTCCTGACTAGTGTTTTACTGTTTCTATTAATAAGTTTTTAAAATAAAAGCATTTAGAGAATTTTCCTGTTAAGGTACTGATAGTCAATAATGTTAATAGTCTATTAACAGTGAAAATCAGCATCATCTCTACTGCTGTCTGGCCATATTCATGAATACAATTCCTATGTATTTTCCTCACTGTATGCTAGAATAGAAGTACATTTTCTGAAGCATCAGTGAGTTGATCTTTTTGCCTGAATTTAAGATGACACTCTTTATTGAATCCTGCTTGTATAACTGACATCTTGCATAAATAAAAGGAATTTATGTGTAGCCTTGACACTGAACCTTTCAATAAAGTGAAGTTCTCATCCTAACACAGGCTGCCTAGAATCCATTTCAGAGCAGCTTGTCAGCAGATTTTTGTTTCCTTCTCTTGCCATCTTGGGAGGCAGTATCCTTCCCACATGCTCAGAACATTTAGGACTTCCCATTCTTTGCTTAAGTAAACAGGTGGTTAACTCATTAAGAGAGAAAACGTATCTCATGGTAAAAGTTGAGGACTGAGAAGATCCAGGCTCTACTTCCAAGAAATCTATCCGTCTGTGAGTTCATGAGCCTCATAAATGGCTTTAAAGTGAAGAATACCTTTTATTGTTATACTTAGTATACTGACAAGGATGATCAAATATATTTTGGAAAGGTTACCCCTAGAGCTAAGAAGCTAAAACCAATAACCCGACTAGGATCTGAACATGTTTTTCTTATGTCTGGACTAAAAGTTTAATTAAGATTTATCTTTATTTTTATCTCAACAGTTTTCTTTTAATGAATGGTTTTAATTTCTTCAGGTGGTATCGAGAATTGAGAAACAAACACCAAAGTTTTAGTGGAGCTTGAAAAATAAAATCAGTGGGAAGGGTAGGAAACAACAGCTGAGCCTTGGGCACTTATTTTAGAATGTTACGTTTTTCTTGTAAAGTTACTTTTTATGCCCTTAAAAAATTGTTTATGCATTTGTTTCATTTAAAACTGCCCATGTGTCCATATGTTTTCAATTATAGGATTTTGACTACAGCATTATTCAGTATTGACTATATGCATTACTTATTGAAAGTTTTATTTGAACCATAATTCTTCAGTATTAGTGAAATTCATAGAAAATATTCTATAGTATTGTTCTTGGAGTCATCATGCATGAGGAGGGAGAAGAGGAAAGCTTGTCATGCCATGAGCCTGCCTGTTATTGAATGTAGGCAGAGTTTTGTAGCTATGAGAGGGAGAATGATCCAGTAGTTCTGTGTGACTCTGTGCCTTGTAAGCTTAAACCTTGGGCAGACTGTTTTGCTGCCGTGTTTGCCAGTTCGCCTTGTATAAAGTAAGGATGGCTACATTTTAAACGATAAGACAACAAGGATGGGGGTATCTTAGTATCTTAGTTATGCAGTCTGCATGTCTATGTAGGCATGGGTGTCTGTTCAGAAAAGATTTATATACATATATATGTATGTATGTATGTATGTATTTGCAATGCTATGTATTTTAAATAAAATATTGAAAGATAATTTCAGGCTGTTTATGGTGGAAGTCAGCAGTTACTTTACAGATTATTCACTGGAAAATAAGTTAGATCTTCAGACAGGTTAAGATTCTTCACTCAGTTTTGTCCGTGCAGTTCTACGAACTGAGACAGGACTTAACAAAAAGTACAAACGTATATGTGGAACAGTGCTGATTACCCACATAGAGATATTTGATAAAAATTCTCTTAACTTGTAGCTGAGAATCCTGAAGGAGAACTTTAGGATTCACACTAAGTGTGAAGAACCAAAATGTACAGTTTGGTGACATCTACATGCACAGTCACACATATGAAGAGTAACAGGATGAGGAAGAGAGAAATGGAAAAAATATAGTGAGTCAATGTGATTACACATGTATACACGTGCACACACAAAGCACGTTGTATTAGCAGTATGTTAAGACTATTCCCATTGTGTCTAGCTCATAACAGTTCTTATGACTCTCTGCTAAATTGCTGTTTTTTCTGTCTTCCATTGTTTTATTCTGAGTTTTGTAGCCTATGCTCGCCTATAGCTTGCTTTTCCTATTAGTGCCATATGAGGACAAAGTAACGTTATCCATCATATGCATTTTCAGTTCTCAGACCACTGCTGAGGGGTAGCATCATAAAGATGTTTTGCAAAGCCAGTGAGGGAATGGGAAGCCAAATTTACATGTGATGGATCTTCTGAGCTTGCATGTGTTTCAGTTTGTCATGTCAGTCATTTGGTCCTGATTTTATTCAAATTGTAAGGTAGTGGATGACCTGTAGTGATCTTGAAGGCAGTAAGAGCTGCAGGGAGCTAGGTGATCCTCAGCTCAGACCTTTGGGCTCCAGTGGTTTCTCAGTCTTTTTGTGCAGCCTAGTTTGAATGAAACTTTTGCTCCAGTCCTGACCTAAAATTCTGTAATGTATCTATGCAGATAGTACTATTTATTAAATAGTACTCTCTTAAAACATATGAAACACCAAGTATGTTTACAAGAAACACCATTTCTGTCTAACTTCTAGTTCTACGTAACATGAAGATAATGTCTTGGTATTACCAATTGTAGCACTTGGTATGTCCAGTGCTACAATTCCTCCAGTGTGTAAACATTAAAAGTATTTAGCTTCCCATCCCTTCCCCCCGCCACTTCATATTTCCTGTGCTTGTGTTCTTTTTTTGCCTCAGGAAGGTGATTTTTTTTTCCTTTTTTTTTCTTCTTTTGTCTGCCACTGATTATTAGAGCTGTTGAGGGAAAATGTTTATTTAAAATGACAGAGTGAATGATTTGAAATGGGCATATACTTCACAAAGTGAAGACTGTGGAATATTATTAATTGAAGAATTTAATTATTTCTAATTTTAATGAAAGCAACATTTTTCATTGAGTGATTTGCCAAATACTTGAGGGAATATTAATTGATGTGCAGTCATTTCTATGAATGTGCTGCTCCTACTGTTACGCCATAATGTTGTTAGGTTCTTTACACACGTGTATGACTTGGGAGTTTAAACATTTTTATCTGCTAGGGTAAAGCATAATGTTCCATTATTTTCTTACATAGGCGTTAGCATACCTTTCATTTTTGTTTTCTGTGGCCTTCCATCATGGGGCCATATCTGTTTAGGTCACAGTTATGCATTGGGATTTTCTTTTAACATTAAAATAATCTTTTAAGTCAGAGGTATCAGTATCCCATAAATTCTGTGCAGGTGAGGAGCTCTGCCCTGTCAAATTTTGTTCAAATACAGCAATCCTAATGTACTGAGCTTTAGAATCTGGGTCAATTTGTAAGTATTTTGTACCATACCCTAATCTTCCTTATCTATAAAGTGACTTGGCATGTTTTTAGATAAGTAAACAAATAAATAAGTAGAATTTGTATACTGAAAACATAAAACCTCTCTGCTAGCACTATGTGAACCTTCCTCATGATAATGTTAGAAAAATAAAATCTCTATTGTCTAAGATTAAAAAAAAAGTCTTCTCAGGTCTACGCACATAATGCAAAAGTTAGGGAAACACAGAACATATTATTTCTGTGCTGATTGTTATCCTAAGTTAGTATCTTATGTTGACTTTTTAATCCAAAGCCTTTGGCCCTGATGTTTTTCTTGGTTATGCTTATGCAGTGTTATTGGGACAATGGCATTTTGGGGTGTGACTGAGCTAAGAACCTGGACAGTCAAGCAAAAAACCCCGGTTATTTTCTCTTTGCATTCCTGAACAGAAGAAATTCTCTGTCACTAACTAGCAGACTGCCTTCCTTTCCCCTTAAATGGTGATTTTAAGCTTTGGACCCTCACCCGCAGAATTGGGCTTGAGCTCTGTCCTATGCTCCACAAATGGAGTAGCTCGACTTAGCTCAGTTGGTTAGAGCTTGGCGCTGCTAAAGTGAAGGTCGTGGGTTCAGTCCCCGAATGGGGCTATGCTGAGGGGTGGGCTGGATGACCTCCAGAGGTCCCTTCCAACCTTACCATTCTATGGCTTCAACCTGCAGTTAGTTCTTCTTGCAGCATTGTGGCTTCACAGCATACCTAGATATCCTACTGAATCATGATTTAGAGGGAATTCCACATATAAAACTTCAGTCATATTTTCTTTATAATTTTGAGCCAGCATGGTTAAAAATAGGTACATAATTCCTTATTGGAAAGAATCCAAAGCAGAGAGGTTACATCCGTCTGTTATATTTTGAGAGAGACCTTTGTACATTCAGCATAGTTGAAATCCATCTTATGGTAGTCGCAGGATCTCTACAAGCCTTGAGGCCCTTATATTAAAGTCAGTGGCCAAAATTTTGCCCTCATTCCTCTCCATCTGACTCCAGAGTTACCTGTGGGATTAAACCTGAGTAGCTGCAGACAAATATTTTAATTCTTGCCTGTTAATTTTCATTCAAATCTAATTTTTTTAGGTTGTATGGTGGTCTTTTTTTCCTGTATTTTTTTCTAGCTGGAAGGTTTTATCACTCTTGACTCACATACTCTATCAGCTGAAATTTTTCAGAAAATACAAAATTGTGGTAAACCTGAGCCAACTTGGGTCTGGAAGATTGCAGCAGTAGCAGACGTTCTATGCAGAAGTATATATGAAATACCTTACAAGAGAAGTACTGTACAGAAGGCTGTAGTCCCTTCTGAAGCTCTACTGTAGTCCCAAGCAATATTTGTAAAACTGGGGTCTGCATCAGTTTTGTTTAAAAGTTATTTCAAAGGAAAACATGGCATGTTATCCAAGACAGTATTTTCCAAGAAACCACAGCTTTTAGTTCAGTGAATAATTTGCTGGTAGGTTTTTTATTAAAGCTCCTTGGGTTTGGTACTAAGTTTTAAAAAAGAAAGAAAAATGATCATAGTAAATTTTAAATTATGGAAGCAATTCCAGGAAAAATAGCTGACTTTTACTGACTTGCTTTAGTCTCAACCGTTCAAGTGTTCAGACTGGGCTATTCTCTTTAAAAAGGGCTCAGAGATCGTAACACGTTACTGCATTTTTTTCCCCGCTTTCCTCTGTCTTGCAGATGTCAGAAGGGACTGTCATTGAACCTTTCTAGAGTGCCCATGCTTTAAAGCAAAGAGATCTCAGCAATGAAAGACCATTTATATAAAATGTTGAGAAAGTCAGCACAGAGTTTTAAAGTTGATGGCTATCTTAAATACGCTTATGCTTTTTGTTCTGTAATGTTAGCAGGATTTCCTCTCTGGATCAAGTATTAAAATGATAACGATTAAGTAGCTAATTCTTAATAAGTGAATATCTAATGCCCGGGCCCAGCACGCCTCCTTCTAGGAGTTAAGTAGCTAAATTGAAGTTTATCTAGTCGAGTCCAACGTCAGCGCTTTTGCTGATAGGGCTGTTGTGAAGCCAGCTTGCAGCAAGGGCTGCCATCCTGGCCCTTGGGAGCTGTGTTTAAGCTGAGGTTTTACCACTGGCCCCTGCCTGTGCTGCGTTGCAGCTGCACAGCAGCTACGTCTGCCCCAGATCTCCAGCCTCCGCGAGTCTGGTCCTGGCACGGACCCGCCGGCTCGGCTTCCTGGTTTGGCCTCGCACCAGCCTCGTCACTGCCGCTTGCCAGGGGATCACTGGTCGGTGTCTGACTCTGATCACTGTTTCTGGCCCTGATCCTGACTCACACTTGCCAGCCCGCATCCTCGCTCCTTGTTGGTGGAGTCAGTGCTCCCATCTGCCTTCTCACTTTCCCTTGAAGAGCTGGTGGCCCTTACTACTCTCTAACAATATAGCAGTAATTTCAGTATACTAAAACTATGGCAGAAGAGGGAGACAGGTTATGATAGATAGTGTAAAATAAATATCTTGAGATTAGGTCATAATTTTAAAGTTGCTGTTCTAATACTGAAAAGCATTGGTTTTTGAAACTGATTTTGGACAGCTCAAACTATTAGTAAAAATCATTTCTTTTTCTTCTCCTCAAACTAAAGAGAACAAACTTTCTCCTTTCTCTACAATCATTTTTCTTTTTTATATTTCAGAAGGAATTGCATAGTTAAATAATTATCTACCCAAGAGTGACTAAGAAATATTTAAAGTATAGTCTGAAGTACTTCAGGAGTAGTTAGCATGGTAGATGTGGGAATAGGCTATCTGTAATAGTTAGAGGTATGTAGGGGCCTACAGAGAGACAGGTGATTTACTTAATTTTTAGAAAGTCACAAGACAACTATATATTTTTTAAATTGGCTCTGTTTTGAAATAAGGTCTCACTGGTACTTGTGAGCAAAGCCTTGGTTAAACTTTTAGAATACTATAATCCATTTCTGAAAAAGATAGAGGATAAGCAAAAGCTGCAAAATACATGTATTTATTAATTTACTTGAAGTTCAACTTTGGGAATGGCCCTTCTTCCAAAAAATAAATTGCAAAAAAATGTCAGTCTTGAGAAGTCATTTCACACCCAACACTTTTTATTTTTCTCGTCTGTTTTCATTTTTTTCCTGCCAGTCTTTCTACCTAAAATCAAGTGACTCAGCGTTTCATATCCCACTGCCATTTTCCGGCACCTGATCCAGTGCTTAAACTTCTTCCATAGTTGTCTGTCAGCCTAGTGTGACATTTTAAAAAATTAATTGCATGCTTAAGAATAACAGGTAATTTGACTTGCAGCAGCACTGTCACCACCTCATGTAAATAATCTACAGGTTACCTTCCTGTTCCTGGAATATGTATATTTTAGACACCAGATGTATCTGCCTTAGACTATTGGTAACTACTTTCCCTCATTTCTGTCTGTTTGAGAATGTTTTCCCCAATACACCAGTGATTTTTTAACAACATATTGTATATGCTTAGAAAATGAAAGAATGTTGATATCTGGAGAAATATTGATAATTTAGAGATTTTTGTATTATTGGTGGCTATTATAGGTACCCAAGTGTGTGTTCTTGAGCTGCTTCCTTGCTGGTGTCTGTAAAATTATACACCCATTGGCTTGATATGATCTATGGTATTTTATGATGAATGAATGAATAATTTATATGACTATGAAATCTTTTTAGTGGTTTTGTACCTTGAGGAGAGCAGCTGAAAATTTACAGTTTTATTTTGAATATTATGATAGTTTTCTGTAGTACAAGAGCGTTTTGGGAAAGATACTAAACCAACAAAATAACAACCCTTGAATTAATATATGAAAGGTTTTATCTTTCAGAGAAGAAAAGTTTGCATGTGATTACATGGTAGTAAAGTGCAAGTTGCCTAATTAAAAGCTAGATAAAGTTATTCTTTTGCTAGATTAATATTGAGTGAGGGAGGGTGAATGATGGAAGGAAGCAGGCATGTGTTATCCCATGGGCCTGTCTATTCTGACTGATGTGTAGGTGTCTTTTACTAGATGCTAGTCAGAATAGAAGAGAAGGCTTAAGTTGTTATGATGTGTGGTAGGCAAAATATGAAGACAGTTCTGTGGAGGCAGAAAAGGGGCTTAAGCAACAGTGGAATCCATCAGTTTTTGCAGATTCTGGAGCATGTCAGGGCTATCTCTGAACTATTAGGAAACCTGAAGTGGGTCATGTGTTTTGTTGCAGTCTGTGGACTACTTAGCTGCATTGGAGATGGGCTAATTCTGCACCCTTAATCTGTCATCAAGGTCCACGTTACTGTAATCTCCAGGAAACATTGGGAAGATAATTCTCAGTCATGTCTTTCTGTCTTTTTTTGGATGATGGAAGGTCACATCTGTAGATAAACAGTTCAAGGGTTCAAGCTTGAAATGGTAGAAGTCATCATTACTTCACTGGAATAATAAGAATCCAACCAAACAAGCTTCTCGCACAACTTGTGACAGTGCAAAAAAGTAAATTGTTTGGTTGTCAACTCGCAATGCAATTATTTTACTAAAAAGCGATGTTACCTACCACGTTTGTGGAATGTTTCAAAACTTCTGAAGAAAAAGGTCGGATCAGACACGGTACTTTAGTGCTATGAAAATGGTATAAATAAACACAAAAGAAGTTTAGCTATTCAGAAAAGTTTTGCAGCATGCAGCTAATAGGGTCTTCTCTTCCTTGGTTTCTGAATCCCAGAAGAAGCAGAGGCATACATAACTGGCTTCAGTGATGACTTATACCTGTTTCGTTGCAACAGGCCAAGTTCTCTGGAGTGTGCATTTTATGCTTCCTTCAGTTCTGTGTCTTTTTCAGCATACAATGTTGTATCAAAGCCATATGCTCTGCTCCCATTGTAAGATGTCCTTAAGGATCCAATATTAATTTTTGCTCTTAGGCTTCATTTGTTCTAGAGTAATCCAAGAGGAAGCATTCAGGCTCCATTTCTGCTCATCATCAAATGCAGAATGCTTTTAGCTTTGTCCCTTCTCTGGTAGAAGGTGAGTTGAGCCACTATCTAGAGAAGTGTCTGACTAAAGAAAAGAACTGGTACTAATGTGAAACCTGAAAGTGTTGCATGCATGAAAAAAATGACAGAGGATAGTATAATGTGGGAGCTTTAGAATCCCTAAAACATTAAGCCTTTAACACATCTGCAAAAGCGCTTTCTAAAGGCAAAATAGTTATGCTTAACATGACTACCACAGAAATAGGGTGAATTATCTAACATTTATTGAACCCGTGATCCCAGTTAATACAAAACTTTAGCACTTCAACCGAACCACAAAACCATCCTCTTGGATCTTGAGATTACCTTTGTAACCATCCTGCCACTAAATGCTAACACTGCGTAGAGAAGCAGCTGCTGCCATACAATGATCTTCTATGCACACCTACAGTTGCCTTGTGATGACAATGAAATGGTAATGTATTATTTTCCTTATGCAGAATATGTGCAATTTCTTGGAGTAGATAATGACACATACTCCTACTGTTTCGAATTATGATGAGGAGTCAACCTGGAGAAATACAGGCAAGTAAACTTCATGTTTGCTCCTCTTCTAAAGTGAGTCAGTAGAAAAGAATCTCTTGCTACAATAAAGCTTTTGAAAGACTGGATTTCATGAGCCACAGCCTTTACAGATTTTTTGTCAGTAATGAAGCACTGCACTAGTTTCTTATTCACTTTCATGTGGAAATCAGAGTATTGGTGACTCTCTTCAAAGCCTTTAATGAACTAGGCCTGGGTGAGTTTGGATTTTTTTTCACCTCATATTCTATTGTGATAGCTGAGAGTGCAGCAGGCTTTGAGGTAGTACACTGAGGAGAAAGACAACACCTTCCCAAGTCAACGTCCCAGCTTGGGAATTTCTCTTGGGAATCTGCCGAGTTTTAATTTCATGTGCAACAACTACCAGATTGTCGGGTGACATAAATCACTGTCATTCTGAGTTTTGCCCTCATCCTTTGTGCAGCAGGTAGATGCCTTCCCTTTTGGTTTGGGTTTGTTTTAGGACTTGTTAATTTCATCTCCTTGGGATTGCTGGGAACTTGTTAAAACATCAGGGGCCTTCTGCAGTGCAAACCAGTAAAGGCTAATGAATTAAGCTTAAGAGCTTTTTAAAGAAGCAGGATCACATCCTAAGTTAATCATTGATGTATTTATTTTTTAACCGAAACAGAAAGCAGAGTAGTAGATGCCAGAGAGTTAAAAGAGACCACAGGCATTGCCACAAAGCTAGTACCCTTACACATCATTCTTTCTTCCAGTTTATATGTAATCATGCAGATTTTTCAAGGATATTGATTTTATAGAGTGTAAAGAACGCCATCTAACACAGCAATGCAACATGTAGAAATACATGTGCTGTGTAACATTAATTGTCTTCAGTATGTTATGTCCTCTGTACGAGCCGTCATGGAATCATACATACCGAACTGAATGTAGGAACAACTACATGCTGTATTGAGAAGATGATTCATGAGCAAGGCACAATAATGTTTATAGGCTTGAAGGCCTTTCCAAGAAATAATTGCATACTGATGATAAATTCCAAACAGACATTCAGAAGAGAAGGCATCTACCCATGCAACAGGCCCTGTACAACAAGCAGCAGCTCAAGTAGCTTCACCTCACTCCATCTCTTCCCTTATCTTAAAAAGAAGCATTTCCTTATATGCATACTGATAAATGTTAACTTGTCTTTGAGCTAGAACGTGTTTTATTGAAAAAAATCTCATAGTTTAAAGATTGCAAAGACAGAGAATCTGTCACAGCTCTTTAAAAACTGTAGTGGATAGTTATAGTTCCTATTGCAAATGGATACCTTATTGAGTTTGTCTTGGATCAGTTTTATTGTTGAATTTTTCCACTTGGCAGGAAATCTTTGACATCACATGAATGACATAAATGCTAATGTTCCTAAAATGTTACTGCTGTGAGGCTCTCAGCGCAGTGCTTTATACTCATGTTCTGAACTCTCTACTCTTACCATTTTTAAAGCAAAACAGTATACTGTCAAGCTTCTTTGAATTCAGTAAAAGTCTTTGAGGTAATTATCTTCAGCCTACATATTCTTTCTTCTGGCTTGTTGACTATTTCAGAGTAAATAGTGCCTAAGCCTCTTCTTACCACTGTGGAACTGGTCACAATTATCACATGTATCGTGCTGATACAGAAATTACTTGAACACTTGAAGTGCATCATAGCATTCTCCTTTGGGAATGCGTAGAATAATAGGCATCTAAAATCTAAGTTTTTACAGTTCCTTACTTAATTTTCCTTTCTATCCTATGATAAATTCTATCACTTACTATTTTTACATTAAAATCTATAAAAAAAATTAAAACAGCCTGAGAGCGTACCATCAAGCTAAATATCAATCAACAAGTATGTAGCTTATCAATATTAATGAACAAATAATACTTTAGGATGCTTTTAATTGAAATTAATGGACCCAAACTGAAGTTATTGTTGTCAATGAGACTATTTAGTACATTTTTATGAGATTTGGCTCAAGACCTATATTTTTTTTTCAACTTGCCCTTTATTTTGCATTGGAAGATGGTAATGTTTTAGAGATGGCATTAGCAGAGGTGTAATAATGGTGCTTGTTAAAACAGTTCTTCAGGCTCCAGCAGTTAGTGTGCTGTCGTGTTTTGGAATGAATAAAGAGTGGATTACAAGCTGTTTTAAGACTCTGTACTGGGAAAGGGTTCAAATTGTTATTTGCCAGGTAAATTGTTGAAGTTGGGCTTACATACAAGTGATTTCTGGCAAGATCCCCAGTTCACAGTTTAGGTAATTGTTCATCCTAGTGTTCGCTGAACCATTTATTTCAAGGTTCCAAGTAAGTTACATTGCAGCCTTGTTTAACTTTGATTAGTTTTTGTCAAGTTCACTTACTTCATCATCCAACATCTAATTCTTTAGTGTTTATCTTTTCTTCTAGGTTTACATCATATCATTATAATGATCATTATCTTCTCCTAAGCCTGTCTATCCATAGCGATAGAACATGTTAATTCACAGCATTCCTCTGCAGTTCGTAATTGCAGTTCTCGAATGTCTGAAATTTCCTTGATCATACATTAAAAAACTTTGGCAATAGTGAATAGATAATATTTTTCAACTTTCTCATAGCTTTACCATTCCAAAGAGTTTAAAATAATATATAAAGGATTTTGGCAGTGACTGTATATATAGTGTTTATAATGAAGAAACTTCTGACAGTCAATCACATACTGATTTAGACTGAAATTTTCAGATTGTCCAAAAGGTGAATAGAGAGGTAGGTAGATATGTACACACAGAGAGGCATGAGTTACTGCTGTAGATTGGTTTATTACACTTGTAACTTGTGGATTGCTGCAAATTTGTGTTACTGTTAGTTTAAATTCCCGTAGAAGTTGTCTTTTAGGCAGAATGACGAAATTTCTGATAAGATGGATAGCATTCACAGTTCACTGAGGAAGGGTCTTTGTAGGATAGATGGATAGATGGAAAAATAGATTTCTTTGCCTGCATGTGAAGCCTTTGGGACTGCAGGAATTCTGAAGTCCAAGGAAAATAAATACTTGTAAAAGATGCCTGATACTTGGCATTCTTGATCTTGCAAAATACTTAGGTGACTTGCCTGAACATAATGTGTTGACAGCCAGACAGGATTTTATAAAATGGGTAAAGGAGTGAATGGATTCATCACAGTTCTTGTGATGGACCACAGATGGTCCATCAGAAGGTTTATTTGGGAACAGGGTATATTAAAAAATACTCTTAAAATACTTCTGTCATGACTGATGTACCAGAGATTTCATAACTGGGGATCTGAAAAATTAAGTGTCTAGAAATGAGTGCTATAACAACTGGCACAGAAGGAAACTAGTAATAAACATTCAAATTTTCTATGTTTAAATTCAAATCTTGCACAAAAGTCCAGTAAGAGGAAAATTTTGAAAATGTAATGAATGGTAAGAACTCTGAAATGTGCTCAAGAACAACTACGTGACTTGTTCATGAATTGTAACAATAATGATACATATTAGGAATAACAACTCTACTTCCATAGGATTTCCTTCTGCATTGAAAAACACACATTCTGTGCTGAAAAGTTCTTTAAAAAAAAAAATCTAAGCAAGACCAGATGCAGGATGGCAATCAGTAAAAGTTAGATAAATCTCGACAAGTTACAGAAAGGAGAGGAGGATGGTTTCAACTGCAAGAAAAGTTGAAAAAGGAGAGAGGAGACTTCCGTGGCAGAGGAGGATGGACACGAAGAAGTGAATGACAGGTACAAAGCTGAAAGTGAGAAAGGAAACACGAAGGGCAGAAAAAGGCTGGAGCAGGGAGGTTGGATTTACCATGTTGTGGAACATGAAGCCATAAAGAAGACTTAAAGTGTATGTTGATATGATTTCTGTAGAAAAGACATTCAGGCCTACTGCAGGTAGTGAGAGACATTAGGTGTGTGGACAAATGCTTTTTTTCAGCAGTGTGGCTAATCAAGGATTTTCCTTCAAATGCTTGACTATGTTATGTGTACCTCTTAAAGGGGAAAACCATCTCTATATCTGAGATTCAGACTGTAAAGCATCCCTGTGATAGTTAATAATGCAGTTCTTTTTGTTTAGTTTTTGGGAAGCTGATTCTTCCACTGGTAACTAAAAATGAGCACTCAGAAAATGTCGAATGGAGGTTTGGTTTCTCTTTGAAGAAGTAAAACTGTTTTCAGCTTTGAAGCATTTGTGTGTGGGTGGAGGATAGGTTTCACTTTAGGTCAGGATTATGAATGTCTAGTTTTTATACTTATGGGTGTTACACAGACTTAAAATTCATTCACTTGGGTATAAACACAGCAAAGGCTTATGTATTCTTGTTGCATATACAGTTGATACATTTTGAAAAACAGTAGATTGATAGCTGTGCACCAAATGTACCGTATTTTTCCTTCCAACCACCTTATGCAAGTTTTAAATTACACTTGAGCTAGTTAATTTTGGCCAGCTTATCCTAAAATGCTTTTTTAAGTTTATTAAAGCGCTTTTTTGTTCTTTTTCTTCTGAATGTTGTGGTTTCTGACACAACATAATTCTCTAAATTATTTTCAATGTTTGGTTCATTTGGAGATTTCTTGTCACTTAGCAAAGGAGTCAGACTTTTTTTTTGGGGGGGGGGCTTTTAAATTTCTTTTAATGAAGACAAGTTAGCCAGTTAGTATCGCAAGAGAGAGACTTGTGGAAATAACAGCATTGGTTTTGATGAGCTTTGGTATTTTCATAACAATTGGTTCTTCTGGTAGAAACTGAGAGCTCAATACAGCTTAATGAATGTGGCTCTCTGTGATGCTGGAGAAAGGGTGAATGACTCTGTCCTACCTTCTGAGCTGTAATATGGGCACCCCACCAGGGAATGGTGGTGGAGTCAGTGGTGGTGCTAGTGAGACCTCCTTCCTCACTGTGCAGGATTTCAGTTTAAGCGAGCTGTCTGATCTTTGTGAGCTAGGTTCCTTTAAAGAAAGAAAGAAAAAAGTGGTAGTGTGAGGGCTCTGTGAGCTCCTTTTACTCCTTTTACTAAAGTCTGCCCTACATCCTATACTGTGACTCAGTCAATCATTACCATGGTCGCATTAGTTCCTGGTCAGCAGTGTTATCACCTTTTCTGTTACATGATTTTTTCATGTTGGCTTATGGCATTCTCAAGTGCTCATTTGGCTTTTGCAGCACAGTTTTGAAAATGCTTGCCTTAATCCTTAAACTATGTGCCCTACCCCCCTCTCCCCCCCAAAAAAATCACACTTTAGTCATGCTGCAATTTTCAAAGGGAAAAAACATAAGAAACTTAAACCAAATGATTAAAATAAAGGGTGGAATTTTGTAAAGGAACAAAATTATACTTTTAATTACATATTTAACTTTATTGTTGAGATAAATATGCAAATAGATTTAGAGAATGGGTGAAAGTGTTGTTCATAATCTACCCTTCATGTAACTAATATCTAAAGACTTCAGAATGAAATAAGGCCTTGCTTGTGGAAGGCATTCTTTTCAAAAATAGTAGAGGGAAGAACATACTTGCTCCAAAGGATTCCTTTATCATAGCTTAACTCTTAGGTGCATATCATGATGTATAGGTTTTCTGTAGTTGTCTCTGTTTGCTTGGACTCTTTTTTTTTTTTTTTTTTTTTTTCCTCCAACTGCCAGAGGTAGAAGGTAGAATGTCACTATTTTCGTAATGTTAGACCAAGGCTGAGATTATATGCAGTCAAGCTTATATGCAACTAACCAACCAAATTTAGCATCTGCTGTCCTCACTTTTAGATGCTGTGGATAGCTGAAAGAATTGCATCCTTTTTCCACACCATTTTTGCAATTTTTTTCTGATGCGTTTTGAGGTCGAAGTGAGCCAAGTGCTGCAACCTACTTGCCACACTGAACCATTAAAAGTACTGATGAAAATGCAAAATAGTACAGGGCACAGGAGATAATCCTGTAAAACGCCAGCTCAAATGGTTTTCTTTTGACAGGTAGCCAAAAGTGACTACTCTCTGGATAGGGTTTTACTGTACAGAGTATTTGCATCAAGACTGTCTTTCTAGCTTTTTTTATTGGTGTGCCCTCTAAATAAAGTACTTCTAAGGCTGTGCCTTCTTAGCCATGGCCTACTACTCTTTTTTTAGAAGGAAATGAGACAAAATTATTTGACAAATCAATATTGGTTGTATGTTTCCTTGTTTTCTTCTTATTGCTTTCAAGTAGTTTATTTGACGGTTTGTTGTAGTAATTTTACGGTGACTGATGTTTCAATGATGGGCTGATAACCTCCAATTTTTTTTTATATACCCACCCCTTCCTCCTCATTTTAAAATATGCAGTATGTTACTTTTTCCAGTCTTCTTCACCTTGATGCTCAAATCTTCACCCATAAAAGCACATCTTGTTTATTTCTTGACTAGACTGCTAGAGTACCTTAAATGCTATTGCTGCACAGGTAGCTTAGGAGAATATGTAGCAAGAGGCATTCTATATCAAAGTACTGTTTATTTTAATACTCAAACCAAAGCTTTTAGTTAAATAAAATTGGCGCAATATTTTTGCAAGCAGTCTCACAAGCCTACCTTATCATAAATCTTATCATGAACAAATGACATCTTTAGCAAGTGAAGCTTTTTTTTAACAGTCTCATTAAGATCCTATATCTAAATCTAATTACCAAAATAACCCACTACTTCTCTTACTTGGAAGTTGTCCAATTTTAAATATTTGTTTCAAGTCTTTGGGCACTTCTATTTGTAAGCTCTTCATTCTTTAGTGAAAAAGCAATATTATAGGCTGAATATAGATGGAGTTCTGATTTTGTCCTCTAACAAGACTGTGTATGGAGATGCCTGTCTTGAAGCAATCATTTTCTTCTTGCTTGCTTCACCAGAGAGAATTTGAATGAATTTATTCAGACAGTCATCTTTTCTGTAGCAGGTCAACATAAAGTATTAATACACTCTTAGAAGGCAACATTGAATCCATCCACAAAAAGAGATAATGTGTAGGTATAAAAAGTGGAGAACAGAAAAAATGCATGATATGCCCAAGGTACTAATGCACATTCACAGCAGAACAGGTAATAGAAACGAGGTGCTCTGAATTGCAGATAATATGGTCTGGCCATGTTTCGTATCAAACATAACTGCGGAAACTTAAGCGACCAAAATCAAACCAAAGCAGGATGTAATCCTGATTCAAATTGTTAAAATAACTTTTTTTCTCTTTTTGATGATCTGTTATGACTGATTTTGATTATGGTAAGTGGTTGGATTTATAGCTTCTATTTTCTCTATATATTTTTCAACCAAAAAATATGTCTTTAGCTCAGTTACTAAGTATTACTGTTCTCTTATTTGCATCTCAGTCTAATTTAACCGATGCTATTTTGAATGATATCAAGCAAGCAGAAAATTGTTAAACCACCTCACACATTTACTGAATAAAGTAAGATACTAAAAGAACAGAATTGAGATTAAAAAATACCAGGAAAGCAATAAATGAACTAAGTTAAAATGTCAATTTTAGAGTAAGTGCATGTTATTTCAATTTTCCTTTGGTGATAAAATTAGAAGTTTGATCGTCATAGAACTCAAAAGTTTGGTGAGACTAAATCTATAAGATGGATATGAGGTTCCATTATCATTAACAGAGTGTAAAATCCTGCTGACATATCCTGGCTGTTGCTACTGATGCCAGTAGGACTGGACAGACACACTAGGAAGTTTGTTAAAATTTGGACTAAAAAGGCAGTTGGAACACCCTGAATTAGAATTCACCAAATACAGAGATTATCATTTGATCTCAGATTGTAATGTGCACCATTACTGTTCTCAGTATTGTACATTTTTTTGCTTTCTAGTCTGTGTAACATTTTGCGCAAATATTAATACTCTTATTTTCTCCACATTAGGTAAATTTATTAATGGGAAAAAAGGAAAGGCAACTTAATTACATTTTTGTGGCACAAGGAATCTGAATAAACCATTTTCAGTGAAAAAGAGCTGTGTATAACCATGCCTTTATTTTAGTAATTCTATTAAAGTTGAAATTATTTATAGATACCTGATTTTATAGGAAACCAGTAGCAGAGCTCTACAAAAATGACTCTTTCCTAAACTACAGAATGCAGTGCACAACATTTTCATACTGTGTTTTTTTTCCATACCCTATAATTCTGAAAAGGAATATCATTCTTAAACTCTGTATGATGGTATAAAAGGACTTCTGCAAAGGTTTCTCTTTTCTCCTGCAGATAAATAGTATAACGTGCGAATCTTCAGTAGTTCAATTTGAAAGGCAGGGTAATATCATGATAAATTTTCATGCAGAGCACTGAAAAGCTTGTTTTTTTGTTTTGTTCTTGGGGTTTTTTTTGTTTTGTTTTCTGTTGCAAATAGTAGTAGTAAAGTGACAGGCAAATCTCTTGTAGTACACATAGCCTAGATTTGTCATAACTCCCATTGTGTCTCCCTGGCAAAATAGCTTATAGTTTATTCATTTTTCTCCGTGCAAAGTAAAAATACAAAGCACTCCTAAAAGTAGATAGTGTTTCAATCTCAAGAGAAGTTTTCAAAAGACATTTTCAAAAATACCATTTTAGAGCTTCATATTAAAAGGTAGAAGAAAACCAATGAAATAATTTAAATGAAAGGTACATTCCTAGGAAACTCATGAAGAACTGATACTTGAGGAACAGGTTCTTGTAAGTCTTCAAATGAGTAGACAGAGAGGAGAGAAAATAAGACTCTTGCTGTAGATCTTGAATATAAGAATTACCTCTGATAACAGCAATCATATCTCAGAGAACATAGGACTTCAACTGCAAAGCGTAGTAGACAACAGAGATGCTGAAATATATAGGACTGTCATCTTGTCTCTTTTATATATCCCTTAGTTGTACTTTTTTTTTGGTTACTGTAGATTATGGATTTGCAGTCACACTGGGATGCTACAAGAGGTGTAGCATTTTCAGGGAGCAAGTCAGCTTCTTTTTCTGAAGTAGAGTCCCATTATCTCCCCAATGGAGACTGCTCCAAATTATCTCCCCATGCTTAAGCTGTACAGATATTATTTTTTTGCCTTTCTTATTTTTTCTCTTATGGAAAAATTTCTCCCTGCTGCCCTCTTCAGATTGTTTCCTCCCAGCATTCTGTACTGTATTGCAATTTTCCCAACTCTCGCTTTTCCTAACAGTATATTGTTGAAGCACTTAGGAAATACAAATAATCACATTTTTCTCTACTTTGGGATGCAAATACAGCCACCACTGCTTGAGCTGTGCATGGACAGAAGATACACGATGTCATGTGTGTATCATGGAGACTCAAATAGTTTGAAAGCAGAACTCCATATTGGCCTTTGTCCATGGTCTAAAGAATGTAATGATAAATCTGGCCCTATGTCGTAGGAGGGCTTTATGTCATTGCAGTACAAGAAAGAATTCAGTGCTTTCACTGCAATGATGCTGTTTAGCTGTCTGAGATGCTAGTTTCAGAGATGCACGTGGGAGTGAAAAATGGAGAGAGATGTTTCTACAAGAGTCTTCCATTTTAAGTCAGAGAGTTAGGTTTTCACTTTTTAGGTTATATATATGTCATTCCTCCATAAGAGAAGAATGGTCTAATGATGTTTTTTTTGTTAACAATAGTTTATCTTTAAGCATGTTAGCATAGCTGGTTGTATAGTCTCACTGTCATTTGATGGAATGGAAAAGTGAATGACTGAATGTTAAGTGCATCCAGAAAAATAAATGATACCATTTAAAAATCTTTCCATAAATATTTATCCTGTGTTTATGAGATCCTTACTCGTAAGGATTTGCGCTATAAAAATACAGGTTTGTGGGGATAAGTGAAGATATTTTCTTTTTAAATCTGAATGATGCTCAATAGGTAAATTCTTGTCAAACACGAGTAGCCAGTTAATCGTGTCTCATTGAGAAACCTATGTTATATGAAGATTATCGGCATTTAGAGGCATAACATTTTCTCTATCATGGTTAGATAGATTATGCAAATTATTCAACTCACAAATTATAACAATATACTTTGATTATTAGTAACTATAATGAGAATTTCTGCAAGTCACAAGAACTTGTTATTTGCTCACTATTTGATAAATAGGGAAAATCTATCTCAGTATTATGCTATGTTCCTGCACTATAGAAATGTACATTTCTGTACATATGAAAACCATGAAACATTAAGGCTCGTGGAATTACTCAGGCATTTAAAGTGAGTAGCTGTTTAGCTGTTTCTCCAGATTCAAATCCATTTCCCCCTTAGGAGTGATTAGATATGACAACAGAATGAAAAAAAAAAAAAAAAAAAAAAAAGAAGAGAGAAAAAAAGAGAAAGCAAAAAACCATTTTACTTGTTAAAAGGACATATGATCTACACAATCCATGAGGAACAGAGGTACATAAAAAACCTAGTAGCCAGTGACCTGGGTGCACTGTTCTGCATTTTTTCCTAAAATACGTTGCTTTTATTTCCACAACTTGGATTTTTTTCCTTAAAACTTTCTATTTTTTTTCTCCTATAATGGCTGTCTTTTCACATGTTTATTCAGTGAGAAGCTTTTCTTTATACTTCTTTTTAATTTGAATTGCTGAAGCTAAAACATTTCAAATGAGTGAAAAGAAGTTGGGAAGTATCTTATTCAGATATAATCTCAAATGGTGATTCATTAATTATGATTTGACTGCATACAGATTTGAGAGAACAACAAATAAGAGGTAACAAATAAGGTGTTGGAAGAGACAGGGAAAAGAAACAGGATTTTCGTAATACTTTTCTATTAAAGAAACAAGCAAGCCCTATGGTTGTTCATCATCCTGTATCACTCTGGATGCTATCTCCAGTGTTGACACTCAGTGTAATGTCTGTTGCATTCATGTGAATCCCTCTCTTTATGAGCATGATTCAATCATATTATCAATGATGTACATTGCAGCCACTCCTGCAGGTTCCAAAAGATTAGGAGATAACCTCAAACCTTTCTAAATAGGTCAGATGAGCACAGGTACAGATTAGTGAGTAAGAGTGACTCAGAGAGCATGAGTGAATTTTGGAGGAGAAAGGATGACTTCTGTTCTCTTAGGTCATAGATTAAAAGCTGTAAATACAAGCCAACTCTCAAATGCAAAATGCAATACTATAATTGTATAATTAAATTAAGAAAATAATAGATTTTTGTGCCAGAGAGACTTATTAGGGCTGTTTAGTTGGATCTCCTGTGCAGCAAAGGCCTACAGTTTTCTCTGAACCAGGGCTATGTCTTCTAGTTTCTAGACTTTGGAAAATAATACTTTAATATTCAATTAATTGGAAGCAAATTCTACTTTAATAGCCCATATTCCACAAGAGTTTAAAGTAAGGTTTTTATTTTCTATGTGCGAGTTGAACAAATCATCGTAAATGTAGGTAATGAGATGACTTTTCTCATCTCCTCAGGGCAACAAAAAGCAATTAGTCACTGTGCTATATATAAACAAAAGAACAGTGAAATCTTCTAACTTATAATCACATAAATAATGAGGAGCTTGTTAATAAAACAAAATAAAATAGAATACGAACTTCTTTGTAGAAATAGCTAAGAAGTCAGTGACATTAGGATCACATTCTGCCATTGACCAAAACAGGCAACTGATGTGTAGGCTCCGTTAACAAATGGTCTGTAATCAGAGGGTGTGCTTTTAAAAAAGATACAGGATTACTAAGATACTGAGATACTTAAAAAATCTAAGTGAATGCAATGGGGTGCAGCATGGGTCAGTAGGATAGTTCTACTATCCCTGATTGCAATACAGAGGAAGGTTTGCCAACTGGTACAGAAGTTTCTGTTTTCCATGCTGTCCTGCTTCTGAAGCACTAACTTAAATTCAGGGTGACAGATTAGCTGGGCTTCAAAGTATTAAAGCATACTATGTCACTTGTGAGTAGATCATCCAAGTTCAGAACATTTTAATTAGAGTTTTGATATATCCTTTATTTAGTAAAGAACAAGGCTTTTTTGCTGCTTATTCTATTATGGTTATGTAGAAATACACTGTAGGGTTACAATGGGTTGATGATTTTTTTTCTTCTTTGTTCTTTAGAGTTAATCTGAGATGTGGGTTAAAATACTCACTTTTTTCCCTGAATGTATAATTAAGTATGACTTATACTGAGATTTCATTGTACACTAACATAATGCCAGTTACTATTATGTAAAACATGTTTTTCAGAGAGGTTTGGATAGTTGTGGGATGTAGTTGCAGTTAAAAGATCTTTACACGCAGATATCTCTTAGTTTTATGTAATGCACTTCCATTTTTTTTTTTAATTTAAGATGTATCAGAGGAGGTGAAGTCTCTCTGAATTTCACACATTATGATTCTTAAGGGAAACCATTCGTTATTGTTTTTGCCCCTTGATTTCATTGTCTTTTACTGTATATACAGTGTGAATACTAAAAATATATTTTACATATTAATTCTTAGAATTTTTGGCCAGGTGTTTTTAAGCTGTAAATAGGTAAAAAAAAAAAAAAAAAAAAAAAAAAAAAAAGCAGAAGTCTATTACTTTCATTTTTCCATCTCAAAGCTTTTATAGTAAAATGGGACTTCAATTTTTTTCACAGGGAAAGGTGACCTTCTAAAAAGCAAAGTAGGTAAATAGACCTTATGCTGGCTGGAATTAACAAGGCTCTTTAAAATAAAATGGAGCAAAATTCAGTGGTACTGTGATGATTGCCCTCCTAGCCCTGCAGAATCTAGCCCAGGCTTATGTGGTCTGCAAGCCATTGCTGAGTCAATGTGCTGTTTGGTCCTTCCTTTGACTGAGATGCAGTGACTATCCTGTCCGACCAGCTGGCCCCTCGGCATATCTGCGCTTCAGCATGAGCCATGAATGCATAATGTCACCTCTTGAAAAGGGACATTAGAAGTCGGGGAATGCGCGAGACACTGCAGAGATGTTGCAGAGAAGGGAAAAAATAGGTGATAGAATGGGAAGACATAGATATTGTGATAAAATGTCAGAGATGTTTTAATTCTTTTATCTCACAGGCATGCACATGTGCTTTTTTTCAGCTGTATGTCTATAACCCAGCACATCAATTTATAATCTTACTTTAATTAAGCTAACTTGCTTAATTAGCTGAGGCCTATGTGCCAGCTTCTGGTGTTACTGTGTCAGTTTATACAGTTGAAAAAACGTTCTGTGATGCTATTAGTGAAATCCCAATGATTTTTATCTGGTTTATGTCTAGTTGTCATTGAACTGCATTTGGCTCAGAATCATGTAGTTAAAAGTTGTTGTTATTTTCAGCTCCTTTTAATTCACACACAATACTTCTCATGGCTTTTAATCTATGGCAAAAGCTTTAGGCAATTAAGTATTTTTATTCTTATTTCATAAATACAGAAGTGCAGCCAAGGAGTTTTAAATGATTTTCCTAAGGCAAGAAAATGATTGTCAGAGCTAGGATTTGAATGCAGAGGAACATAGTTCCCATTCTCATGCTTCGTCTACTGTACGCATATGCATTGACCCATGTGCATTTACTTTTACATTTTTCTTATATGGAGTAGGAGAAAAGTCACAAAATAGTTCGTGGTAATTGTGCTAGAAAGTACTTTTTGTTTTCATTTTAAGCAAAAAAAAAAAAAAAAAAAAAAAAAAAAAATCTTTCAACACCAGTGAAGCTTCAGTGTGGGTTATTACTTCAGCCTTATGTAAGATATAACATGAAGTACTGCCTGCTTGAGGAATTAGCAAACACATGTTTTCTTTAGGAAAAAATAGTGTTTTGATTTAGAAGGAATTACTGCTGGGAAGTCTAACTTTATTTTTCCACCTACATGATGAGTTTATCAGAAATAAAAATACCTGTACATTTCATTGATTAGAACCCTAAGCAGGGTTCTTTAAGTGGGACATCAAAAAATATGTCAAGAATAAATAATCATACACAAACTGTAAATATTGATATTGTCACACACTAAAGGACTCATCTATTACACTAGGGAATGAATTGGATCTGTTCCCAGGTAAGGTGATTTCAAAACACAGGCTGATTGTGCTGGCCAGGATCAGGCAGTAGTAGAACATTTGTAGTAGCTTTCTGTGGAATGATCTGTGCTTTATTCCATTATTAAGTTCCAAACTGAGCTGGAAAAGGAATTAAAAAACAATAAAGATAAATGGAAGAATTGAAAAATAGTTTGAACATCTGTGAGAGAGTGGTACACAAGTAATGAGACAGGTGTAAAGAAAGATGGAAAATACAGTAAGATACATCTCCTTATATCAGAATAGAGATGTATGTGCAGAACACACTTTGTGGATTAAATGTTGTTAGCACTAATATAGAGCTCTTTGTATGTAGATTTTAAAGCTTCTTACAAGGGATGGCTAGGTGTGGTTATGTATTGATTTTATCTTTGTTGAAAGTGAAGGCAACCCACCCTCTGCCCTCCCAGGACACACTATGACTCTGCAAGAAAATGCAAAGCAGTGTGCTAGTTTTGCCCCTCAGCAGTGTGTGCCGCTGGCTCTGGGGCAGCATGAGCACCCCACTGATGTGGGGGCGCTTTTGCCTGGATGATTACCAAAGTGTAGAAGATAGACTGAAACGGTGTAGGACAATGAGATTGCTTGGAAAGTGTAAAGATTGGAATGGAACTGCTGAATCATCAATCGATCGTATTTTTTCTCTGAGATGGAAGCTGGAACACAGACGTAATATGAGGAGTGAATGCTTAGTTGGTTGCTTGGAACTTGAGGTGGATTTTTAAGCCTGAGGTAGGTAATGTCTGATGCAGTTAATCATTCATTTCAAGTACCGAAAGTAGAGAGCAGCAGACATGTGGCTGGCTACAACTGAGAGAAGGAAAAGGCCCCAAAGCAATATGCAGGCAGCATCAGGCTGGATGAAGAGGCTGAAGTATGTGATGATCAGGTTCAAGAGACAGTGAAAGGAACTACCAGCACCCGTATGGGTGATGATTTGCCTCTTGAGTCTCCCCTTTGAAGCCCCATGCTTGTCACTCAGAAAAGTTCAGCCTCCTCCACGTTGCCCAGAGTGGTGCTGAGGTGGAGATATGGAGTGAGGGGTACAGAGTGTGCAGGCGCGGGGCTGAGGGGCTGGAGCTGCTAGCCAGCCTCTGTGCCAGTACCGCTCAGCAGGTGTGAGCCTGCTCCCAGTGGAGATGGAGCTGGGCTTCATGCCCATTCAGTAGGAGGGTCAGGATATAGAACTAAGCATTCATTGACATTCTTGCTTAAGAGACTAGGAAGTTGTTTCTACATTATTTTTTATTGCTGTGTGCTGTGAGGGTGCCCAAAGGGGCAGATTATCATTGTCGGTTTCTGTTTGCTGTTATGATAAATCAGTTTACAGCTTGTGGTAGCTGCAGCTCATTTTTTGCAGCCTGCAATGTCAGTCTACTTTCCACCATTTCCTATCGTCTGCTTACAGTTTACTGTTTCCATTCCTTATGATTATGGCTCGTTCTATGGTGCACTCATTCTAGGACCCTAATCAAGCTGCATCCAACATCCAAGTTAGTATCCAGAATATTCTCATGTGGAATGCATTGCCAGTACAAAGGAAGATGAGGATATCAAATTTGAATGATCTTAGGAATTCCACTGGTAGAGCTGGTAGAGCAAAATATAACAGATGGTGCATAGTCGAGCATAGTCAAACATAAACACTTCCTTTCATAAGTTTTAAGTTCCTCAGTAAGAAAAGGACCTAAGTGTATTAAGTGATCGTTGAATTACCATGAGCAATCAATCTTCCATAGCTTAAAAACAAACACAACAAAAGCAGCGCAAAATGCAGATATTTCTATCTGAGGTGAGGGAGATTTAATTGTGGGTGTAAAAAGCACTAGCCAGATCACACTTGGAACGCTGCTATATAGATGAACCATTAGATAGGTAAGTGGAATATGTTTTGAAAAGACCCACTATCCTCAATAGTGCATTTCATCTAAGTATAGTTTAAGGGAGTTTGGTCAGTTAATTGCAATATTGGAAGCAAAAGGGCATGTGATTGTGCTGTGCTATTACAATGGAGTTCAGAGGAAGGAAGGGAAATAACTATTTAAATTAAAGGTTGACGTAAGAACAAAGAGGTCTAAATTAATCATGGATGAATGTAGACTAGAAATTGGAAGAGATACTTTGGAGAAATAAAGATAGTGGACTTGAAAACTATGACTAGTTTTAGGGTGTACCTTATCAATTTTAAGAACACTAAGTGATGGTATGTATGTGGTAGCAGTGAAGAAAAAACCTATTGTATTCTGCTGGTACTCAGCGAGGAGAAAATAGCTTTAGCTCAGAAAGAAGTCATATCTAAAGTTCCTGATCTTGGGCAGGGAAAAAATAAATGAAGATAGATGTGTTCTTTCATAATTTTGGCATTTAGAAACAGAATATGAAGTGCTCCCTCATGAGAGCTATTAAGGAATATAATATATGCTGTGAAAATACATTCTTGCTACTCCTGAGAGCATTTTCCATTATATGATACTAAATATATCTCCAAATCCACAGTTGATGAGTTTAATTACTCATCAGCTCTTTACATTACAATTCATTACCCTGAGGTAATAAAGATAAAACAAAGCATTTAGATGCCATTGTTACAATATGTTCAGCAGAATGTATCTGATCAATGCTACTTGTGTTTATACAGCATAATTAACAGAAATGTGCACACTGTCCTGAACAAACCAATTTCACTGGGTGCCTGAGCTTTTTTTCCTTTTCTCCTTTTTTTTTTTTTTTTTTTTTTTTTTTTCCATTTTTCTTCATTTTCTGTAAGCAAGGCTAGTTTAACTACAGGAGTATAATGAAAGCCCTTTACTATTTTACTTTTTAAAGTCCCACTGTAATTATTAACTGTGATTATTTTATTATAAAATAAAATAAATGAACCTTAAAACAGGATACAGTTTAGTTTGTAAGACATTCTGTACATCTCTCCATAGTAAAATGTAGACAGAAGTTACGTTTTAGGTAATGAAACTCTGAAGGGATCAAAGAACATAGTTTCTCAGATCAGTTCTATTTCAATGTATTATGCATAAATAAAAGAATTTGTAAATAGCAAAGTTTATTCATCTGAGGGTTGGTGACATCAGTACAATATATCATAGCTAAAATAAAAGTGGTAATATAAATATAAGACTAAATCTTCCCAGCTGACCAATGAACTCTGATAAAGCATCAGGTGAGCTGATGCAGAGATCTTCTAGGTGAGATCACTGTAATCTGTAATCTGTTACTTTCAGTTCCCATTGCTATAAGCTACTACACTGAAGTTGAATAGCGGGTGCCAAGTACAGCTAGTGCAGAACTGACCTTGTGATGTGGTCCACTGAGCATATCAGGCCTTTCCACAAGTCCCTCTGCTGATCTCACTTAGCTCGTAAAATCATTTTAGAAACTGAATCCTAATTTTTAGAGTAAGCAGTAGATCAAATACCAGATGCAACAAAGACAGTTTGTGAAGCATCTATGAACAGTTTGTGAAGCATCTATGAACTTCTGGGAGAAAGCCTAGGACAAAATGTACGGGAACCAGAAACAGTACAATTTCCACCATTAGTAGCACAAATCAAACACCTCTTTTATGATGAAACAGTTAAGAATTATTTTCCTCTCTTAAAAGCAAAGCTGAAAACTCAAACCTAGAAATTTCTGCCTCAGAAGAATTCTGGTTCTTGGAAAGGGAGAAGACCTGAGACTGCCATGCCGTCTGCTAGAGCATTAGTTTTGCTCCTTTGAAATCATTTAAATAAATCTTTCCCTTAATTCTGAATGACAGAGTATACACAGGGATTTAACTGTGTTTAAATAATCAATTTTAGAAATTAATTTAGATTAACCTTCTTGAGTGTGGCCATGAATGCAAGCTACAGCTCACCAAATATTTATTAATAACTGATTTCTTTTTCAGTCAGGAAATCTCTTTTTTTGGGTGTAAACTTCTTCACCATGAACATGTCTTCACCATTTTTAGAATGATATTCTTACTGTTACTCTCAGCAAGCATGTGCTTACCAATTAAAGTCTGACCTGGTCTACCCTTCTTGCTGTTTCATGCATTGCTGTTATTATATACCATTCACTCTGTCACTTCCAGCACTGAAATCAATAGCTGTGATCACACCCAAGGATGTTAGATGACTGTATGACCCAGATAGAAAATTCTAGGGGAAAAAAACCTAACAGTTTGAAGAGCACTCTATCTTGATTTATTTTGGACTAGAAAAAGTGTTTGCTGGAACAAGCTGAAGATTTTGTAGCTTCCCCACTAAAATCCTGAGAGGGTTGTTCTAAATTAGGCTTGTGACTTACTGTGCTATGAACATGATAAGGGGACTTCGCTGAAACAGAGGGAAGAAGCCTCATTTTAGCAGTCCATATAAGGTCATAAAATCCCTAAGATATTTATTTTTCAGGGTTTTTGCAGCATGGCTGAAACTATGACACAAGGAATAAAACTGATCTACACAATGGAAAATATTGGGTCCAGAAGCAGGCTGACTCCTATGCTTCCTAATCCGTTTTAAAAACAGTAGGGAACGTGTGAGTGGCATAGATGTACTAAATATTGGAGATACAGCATTTTTTATAAAACACCAGTTAATCTCTTACTGATCCTAGCCTTTTTATCTGTATTATGCTCTTTCATTAAACATTTTCACTGTAAATAAGAGGCAAATATTCCTGTTGGGTTACGTAAAAGATATTATTGGTGACAAAAGTCTCTACCTGTGCCTTGCTCTGTGATGTACTCATTCTGAGAATAAGTCCATCATTCTGTTCTCTGAAATGTTGTAGGACACAGCTGAGGAAAATCTGGAAGATATTTGATGTGGCTAACACAAAAGAATGTGAGTTTTGGGACAAGGTTAATGTTTTATTTATAAATAGCATGTCTTTCTATGCACACTTTATCTTAAAGTAATATTTATATTAAATTAAAAAAAATACGACTAAAGTGGCAAGGGCACATAAAAGATGAAATGTTTGGATAAGATACTTTGATGTAAAAATACAAAACGCAGTAGTAGTTAGTCTTACTTCTTTGGGATGAACATACAATGTTCAACAATCTATTAATACTTTGTATAGACATTTGCTGTATTATCTTTTTTGCAAGTTTGTAGGTGAATAGATGTCTCTAAAAATAGAAGCTCCATTTTAACATCCAGATGACATTAAGCAATTGAACTACCATTAGGGAACAATGATGAAGAAGAATACATGAATAGTATACACATTGCGTTTTCTGGTGTCTTAATTGCACTGCAGGTACCCAAGGAAAGTGCAGACAGGCACTGCAATACATACCTTAGTTCCTAGTCACCATTACTAATTTTCTGGAATAAGATTTCCTCTGTTCAGTCACTCCTTTACACTTGATTTGTTCAGCTTCCTACCAGATACAATTTTCCCTCTCTATTGGTTTCTATTGGATGGAGAATGCAAGAGATTTTCACAACTCATCCAGGCTGTTTTTAGTAGGTATGTATATCTTCAGTAGATAGACTATCAAGTTTGAGATGTCTGCCCATGTAATAATATGCTGAATTATCTAAGATAGTTCTAAAAGAGCTAAATTTGGTACTAAAGGTGTTATAGCTGTGTTACCATGCTCATAGAAACTGTAGGAACTCTACAACTGTCAGCTGCAGTAGTCAAGGTGGCTCATTCTGAGTTAGTTGGGATATTTCTGTATGACACTGAACTTCTGCTATTAAGCTTTTGCTGTCTTCTGCATCGATGACTAGTTCTTAGCCCCAGGGCAATTCTTCTGTAATCCAAATCACACAGAAATTAGGGGAGTATCCTTATCAATTTGAATGTCTTTGAAAGTATTGAAAAGTCTAGACTCAAACTAGGGATCCTTACATCTTTAGTTTAATTCTCCCCAAATTTAGCTATTTCAGTGATATGCTCTATTTCCTGGATAGGAAATGTAGGAATGTATTTATTGAAGTCAATTTACTAAGTCACTTTAAGAAATAATGGCATGTTTCAGAGCATGACTAAGTGCTATCATTTCATATTCTGGCCTCTATTAAACTTCATGTCAGGAAACAGGCTTAGTGAAACTCTTGAGTTTATTCCATGAGGTTTTGAAAATACATAGAAATAGGCTCAGTGTAACATAATCTTTTCTTGAAGAACAATATTTCAAGGGAGTTATTTATTTCTTTTTGGAAGTCAAGTATTGCATAAACACCCTTTCCAGAAAACAAGCACATAATAAGGATTTTGGCACATGGATTGGGACAAATATACTGGTTTCAAATCATCAATGAGCCTAGTAGTTCATCAGCTTTCTATTTAGCAAGGGTGAGATTCTCAGGCCACATCTTGTGACTGACAAACAAGCAAGGCTACATTGAATTACTCTGTCCTTGTCAACGGGAACATTGGTACATGTCCAGTTCCTTTTATTCCATTGAAAATCCATGAACCTTGTACACTGGTGAGATGAGCTTCCCCTGCTTTGAGAAAGGAATGAAAACACACAGAGTTTAAACTATGATTTTGGAAGATGTAATTTCTCTTGTTATTATGAGTTTGTGTTGCAAGGGATGACTTTGTCCATGTAGATAATCTGTTCCTAATTCAAATATATGAAAGACTCTTCTATTTTTGTTTTATGGCCCGTCAAAGGCCTTCAGCAATTCAAACAAGCAGCGTGCATTTCTGGCATACATTCCAAGCATTCACAGTGTTGAAACCTGTAGTGTGTTTGGCAATGATTTCAATTTTTAATTTCTGTTACAATTAAAGGATACATCCTATCCACTTATTTACAGAGAAGGATCCTGGACAGAAGTATATGGTCAAATTCATTTTGTTATCAGTAAAGTTCTACTAGGAGTGCATTTTTCATCTCTAGATGGGTCTTAAACTTCCGTCATTACTATAAGGTAGTAGATTAGTACTATTGCAGTTACTGAATGTCATTGATCCTCCTGGATTTTAAAGGTGCCATCCAACTTGTTAATTAAAAGCAACTAGATTTGTGTGCAGAGAATTTATCCATAGTAGGATAAAATAATTTTAATTATTTTCTGGAAATGATTTTTATTTTTTTTTACATTCTATGAAATCTTCTAATTATTTCCTAGTTCTCTGAAAGCATCCTCAAAAGCCTCATCTACAGTAAACACCAGGAACTCAACAGGGTAACATTTAGGAATATTCACTTAACATAGAAACTTGTGGGTAGCTTGGTTGGGGAGAACCTTATTTTTGGTCACTCTGAGACTGGCTTTTCCGTAAGGTCTCACAAATGTTCAGCATACGTTGGAAAATTTGGAGGCACACGTTTTGCTTCATTCTCCCCATTACCGGAGAAGTATTCTCTTTGCCTTTCACTTTAGGTGGGAGCTAACCCACCCAGAGCCCCCTGGAGTTAGCCATGTAGTACAGTGTTGTCCCCTGCCATCTGAGCAAATTTTGGATGCATAGGTTTCAAAAAGGAAAAGAGATGATTCTGGGACAGGAGAGAGAACGGTGTACTGGCAAACAAAGTCTGCTACCTGTGTTTATGTGACAGTGATGTATGAAGATGAGATAAAATATATATCTTTAATTTTTAAATTTCAGCATTCTTAAGTTCTACTGTGTTTTTTTTAAAAAAAAGAACTTAATAAGCCCTGTGTTTCTGTGCTTAAGTACTGTTTTTATTGTAGAAATTCTTGATTTGGGTTGTTGACATCTTGAAATAAGTATTCTGAGTGAAAAAGAGTATGATATTTTAGTACAGATACTACTTTAAGCAAGAGCAGACACATAGTTCAAGAAAGAAATGGAAAGGGAGCTCCTTAGCAACAAGCATATTAATGCTAACTGTTAGAATTTGTATGAAACTGTTATGAATTAGCAAATATGAGACTGTACAATCACATGTTCCTTTTATTTTGATTGCTTGTGATGTTACAGTATCAGAGCTTCAGGCTGTGTGTGTAATGCAAGGCCTCTTCAGTAAATTCATTTTAGCTGACGGTGTTCTTAACAAGCGACAGCTTTAAATATAGCCTGATGAGCAAAAAGACATTGTCCTTAGTTTGGTCTGATCACATTTCCACTGCTTTTTTTCTTCTTCTCTATTATAAGTTCAAATACCAAAAATAAAACAACAAAAAATATTTCTCTCAGAGATTTCTCTTGTTGTAAAGAATGAGAGAGACTTGTGTGAGGGTGACATAGTTTCATTTCAGATTATTTTTGCTGAAATTTTGCATCAGTTAGCATGACTGGAAATGAAAAGTGTGCTATTAGATGATCAAGTGTACAGATTTATTGTGTTCAAGTGCATGATGGAGGGATGAGGAAAATGCACAATGGATGCATGTATATTAGGTATATGCAGCATGGATCTCAAATGTATAGTTTTTAAAGTAATGTTTTATAGATAAGATTTTCTAACTGTATTCATTTCTTCTGGATAAAATGAACAGCATTCAAAATGCTGTGGGTGTTGGAGAATTTTCAGGACAAAGTACATTGGTACTATTGATTTGAAAAGAAAAAAAATTCGTAACAGCAAACAAGAAAAATGTGTTTAGAAAACAGAACTCTACAGTTCTTCATGTAACAAACTATAATTCTAAAATTTACTATTCTTTATACTTTTAAGTGGAAACAACACAGAAGAGATGTCATGCAACTTGTAAACATAGGCATTAAGAATTGATTAAGTCTATATTAAAATGTGCCACCAGACTTACGAAGTCCACTTTAAAAAATTTCACTTCATAAAATGAGAAAGCTGCAGCATACAGATCCAGCCACAGGTAGATCTGTGATAAGCACCGCAAATGAGCGAGCCAGTTGCTAATTTACCTCAGTGAATTACTATCACTTACCATGTTAACAGCTGTGTACCATATTCTAAGTAACCTACAACGGCTGAAAACTTTCCTCCCTTTCAAAAGCTTGCCTCTTTGGAGAAGGATGCCAGCTAGGGTCCCTGTCTGTCCAGTTGTAGTTTGGGATGCTAGTTTCCGACCTGTGAAGTGTGGCTTGAATGCAGTATGTCCGGTAAGCCCAGAGCAGCATAAAAGCTGGAGGTGCAAACCTTGGACTCACTGGCGTAACTGCCTAGCTCACTGGAAGTTCCCTGAAAAACATTACTTGCAGAAGCATCAAGTGCTGCTTTTGCGAGCTGATGTGTGAAATAAGGTGGCCTGAGGCTGTCTAAGGGAATGGTCTGAGACACAGGGTATCACTGGGCAGTTACGATACTGGTTGCCCACATCTCATGCTTATTACAATGAATAAACCTCTGCCTGATCAGACCAGTTATGGTCTGGTCTTTATAATCTGAAATGATTGTGCCATGACTTCTCACTGGAAATAGCAATTTCAGGTTCTCCCCAAACTTTCATTGGATTGGGATTTTGGTTAAACATTTGTATTCTCACAGGGTAAGTGCATTGTTGTATGGGAAATGGAAAGAGTACACTGAAGGCTCAGCATTAAATATCATGGACTACTCCCCTGCACCGTCCCTTCACTGATCCCAGGCATTTCTGCAGAACTCCATGACTGAGTACTGGAGCTCTGCGCATGTTAAGAGTGGATCATGTAAACAATACGTTTTCCCAAGCCCTGTGCCTCACTTGTTATGTAAAGTGTACTTTCAGAAGTAGTTTCATGTGTTACTGCATAGTCTTGTATTTTTCCATCTTTGGAAAATGGAACCAGATGTATGTTTAATGTTTATAGATATATGTATGCTCAGATTTGAGGTTGAACAGGGGTAAGATCTGCATGTACATACTTTCTCCTGTAATCATATTTTAGCATCTAACTATGTCCTCAGGAGGAAGGAAGCTGTATTTTTAATTTACAGATAAAAAAGCTTGTATACAAAAGCCATTTCTATGTGAACATATACATAGATACAAACCCTTATGCTGTGAGGCCATCTTTTAATCATGTTCGTTTCTCTGTGTTCATAAAACTCAGTGATGATGCCTGAAATAGAAATAATGATAAACTATTTCAAGTTCATCATCCTAACAGCAGGAATTCTGGGGCTGTCAAAGTACATTTTTGATTAACTACCCCTATTAGCCACCTGAGCCATGTGGGAGGATCTGAGGAACTGACATAGCTGAAATGTGGTCATTCCCCTCAGAATCCATCAAAGAGGTTTTTGCAGACCTGCAGGCTCCAGCTTAGGCACGGGGTGGAACTGCTGAGGCAGATGTGGCCGGTCAGCGGCTCAGAGCTGCAAGTGGCTTGTGGCCTGAATGTGTGATGTACACGACCAGCAGCAGGAGCCACTGAAGGCCACAGATCTGTGGCTGGCAGTGGCAGTGCATCCAAATCGGACGCCAGACCTGATGTCACCTGGCTGCTCTCAGGCTCGGTCTGTACCCAGCCCCGAGTCCTGCCGGCTTGTCCACTACTCCTGCTCTGGCACGCGCAGTTCTGATCTTACGACGTGCACAAAATGCCTTCCAGTGCACATCCCAGGAAGTGCTCTCCTCTATGGCCCGGAGAAAACTGGTAGATGCACTATTTTCTATTCACCAGTGCAGCACTCCTAATCTGGCATGGGTTGTCTGTGTCTTGTGGATTGCAGTCTTGTACGGAAATTTCGTTCTGTAGCTAACAGGAAAGCTGAATTAGGTACTCCTGAGCTGTAGGATATAATAGTGGTTATTTCCTCCAAAATTAGTTTAGCACAACTCCTATTGGCCTGGCTAGGATTTAGTATTTGATTCATCTGATAAATATTCTATTTATGCCTCTTCAAGATCCCTTTGGATTTTGGCTGTGGAGCTACATCTACAGCTGCCACAGGCAGCAGATGCAAGGCTCTACCTCTCCATCAGACCTGCACAGTGTCTGTCATTTGTGCGTCAGTGCATACGGGTTGGCAGAACCAACACCTGGTTCAGCACAAATGTGGGAACTGCTCCAGCATAACCAAAAGCTGAAAGCTCCGTGGTGAGGTGTCCCTACAGCTGATGTTGAGTCACTTCCCTGCCATTTTATTCCCATGGGAGCCGGGGCTCCCTGTAACAGCCGGCAGAAACCTGCCCAGCGAGTATCCCTGCTGTTCCCAGCTCTGCGCAAACCATGTGGTGCCAAAGGGGCAACTGGTCCCTGCTGTCCAGCCAACGGGGCCGGACACAGGGTGGGCCCTGCCTCCCCTGGAGGCCCTGGGGAGCAGGTGGCTTCAGCACAGTGTGCATCTTGCCCGCAGTGGGTGCGTGCTCGTCCTCTCCTGCCTGGTGGCAGTGGCTGGCTGCCCTGGGACAGGTAACTCGCTCTGGCTAAGGTGGTGAGAGGTAGAGGGTTTCTGGTGAGATCTTGTGGTCAGTGTGTGGTCACACTGCATTGAGACCTTGCTGGGGTGTGGTGAGAAGCTCTAGAAACTTCTCGCTCTTATATTAACCTCAGCTTCTTGTTTATGGATGAAACTGCTCTTGAATAGACTGGATGAACCATTTCTGCAAGTGTGTACATACAAGCTTTAATCAGTCAGACTTGTGCAGGAAAGTGAAGCGGTGAAAGTATTTGCAGATTCAAAACTGCCCCCTGAGAGGACTGCTGGTACCAAATCCCAGCAGGCTGGATCTGCACAGTATTGCGCCTATCTGGAGATTTTCAGATATGTGATTTATAACAGGATGGGTTGACCCGAGATGGCATAGCTGGCAAGGACTCTTCCAAATCATCAGCTAGAGTTGACCTGTAGTTATATGGTAGCCAAAACAGACATGGTGTCAGTCGAGGAGCAGGTAAGGATGGACGAGCTGAAGGGAAAACTACAAAATTGCTCAGTATATATGACTAAATTTGCTGTCATGGAAAAGTATGGAATTCTCTGGGATTTCAGCTGAATTCAGTCCTTTGAGATCAATGGATCTACTCAAACGCAAGTTCTTCCAAAAAAAAAAAACCTAAGTGTAGCAGAATGTGTCCTTGTAAAAATATAACTCACAGCAGAATGTTTCACACCATTTTTTTTTCTAAATGGTGTTTATAAAACCCACAATACTTTCCTCCCTGTGTTTTCTTTAAAAAGCCTGGCTTCATACCTATCACTGCTGACAAGCTACGCTGTGATGTGTCAGTTTATGTTTTGTCAATTGCCTCAGGTTACATAATGTGCCATGACATGACTAATGCAGCCCAACGTGAGTCACCTGTCGTGACAGCTTCATGCTCTCAAAAGAACCGTTTGCCCTCCTTGCAGAACATTTTTCCCTTTTTCTTAAAGATGCAGTTCTATCTGACTTACTGTTTGTTGTTTTGAAATTTTACCATGAAATGAGAAGTGGGCATATATATTCAATATAGAGCTATATGAGTAAATGATTACTGAGGTAGTTAGAAGCAATTCTGTGAAGAGAGTTGATTATAGAACTCCTACTATACTGCAGCTTCATATCCAAAGGAAAAATTATGATGGTTGGGTATTTAGAGGTGAGTGACTTTAATCAGGGCTCATTTATACCAGGAAATTTTTGTATAACATTACACGAAATTATTAAAGCAGGGCTATGGAAAGTATATACATCTTAAGATGTGCGTACAGCATAGATATAAATGAAAGTTTTTTGCACATTACTCTTTCAGAAGAGTTTAGCACAGCTCAATGTTAAAGTGAGGTTCTTTGTTTTCATTTTTAAACTGATACTCCAAGTCAGTTTTGATTTACAGCAGTTTCCATAAAATGAGAGACATTCAGACACTGTAAAGCACTGCTTTTGAGCAGTCACTTTAAGCAACCACTACTTATACACAACTGTTTGCAGTGCTTTGGTGCTTAACATAAAACAGGTGGAGAGCTGAAATTTTGCAGAGGTAGGTAATTCATATGTACAAGCTAAGTCATGTTACCTGTACTCTTGTTATGTTTTTCATGTTTTTGCTTCAATGATATCAGTTGTTGTTCACACTGAGATCAGCAAGTGGCTGTGAAGTTTTTTTAACCATTGTATCTTTCCCCCTTCTGTCTGACTTGAAATCAAGCCTCCTTCACATAAACAAATATAATATTTTTTTCCTTCAATAATACACTGTCTTCATGTCATAACAAATTGGACTCTTGTTTTCCTTAATGGGTTGAATGGTTGGTGTAAGTAAGAAAATGGCTTGTATAATCTTGTGCTTCTCAAGGTAAACAGAAAAAAGGTATAGCTCAAAACCTACCAGGCTTATTCAGATGCTGAAGTGTGATGAAACAAACTCATGTCCTTCTTATAAATAGACTAAGAAAACATAAGTAAGTAGGGCCCAATGGAAAACCCACTGGAATCAATTCAGTTGACTTCAACAGGTGAAGAATCAATAGCACTGATTTTATTGACTGTAGAAAAAGTCTAAAGGAGTATATTTTAACAGATTTTTGTCATGAGCTTATTAACTTGTTGGCAAATCTTATCAAAACTGTTCACTCGTGTTTTAATAAAATTCCATGGTTACCCTCAGATAATGTCAGAGACCTGGGAAGACTCATGAATTCAGAGCTAATTGTGAGTACTATACTGTACTTTTGTGCTCGGAAAGACTATTTTTAATGATGATGTGAAGGCATTTCAGAAGTAGATCAGAAAGAGAATGGAAGAAAATTTGGTTACTGCAAATACATAATATAGACCTTGCAAAGTTTTTATCGTGCTAGCATTGATTATGCATTCTCAGTTTCCCCTTGGCCAGATAGTGAATATACAGAAGGCTGTAAGTGCAACTGAAAATCTGTCTTGTACATGATATAGATGTCAAACTGGCCAAATATACTGAGCATGCAGAAGAGTTATGCTGCATATTCATGTTGCACATGATAATGCAAAGTTGTGTGCTGTGTTAAATAGCCCGTGAAAATGTGAGGCAATGAAGCATGACAGCTTCTTAACTGTCCAGAACAACAGCATGTCTAAATTTATTGTAAATGAAAGAAAGAAAAAAAACCTGAATTAATTTATTTATGTACTTGTAACAGTTCTCTATTTATGACTGCAAGGTGTTTATTCCAGTGCAATAATCTCATCTTCTTTTCTGCTGGCTGTGTCTGGCACAGGGAGGCTGGGACCACTGCTTTTTGTAGCCTTTTCAGTAATTGATTGATAGCAGAACAGTTTTCAGTTGCCATTCTGTATTGTCTACGTTGGATTTTAATGTTATCAAGCCCAGTCACCTCCTTTTGGATAAAACAAGCAGAGTAGTGACACAAGTTTGTTCATTATTTAGATCAGTTAAGCCCATAAATCTTAGGATTTCCACCCATTTTACATGGCTTTTGGGTCCCATGCAGGCCATTTAAAGAACACTACTCCTGAGTAAATATATCCCCCCCCCCCTTTTTCTGCCACTTTGTGTTGCTGTGCTATTTTTTGCTGTAGATACAGAAATAAGTGTACCTGTCTAGTCCTTTTATTTTCTTTTGTTTTCCATGTGTGTACAGCACACAAGCACTTCCAGTTCTATCATTTTTGTACAGTTAATAGTTTGCTATAATAGAAGCAGCGCAGTTTCTAAATTTTCTCTGTGACTTTTGCTAACCTGATTCCCAACAACAGGAACCAGATTTCTCCCTGCAAATATGAGTGTGCACTGTTCATGTTAAATATTTACTGATCCCTCTTGTATTATTCCCCTCTGCTCCAAGCATGTGTGTGTCTTTGAAGAACCGAGCGGTGCTGTTAATTCACAGCAGGAACAGACTAGGAAGAATAGCCACCAGAGGCAACGCGATGTGTACGTCAACAAATGTGCTTATAAACCTGTACTAATGAACCTGTGAAGCCTTCATGTTTTTGAACTCTACTGATTTGACATTCACTCCATTCAGTGCTGTCACTCTTCAGCTAACTGAGGAATGTCACGTTATGTTCCCCAGCTCCAAGGTAATATACATTGCAGTCCTGCCTTACACAGGCTCTTCTGTGTGAAAGAGAAAAAGAAGTGTGCAAAAGCATTAAAACTTCTGTTTTAGACATAGACTTCACTATAATTATCTAGTCCTTTCATTGATTTATGATTAGATTTCTATGATCTTTTTTACATGAAGATACACTTAAGAAATGCCTGGAATGGCAGCTGCACATTGTGCTATGAAGATATGTTTCACACAGCACATTGCAGTGGTGCTTTGGGAACTGTATTCTGCTTCAGGTATGAGATATCATTTCTGATTGCTATAGCCTGAAATGGTTCATGTCCTACTTATCTGAGAAGCTTGAGAAGCTACTTCTATTTCCTGTGGAAAAAATGGAAGACTAATAGGAGGAAGAGACTGAGCGCTGACTCCTTACTCAAAAGCAACAGCTAGATGATTCAGTCGTTCAGAGGGCTTGAGTCTGAGAATTGTAGTTCTTAGTGTATGAATCTTTGCCACATGATCAAAAGGAGCAGCTCTGTTGCTAGCAACAAGTCGTACCCTCTTACAGGGAGTAGCTATTCAGATCCACTAAATTGCATTTTTCTGACCTGTGTTATGGCTGAAGGAAGGGGAAACAGTGAGGAAAACCCGGAAGGAAAATTACTTTGTTGAACTTTTTTCATTGGTAATTTCTTCTAGATTGGACTTTTATGCTAAACAGCATATACTGACCAAATTTTAGATAGAATATAATTTATATTACTAAAAAATGTGTAATGCTACCAAACAATATAATAAAGTGCTATGTTCTATTTCAAATGCTACAATCTGGATTAGCAGTACAAAGACTGAACAAGGACTGAGACTATTTCAAAAGAGCTTTATTCCAATACAATGAGTCTTACAATTTTTAAGACAAACCTACAATTATTTTGTTTACATCTTAGCAAATATAACTGATATTTATTACATGGTGTCTTTGCTGAGAGCCTATACTTAGTGTATATTCATGTTCATTAAACAGAAGAGAAACAACTATTCGTAATTGTAGAGGGTGACATAGTAGCTGTGTATATGACATTCCTCTGGAGGACTGGTGAAACTGTCATATCAGGATGTATATATTATTCAGGGAGTTCTTTGAAACATCTCTCATGCCTGGCTATTCTTTTGCTAAAAGTGTGTAACTACATCTGTGCTATTATAAAGGGATGATTATGGTCTGGAAACTGGGTTAAAAACACAAGTTCTTTGCTTGTGACTAGATGCGAATGGTGTGGATATAGTGTCAGTCTTCGACAGGTTGACAGCATGAATTTGTATGGTCTTGAAGAGTATCCTCAGGAGACTTGAGCGCATGTGAAGGACTTTTTGGATGCCATTAATTGCATTTTTTGTCTCTTTCCTATAGAAAAACCTGTAACATACATACAGGACATATATCAGCCATTGGTTAAATACTGAGCTCTTTCCTCAACTGTATGCACAGATTTTGGATTTTGGAGTTGATTCTTATGCATGTGCAGAAAAGGGAGAACAGGCTTTTAGTATTTATACTTCTGCTCAAAATCAAGGACAATGTTACAGAGTGATATATTTTGCATAAAGTAATATTTGTTTTGATTCATCTGCTAAACAAGCAACTTATAAATATTTATTATTGCTAACTATGCATTAAATCCATTCGGCAGGGGTTGCTTTGTTACTTTATTACTCAGCTGATTAACTGATTATGAACTAGTCATTCCATATGAGGAGAAATTAAATAAACTAGGAGTCTTTTGCTTGGAAAGAAGGTAGCAGGAGAAGAATAGGAAGGAAGTGTATAGATTTCACATATAAAACATAATGAGAAAAGTGAGCAGAGAAAAATGATTCCCAGTCTCTCACAATACAGAAAATGGGGATTAAAAGAAAATAATTATTAAGAGACAAGTTCAGAACATACTAAAGGAAGTATTTTTACACAGCTTGTAGTTACACTCTGCCATAGGTAAGAATGATTTTGCAAATAGGAAAAGTTTATCAAGGATATATAGGTAAATTCTGGTCCTGGAAGTCTCTAAATTGCAGATTCCATAAGCCTTGAGAAATGCTGACGTAAATGTTGCTGTATGCTTGCTATAACCATCCAATAGTGGCCACTGTCCTTACGGTTTCCTCTTATGCAGTCCATCCCTAATAAATCCGCAGATCCCTGCCTGACTAGGGGCAGGGAGGTTATCAGAATCAACCAGGGAAAAACAAATTAATTCAGAGGACAACAAATGGAAAAGGGAGAAGAGTGAGCTTTAAAGGGTAACCTTGTACCTCAAAATAGGGCACCAAAAAGGGACTCAGAGTATAACCTCCTGAGAGCATCCCACTTCCTCTTGAGGAGCCCATAGAGCTTATGGTCAGTATATAATTGTGTTTTCCCCAGAAAGTTGACAGGAAGAGGAATAGGACTATTCTCCACAATTGCTGGAGTCCCTCTGAGTACTCTTGTTGCTACCAGAGACAGGGCACTGGACTAGAAGGACTTCTTGTCTTTGCCAAAATCATTTTACTTGTATTCTAATAAGATAGAATACAGACCCCCACACACCCATGCCCACCCACTGCAGAAGACTAAATGTTAGCGTGTTTAAATTATTTTTCTTGAAAGATCAAGCCATAAAAATGTTTTCAAGCAGAAATGTTATCAATTTAATGTGAAGCCATTGTGTTCAAAGAACATTAAACCCTTGACATATTGTAGACACTGTTCATGGAGAAAGAAATTTCATAGAAATCACACATCTTCAATAGCTGCCTTTAAAATTAAAAATTCGCGAACAGCTACCAGCTAGTTTGTGCGGCAATTCCAGTGATGTGTTTAGAGTGCCAGGTGTCAGTGTCCTGAGCCTGTCCTGCAGGCTGGTCCCCCAGCTGTGCGTAGGGTACTTGCTAGAGTAAGCCGTGGTTCTCTTCCGACTGCACAGCTGGGTTTCCTTTCTGTGGAAGCTGGCTGTGAAAGGACCGCATGTGGCTGCGCCACTTGTCTATAGCAAGAAGCAGGTGAGCATTCCTGAGTTTCACAAAATAGCCAGAGACAGCTCTGATCCTGTAAGGAGAGGAGAGCTATTCAATATACTCTTCTTGAGCTTGAGTGCATGATCGCTGCCTGTTATCACTTGGTCAGAAGTTTAAGATCATTGTTCTTGTGCAGCAAAACTACAAGTATATCGAAATTATAGACAAAAATACCGGTAGCTGACTGGTATATCACCATGTTGCATCATATATTCAATGCATCATTGCCCATTGTACAGAGCCGTCTCTGAGAGGCAGTTGAGTTAAAGGAGCTTTAGGCTGTGTAGCACTCTGGAATACCTAGGGCAGGAGTTATGCCACTCTGTGAGGAAAACAGCAAATACTGTGGATGGAAGAAATTTTTACTGCAGTGCAGATGGAGAAGATTGCCTTTTCTCTAGGTCTCTTTTCTAGAGGTATTCTGGGAGCATAAGGCTTAAAAATCCTTTGTTTCTGTCATTAATCAAAAAATGTACACACTTTGATTGCAGAAGGATGCATAAGCAACAAGGTAGTTCTTTAGAAGACAAGTGTGAGGAAACTATTGGCACAAAACATGCCTGCAGACTTAATGGAAATTTTAAGCTCTCAGGATCCCCAACCTTTTAAGCTGATTCTTTTCTAGGTCTCTCAATTATTATGGAGAGCTCAACAGCATATATTATCATTTATATAAAAATAAAAACTTTTACTACTAGTTTGTCTTCTACACTTGTGATAGCATAAACCTCAGAGCATGTATAGGTTAGGTGTATCTTCACTCTTCTGCCTGAAGTGACTGCACGCTGATGTTTTTGCACACTCTTTGCTTTTCTTGATACCATTCATATTGTGTGAAGGGGGAAAAAGGGCTAGGAGGGAAGGAGTAGAAATACTTAAAAAAAAATATTAGAAATGCTTGCCAAAAATCAGTGGGAAGGAGTGAGAAAAGTTGCCATGGCAACCTCCAACACTGTACCTCTGAAGAATTGCTTCACCCATTTGACACACTTGCAGTTTTCTTTCTGCAGTGATTATGATGTAGTTCCATTCTTCTTCTTAGCTGAGCTTATTTCTTTGTAGTCTTAACACCCCGGAATGACACTCTTTCAGTGAAAAGGCCCGTTTGCTTTCATAGCTGTGAGACATACAGGATCTTAACAATTATGGACTTAATTCTCCGTGATTTTACAGGATGAAAACGCAGCGTAGTTTCTCTGGCATTAATGGAGCTGCTTTCTATTGCTTTCTTTTATCAAAGTTCAGGATGGAGGATCGAGGATTGTCAGTGGTTTGTGATCTTACAGAAGAAAATATTTAGAAAGAAGATACTTGGATTTGGCTTAATAATATTAGAAGGCTATTCCCTTCCATGTGGAAAATATAGAGCAGAAGAAAAAGGCAAGGGACTTTTGAGATTGGTGGTAATCAGGAGGTAGAAAGGGCAGTGGAAAACAATGAGAACAAAGATCTGAGAAACAGGTCACAGAAGTTTACAGGACAAAGACAGTACTTAACGTTTGATCCTTGCAAAAATGGGAAAGTGCAGTGGAAGGTATTTGAGTAGGTATGAGCAAAAATTTTTGATGTAATTGTTTTTCATAAAAAATTACATATTTTCATCATCTAAAAGTTCTGTGTGCAAGCTTCCCGCCTTGAAACTATAGATATATAGTTGAAAGTCAAATATCTTTGTACATTTACTAAAAATAGAAAGTTTTGTTGTTGAGCTTAATTTAAATAAAATTTAGCCCTCATTGCTCCAAAATCTCCTAAATATATCTTTCCACTTTGTATAAAATGGGAGTGTCCTACACTTCAAAACAAATTTTCATCCTGCTTTTTAGTTTTATCAGCAAACAGTGTTTAAAAAATGTCTGGAGAGAGTTAAACTTCTTTTCAGCATCATATTTTGGACAATTAACTAGAGAAATAATTATTCATACATGTCTGGGTCTGAGAGTGCCTGATAGGCTTCCACAACTTAGATTTCTTGCTTGGTTTTTCACTGCAAGCATAAAAGAGCCCTCTAGTTTTTATGGGCAGACACAAGCATGCAGGACAGGTGGCAGCAGTTTACTTATGAACTCAAATGGAGCCTGTCCTCCATGTCTGAAATTCCAGATGCACTGCTGTTGTATTTTGCTACTATGGACCATTAAGCTAATAGAGCTGCTGATTGCCATTATGAAATCATTAGCGGTTAATTTTGGCCCTGATATTTTCCAATAGCAAAATGTGCAGAAATCATCTGAGAGTAGCTGTCCCCAATCTCAGTTATCATTTTACTCTTCCCTATTTTATATCAGGTACCTGTTAGAACAGTGAAGGCTAGGGCTGGATTCTCAAAGTTGAGTTAGTATATTTTTATTTGGATTATTTGGCTTCTTCACAACTTCTAGGTCTATAACTGGCTAATACTGAAATATGAGCTTAATTTCCTTTTTCTTAGAGTATTGTGTCTCATATACAATAAAATTATTTATTAGCCTGAAATAAATAAAAAGTAATGTGTATTAGCTATCCCTATTGTCTGATTATTCCTGTTATCTGTCATTACTTGGATTCCTTACTGAGCTTTGCATTGAGATGTTCAACACCATATGGTATTTACTTTAGTAAATGAGGGATCAGTATATGTAAATATACTAATGAATGTGATACATGACTATAAGCAACTCTTCTACCTTCTTTCTCTAATAATCTGTAGAGACCGTAATGTTTCCCCACAACATTCAAATGGCCAAAGTTTGATGATACACATTCTTCTTGCGGTTTACATGGATTAAATTATTCAGCTATACTTGTAGTTAATTCCCAGAAGACTGCAGAGAGTTTGCTTCACTTAACATGACAGAAGCAAACCATTTGGCAGTTCCCTTGCCGTGAAAGCTTGCAGCGTATCAGCTGAACATGCTCTGTATTCAGGAAGTCCGTCTTTGCTTCCTCGCTCAGTCACACCAAAAACTTCTGAATTTCTGCCTTTGCTGGGAAGCACACCGTTAACATCCTGTGACTTGTACGGTGCTCTGTGTTTCTGATCAGAAAACATCTCAGACTATGCAGATAATCCTTCAGTGCTGCCCAGTGCAAGCACAGCTAGTGTGACCAGGCCTGGTATTGCTACCGCTGAATGCACAGCTGGGATCTGAGGGGCTCCTGTAAGATTTCTGACAGTCCTTCATCTTCCAGAATAACACAGTAAAATAAGTTCTGTTTTGTTCAGACACTTCCTAATGAAGTTTATTTTTATGGTTAAGGTCTTGATCTGTCAATCACAGCAGTAAATGGGAATTTTATTCTTATTCTTGGGTTTTCGAAGCAAAGCTTTTGTAAGGTTTGGCCCTGTCTTCTGTTCTTGAAAGTTATCAAATGATACATGTATAACCTACATATGTAGTTTATAGTGTATCTGGTGATACCTTTGTCTCTGAGGTAATGATCAGTCTACTTAAAGGAGAAGAATCTGTAATAAGAAATAGTAACATTTTATTTTGACTTGATAGATGACACTTACAGCGTTGAAGGACCATGGTTCAGACCATGCACCTTAATCACACAAGCAGTTGTCTTATAAAGGATATATCTACAAATTCACTTAATGCATATAAACCTTGGAATTCAGGATGAACAGAGATAGAGGAAAAAAAATCTACACTTGCCAAAATGGCCTACAAGTTTCTTTTAACTGATAACATTATTCCTTTGGCTGTACTAGTAGGTGTTCTTGCTTTTAGTCATATATTCAAACCTCAGCAACAATGGAGCCTTTAGCTCGGGTTTTACTAGCTATCATTCTGAGAAATACTTTATGCATGCTCTTAAAAGGCAGACTTAGTTTCATACTGTTTTTCACATGAGACAGAAATACCTTGCCCCAAATTATTTTTCCTTACAGAAGAATTAATTGCTAGTTTTCCTTTTCAAAGATTTTTTTTTATACTACCCTACTTTATTTTGGAAAATATAATAGGAGTCACATGGTAGATTTTTTATGGAAATAGTTGCTCTTAAAAAATTCATTTGTTGAGAAATATTATTGCTTAGTTAAGAGAAAAATGAAATGTTTTCAAGCAGTTTGTCTTCATATAAGAATTTTCCCCAAGTAAGCTTAGAACAGATAATGAGGCCTCCTTTGTAGAACTAAGCTGGAAAAATCAGGGAATTATTTGGGAAGAGGGAAGACTTTAAGTACTTTTTACACTGTAATAACATGGAAATGTCATAAAACTCTATATCTGTAAAAGTACTATTCAGTAGAAGTAGAGTTTGCAGAATCCCAGTTCTAGTTAGTGCTTTTGAAGGTAATATTTTATATATACATATATATATATACTTGAAACTTACTGCCCTTGCTACTTGGAAGCTTAGAAATGTAGAATATAATTTTTATGGAATCAGGTAGCTTTTGTTTTTCCTTCAGGTAGGTCTCATTTTTTTCATTACTGTCAGAATTGTATCATTTGGTGTGTTGCTCCACCATGAGTACTTTGTAAGTTCACCTGTCTTTATCACTTTGGCAAACTGTTTTGAAAGTGTTTTTAAGAGACGTGGTAATTATTTTTTAGCATTTGGAAGGACTGTCAATTGAACAAAATTACATTCGTTAATTAAGCTCTTGAGAAAAGATACAGGAGGTCAAATTTAATGTCATAGATGAGAATATTTGTTAAAAAAAAACTATGGGCATCTTAAAATCTCAGTATAATCTCATGTAAGTTTTAATAGTATATAAATGGCTGTTACTCTCACTCGTGGCCTATGCTTAACCTTTCATCATAATGGCAATGTAATACAAACAAAGATGATTAGAAAATTAACCATAAGTGACCACAAAAATATAAATGGAATATTGTGTTCTGTAACCTTAAATAGCAATCTCCATGAAAGATATTAAGGCAACTTTCACTTAATGAAATGAAATGGTCTGCATAATTTAGGAAACTGCACAGTGCTTTGGCAAGCAATGAAAATTATAATATAATTGCAGAATTAAAGCAATATTGGAAAGATTAAAGCCATTACAATTTACAGTGGCTCAGTGTCTGTGCAGCAGACTCCCACAGGGGCTAGGGATCATAACAGCCTACTTTACCTTTTTGCTCCAATAATGAGGAATGCTTCATCTCTAACAGAAGTGGGCCACATCACCTACATTTAGATTTCCCTTTTTCTTCCCATTCTCTTTGGCCAGGCTGTACGCGTGGTAGTCTTCTTGGAGAGAGGAATAGAGAGAAGAGAAACTATATATGGATAGCTAGGTCTTCTAATGGAGATTTGAAATACTTAAGTATATACAATGTGAGAAGCTGAGCAGAAATGATTATTAATATGAAAGCTGTGCTAAGGACTATTTACAATAAGCAAATCTACTTAAGCTGTCATTTTTTAAAGCTTCTGTACCATTTTGGGTGCAAATACATTTGACCTAAACACAGTCTCAATTAGCTAGAATGTTTCTCTTGAGAGTTACTGTGAACCAGTTTTACAGTGCTTTATATTACACTTATTATAGTATAAGATGCTCAGATTTCCAACATGAAATGTAAGATGAATCTATCAGTACTGGCCAGCAGGTGTTAATGCTTACCAGAGTGTAGCTTGAACTATGTCAATAGGATAAGAAGAGCAGGTTAGCTGTTAAAAACAAAATGTAAATAGCTTTTGAGGTGCAGAAACACAAATCATTTTTTTTCTAAGCCTTTCAGTGGAAATAAGTTTTTTCCTCTTGTATTGACTTAGAACTAACATTTGTACTAATATCACTTGGTGATCTTTCCTGGTGGTAACTGGCAAAACATCAGTTAATTTTTGTTCATATAGGCATCACATTTCTTTCTTCATAGAATCATAGAATCAGTAAGGTTGGAAGGGACCTCTGGAGATCATCTAGTCCAACCTCCCCGCTCAATTCTTCAATTCAATAAATCAATAAATTCTTCAATTTATTATTTTCCTACAATACTCAAAAATTTATATTTTTACTTGAAAAAATGTTATGGGAGGAGAAAGCATTTTGAATGTGTTTATGAATGTGTTTATGAAAAGAATGTTTCTCTTTATGTGTGTATGTACGTGCTTATATGTATACGCATATTTCTGCTGAGATGTTTACTTTCTCTGTCAGCTTAGGAGTTAAGCAGTTAGGAAAGAGAATACTGTGTAATAACTAGACATATGCTTCTAGGCTGTGCATTCTTAGATGTTGTCCTTAGAGGTTTACAAGACCAGAGTGAATCAAGCTGTGCATAACCTGGTCCGGTCTGATAGCCGACCCTGCTTTAAGCAGTCTCGAGGTCTCTTCCAACCTGAATTATCCCCTGATCCTATGATTATGCCAAAAGTAATCTCTAAAGAGAGACACTACAATTTTTAAAATGGCCAATAGTTGAAATTGTCTATGAAAATATGTTAATAAATATGAACTACTTAGGCATTTATTAAAATAAACTCATTAGCCACAGAATGTGTAAAATCAATGGAGCTGTAGAAAGAATTCACACATTCCATTTTTTATTTTTAGCATATACAATCCAGTCTGTGTATGCTGCTTTCCCTGTATTTTTCCAGCATTGTGATATTGTTGAGCCTTATTTTAGTCCTATCCACTGCTTGTAAGAAGCAATGGCTTATCTGGGAGCTGAAACAAGGGGCTCGTATCATATATCTAATTTTTTGTTGCCAGGAGCCTGCCCACCATTAGCTATAGTGTGGCAAATTCCAGTTTTCTGAAGGGAGATGATAAAAACACTTTAGTTCCAATTGAGATTTTGACTGTTTAAAATATCTAATGACTTAGCATATACCTTTGTATTCTTAGGTATTCAGCAAAGCCTTATTATTGTTAATGGACCACATCCTTGGAATGGAAAATATGATCAAAAGTGATGTTTTGGATTTGTGACCTAAGTTGACTTGTAAATAATAAAATAAGGCTAGCATCCTTGCTTAATGAACAGAAGAAGGCAAAATTACAATATTTTATCTCCAGTTTATATACACTCTTGTTTAGCTATGGAGCTTCATGAAGATGGTCTTACACACCAGTTCTTCACAAATTTATATGTTGAGATCCACTAATTGGTCAGTTATATAAAATTTTAAGCATTTAATACACAGAATGTATAAACTATATCAAGGTGTCTTAAAAGGCATTCCTACATTCAGTTTCTCAGTCTAAAAAATACAATCTTCATATGCTCTGTCTACTTGTCGTTCCACCCCCATGATAATGTTCAGAGAGTCAATTTACTCCAACCCACTGCTTGAGACGTGAACATCTGCTATTATATAAGACACTTTAAATTGATGTGATTTTCTGTTACATTTCATCATATTAACTTCCACTGCTGTTAGATGATCTTTTGTTGAAAGTAACAGAAGAAAAAGGTAGTGGGTGGGTTCACCATGTGTTCCTACAGTCATGTGTGTGACTGGTGATACACAGCTTTGCAGCATAACATTTCCAAGAAGAATTTGGTTTAACACTTAATAAACATAAATAAAATTATATTTGCATGTAGATGTTAACTTTTTTGATGTTAAATTTTAAGAGTGTTTGTGGGAAAAAATTGGCATGAAGGTTTTACTAAGAATTGTATAAATTTCTGTTTGAAAAGCTGAGTTTGAGAAGCAACTGAATAATCGTTGTTGATGTAAATGTGGCTGTGATTCATGAATGTGTATCTTTAAGTCTTGAAAGGCTGTTTTTGTAACAAAGCAAGAATTCAGTAACCAGTTAAATTGTAATATGATGAGTACAGTCTTTCCATTAGAATTATACATTTTAATTTAATAGAAATAGAAGGAATTTTTTTCTTTTCTTTGTGCAGCTGGTACATACTAACATGCTGTGTCAGACTATTATTATGCCTTATTGGATTTTTGCCCAAGCAACTACAAATGCACACACTACTGACAATGATTCTGGAAATGGCCCTTGGTACTAAGCTTGGTATGCAGCTGCCAGCACAAAAGTATATAGTGGAATAAATTAACTCTAAATCTTAGAGATCCTCATTCTCCAGGGTGTGCATGAGCCACAAAATAGAAAACAGAAATGAAGCCGAGTCCTGAGGTTTGCCACAGTGGGGCTCTGAAACCATTGACTTTTAGCTGTCCTTGAAAAGGACCTTTTCCTCAGTTCTCCCCTGTGGTTCTGCCACCAGTCATAACAGCACAGCTGAGGTAGCAGCTACACCATAATTACTGCATAGTCTGTCATTGTGTTTTCTGACCCTACTGAGGAAGAGAAAAAATCACAGAGCGTGCAAGAAGAGTTAATGCTGTTTCTTATAGCATTAATCTTACAGTTTATAAAATGTGTAGAGATCTTTGAATGCTGTTAAAAGAAGATAAAAAAGAAAATGACAATCTAAGAAAACATTTTTCCCCTCTTTTTTTCTTAAACTAGAATATGCTTATCTCTTTCATTAGAATTTTCTTATAACAGAATCATAGAATTGAATCATAGAAGGTACTCTGTCTCTTCATCTAGGTCACTGATGAAAAGGTTGAACAGGATGGGACCCAGTGCTGCGCCCTGGGAAACTCCACTAGCCACAGGCCTCCAGCTAGACTTCACGCCACTGAAGATGACCCTCTGAGCCCTGCCTTTCAGCCAGTTCTCCATCCACCTCACTGTCCACTCGTCTAACCCACGCTTCCTGAGGTTATCTAGGAGGATGTTATGGGAGACAGTGTCAAAAGCCTTGCTGAAGTCAAGGTACACAACGTCCACTGCTCTCCCCTCATCTACCCGGCCAGTCATTCCATCATAGAAGGCTATCAGATTGGTTAAGCAGGATTTGCCCTTGGTGAATCCATGCTGGCTACTCCTGATCACCTTCCTTTCCTCCACAGGCTTGGAGATGACATCCACGATGAGTTGTTCCATCACCTTTCCAGGGATGGAGGTGAGGCTGACTGGCTTGTAGTTGCCTGGGTCCTCCTTCTTGCCCTTTTTGAAGACTGGAGTGACGTTAGCTTTCTTCCAGTCCTCAGGCACCTCTCCAGTTCTCCAGGACCTTTCAAAGATGATAGAGCGTGGCCTGGCAACAATATCCGCCAGCTCCCTCAGTACCCGTGGGTGCATCCCATCGGGGCCCATGGATTTGCGGATGTCAGGTTTGCCTAGAAGATCTCTAATCCTATCCTCCTCAACCAAACAAAAGTCTTCCTTTCTCCAGAGAATTCCTTTCTCTTCTTATAGATGAGGTTACTTGAAAAATGTGAATTAATTATGGCAGTAATGATTTTGTTACTCCTTTTTCTATTCATTTACCTATCTATATCTTCCTTATTTAGTGCTTCAGTAGTGAGCAAGTAGGCTTAATCAGAGACGTCTGCAGCTCTTCAGGCAGCTGTGGCTTCCATGACATTTCAAGGATCTCTGTGGCCACAGGTCTGTTAAATAATCTGAAAATGCAGTTGTGTGAGGAAAAGGCCCAACAAAGGCTGCTGAGATAGGTGTCACTAGATTGTTCAAGGAGCCTTTTGCACGCTGACTTCAACCTGGTCCCCAGATTCAGGTATGGGTCTCCTTAGAAGTCGTTCTTATGCCCAGATTGCAGAATGTTCCTGGAGAGATGAGTTTCTTTGTCAAAGGCATAACCACTGTCTAAGAAAGGCTTACTTTTTTTGTTTTAAACACATTATAAAATAAACTCTCACTAAAATACCTACCAGTAGATGACTAAAAAGCTTGAGGTTAGACAATAGCAGCCAGCCAAAAATAATGAGAAACTTTCTCTAAGCACATTTTAGAATAACCTCTTGTGAAAGGAAAAAAAAATCCCTGTTATAATGCTATAGGCTTTATGGGTAAAGTAATTCAGCTCATACTCTATAATGCTTCATAGCTATCCTTTCTTGTGTATTTGCAATATTTCTTACATATAGTCGTATTTTCTGAAACTATTTTTTTCTATTTTGATTTCAAGCTAGCTGGCCATGTCAACAGAGGACTTCTTAAAGTCAGAACTCAGCTTTAATTGGTAGAGTGAAGGCATGGTGAACAGGGCCAGTGGCTAGAATTTCCTAGTATAACACAGAACTGAGTTTGAAATGGGAAGGCCAGTTGCCACTTAGGTGCTTGACAAAGCCATCTGAAATAATTTGGAGGCTTTCATAATTAAGGGTCCAACTGGGTCAAATGCATACCCATCTCTGATTGATACCCTTCAGCTAATATACCTTGTATTATGCAGATACGTGTTAATTAGAAAATAGAAACCGTACACATATACATTCTTAACAGAAAAGAGAGAATAAATGCCTATGTTTTACTTACATCAAAAGTAATTCAGATCTCATGAAAATAACTTGATAAATGTTTAAATTTGTATGTAGATATTATTGCCTTGCTTTCTTTTCCATTGTGCAGTCATCTGCAGGACTGTTTTTTACTACTAAATAAAGAATTGTTGCCATTTCATAAAAGTTTCAGGAAATGATTTGGAGTGTGTGGAAAACTCTACTGCAGGGCTTGTGTTTCTGCTCTTTGTGCACTGGGATGTTCCCTTGATAGTGTGACCACAGGAAAAAAATGCAGTCCTACCTTACAGATGATAGTCTCAGCAATTGTTTCTAGGCTTTGGGTAGATCTTTGCAAGTGCCATGGGCTGAAAGAAGAAAGACAAAACAGATGAGCCCAGAAATTGCAGTCTCTATCAGATGGGCTTTGACATGGTTAGCTGTGTCAGCCTAAGAATACATGAACATGTTCTCGTAATGTGTATTGTTCCTCACACAGCATCACTTGAGCTCTTCAGCTTTGTCCTAGTCTACCTTTTCCGATGCCAGTGTTTATTTTTTAAAGGCATTAATATCATACAGAATATGAAAGCCTGTAGCTTTCTTGCTTTGTCTCATTATAACTCCCTTTTTATTATTATTCTTGTCTCTCTTGCTCTTTAACTTTGAGTCTGTGCTTGCAGTCTCACTATGCATTTCTAGTGACATATCTGAAAGCAAAAATGCAAATGTTCCAAGTCAGTCAACTTTAACACAGTGATCTGGCTGTTTTTCACAGGAAAAATAGGTAGATGCTCTTGACTCAAAGCCAAAATACCACCGAATATTGGTGGAGAGCTTTTTTTGGATTCAAATCCTGATATTGATCAAATCTTCCCACCTTGGACACATCCATTTCCTTCATAAGGGCTGATTCTTGTAATAGAGATTGTCACCTGCTGTAATAAGGAGTTGCTTGTGTTCTTCTTCTTGCATGACTCTCCCTTCAGCTCTCACATTCAAACTATGATTCGTTTGCTTTAGTGGAGTATGTAATTCAATATCTTCTCTTTCCCAGCTGTGTTTCTTTCTTTTCCTAGTCTCCATTGCCTTGACTTTGTTGTGTTGTACTGAGAGACTGGCCAGCTTTTGCAGAACATCAATCATTGTCTACATTTTGGGATGGCTTTTGCGGAAAATGGAGATGCCATCTGCTAAGGGTAGATGAGTTTAATATTCTACCTCTCTGGGATACATTGAAAAATTCTTACCATCTGCTAGCCAGATCCAGGACCATATATGACAGAGGAAATAAAGTAGTTTATTTACAGCAGCTGAAGATCAGACCTTAGAACCCTTGGAGAGATTTCAGGCAAATCTGCATAGCATTCCATGTTCACCTACCCTAACACTCCAGTCTATATTGTAATATTAGGCATACAATGTATATGGATCATATATGCATATAAAAGACACGTACATTTACTAATGCAAATGCAGTAAACAGAACATTAAATAAAATAACAGCTAGAAAAATAATCATGTCTTTTTATCAGTAACTTTCAGCAGTGTTAAAAAGATTACCTTTCCAAACCTGATCTACTTACAATAGCTTAAGAGTTTTTGATTTTGTTAGCAAGCAGCAGTGTAATTACAGCTTGGAGATTGCTACTGATACTTTAAATCTGGAAGTTTAGCTGCAGATTCTTGAATCATTTTGTTCTTTATTTAGAATGCTAGAGTGACAAAAGGTGCCAGTTTCACTCTAGATACCTTTCTTAATTATTTAAACATATAATAAGGTGAGGAACAGTGTCTAAAGAAGATAAATGACGTGTGTTTTTTCACAACATATCTTGAGAATGTCCGTGTGTCTCTTGGTCTCTGCAGACCTGGGGCAGCTCACTGACTTTCGTTTAACTCCTCCCTGTCCAGCATATTGCTTTACTCTTACCTCTGCTTCCACTTGGAGTCCTTGGCTGCTTTCTGTCCTTTGTCTGCCAACTTCTCTTCATATCCATGCACACTGGTGTTTTACTTCTGGCTCTTTTCAGTTTCTTGTATGTTTAACTCAGATTTGTTTTGCCTATCGAGGATCAGCTTATCACACAAAATATGTAACTCTTTCTGTTCAGCAGTTTCTGTGGCTCTTTTACTGAATCAGTCTTTGTTTGATATCTTCAAGCACCACCATTTTGTCAGCAGTGAATGACATGTTGAGTCTTCGCCTATGTTCCCTCACATATTTCTCTCCAGATCAATAGCTTACTCTGAACTGCATTTCTTCCTGTAATTCTAACTGTTGCAGTCAGCTGCCAGATAAACTGATTGACCATGGAATACACACTGCTAGCAAAAACTTTTCTAGTCCAAAAATTTTAGGCAAAATCATTACAAGGATCTTAAAATTATAGCACCTGTAAAACAGTGGGTATAATGAACATTTTCTTTTCCACAGAGCTTGCGAGAATCTTATTTGGAAATTTTCTAAGAAAAATCTAAACACCATATCTAAAACTCATATAGATCAAATCAAGAAAGAGCCACGAATGAGATCTGTTATGTGAAACTAGTACATTCACTTGCTTTTCATGATCAAGGACTTTTGAAATCACTGGTGACATTGGTATTGATTAATAGATACTCTGTTTTATTATTAACATGAGGACACCTCAGTCAAGCTAAGGGGCGTGTGTGCTGAATAAATGTACAATTTATTGTAGGCCCTGTACCGTAGACAGTGTAAGTCAATGAGCAAGTAAATACAAGGTAAGAGGTGTAGAAAGGCTTGCTGCGGATCACATTTCGATGGCAAAGCTGGAAACAGAACCTCCTGATTTCAAATTTCTAGCCTATTGTGACTCTGTTGTAGCAATATCTGACTAATAAATATTGTCCTTTACAACTAACCGCTCTTCTGAATTAGAGTAGATGTACATCCAGTTCAGTTTAAACTCTCCTTTTATTGTGAATCTTGTTAACCTACCTTTACTGCTGTCCAGTCTGAGCAGAATATGCATTCATATTCTATGTGATGGAATGTGAAATCCTTACTTACCTTTCATATACTTTTTTTCTACAATTCTTATTGGCCCTTTGCAGTCTCATTTGAAACCAGTTCCTAATTGTTAAACAATTAATTCATCCTTTTCAGGTCATACTATGCCCCAAACCCACAATTCAATTTATTGTCTCATCACAGGACACTGTTAGCTTCATTGAGACTACTTTAAAAGCATATAGCCCACATGCCCACTCAAAAGAAAAACTCTTGAGATGATCTTGATACTGCGTGTTCAGTATTTTGATGCAGATTTAACTCCAGCCTATGAGAATTCCTTAACAAGAAATGAAGTAGTCTGTTGTGGTTATGAAGTTTATGTCAGATACAGAGTACATATAGGGTGCCTTGGACAGTTAGTGACATCTAAAAAATAGACATTTGAAATGTTTGACACTGTTATTAATAACAGATACAGAGACATAAACATACATGTCCTTTCCCAGATCACAAAAAAGACAGAGCTGATTAGAGTCTTCCTGTAATGCAACATATGCAACAGTAGAACTTGGCTTGGAATCAGAAGACTCTATAAATGGCTAATGTGGAGCATATCACTGAGTGAAAGGCTACATAATCTTTGCTGCCTTTTAACTCCCCAGTGGGTTTCTACTCAGGGGTGCATAAGCCTCTTGGAATTAGAATTTCATGAATATTTCTACTCTCATTTGAACTGCAAAAGTCATTGAATTCACAAATTTTATGTTCTTCCAATCATGAAGACACAGTAGAAGCATGACTGGGTCAGATCAAAACTTAGCAAATGAGAAACTTGCAGGCGCATTAGTGACAAAACACCCCCAGGTCTGCAGAGGCACGAATCTGCTTTAGATTCTCTCTCTGTTTTTTTTTTCTTTCTCTTTTGCAAAGGTTCTGTGTTATCTTATGGTGCAATTATTTCATTTTGTTACTGATGTTGAATTTTCATAGCATCCCTGTGCAACAGAATGAAAATCCAGTAATCATATCTTTAAGCAAATTCAAAACGAGTCAAAATTATTGTTCCTCTTCTGTAAGTGTTAATGAATCTGTTTTCAAGCACAAGCATTAATCACTTGCAGATGAAGACTGGATGTATGTTTTTAGGATGTAGGTTCATATCTCCTTAGCATAATTCAGAACCTCCTCCATCTCCAATCCCAAACCTGACTCCGTCTGTAGGTAGTGCAGGAGAAATGCATCACAAATCATTCCCACGTACATCCTGTTGGTCCCTTTCTCAAGCTTTGTTGTTTTCAGGCAGTTAGCTTTATGTTTCAGCAGTTCCACATAACGTTATGAGGGAATATCTGCCTCTTATTAATCACATAGAAATCAGCGACAGTTTTAAAAGTCAATATTTGTATTACCATATCACCCACAGACACCATTCAGGATTTGAGTTTCACTGTATTGGTGCTTTACAAGCAGAGAAGATGGGATCCCTTTTTATAATAACTGGTTTTGTATTTAAAAAGGGAGGGTGGCTGTGTCTAAACACTCAGGAAAGTGAGGATGAGTTGCTTTACTAAAGGCATTTACTGTAGCTTTGCTTTGTTACCACTTTTATGTGACTGCCAATAGGGGAAGGAGGAAGAGGGTAGGAGCGAAATAGGCAAGAGGCAATGTTACCATTCCGTATTTCATAGTGATTCTAATAAATGCCCTAAAATACTGCACATTCAGAAATGAATACAGCATGACTGTTAGATTAATGACACCATATTTTCTGGGTACTGAGAATATATTTTTTATTTGAAGAGATATTGTAAGATCTTTTGTCTTAGATCTCTGAAATTTGTACATGAAATTATGCTCTATTGCCCAGTTCCTCAGAACTCATCCGTTGGATCTGCCTGAGCTGAGCGTAGTTTATATCCTTATGATTTGGCTGATACAGACTGTCAGGAGTTGCTCAGGCTAGTAGCCGTTCACGACAGGCCTTATTGTGGCCTTTGAACTGACTGATTACTGCACAATAGCATGAAAAGCGAGTAATTTTGTGAATCAAATCAGAATAAGTAAATCTAGCTTTAGGCCCCAAATCAGTTCCTTCTGCACTCCTTTATATTCTATAGTGCAAGTTCCTCTAGGTATTATTCGTGAACCTCTGATTGATACTATTCAGAGCAAAAGTGATAGTTGCTTTTTTGCCAAATCACTCAGTAAAGCTAATAATAAGCTACTACAACCACTTTAGATCCATTGCCATTCTTGGCTCATTAATAAAGCAAATATGATGGGCTGGCAGGAGAGAGTAAGCTCTTACAAAGACAGATTCTCTCTGCACATGAAATCAGGGCAGTCTACCATGACACTAAGAAAGAGGAAGAGGAAAAAGACAGCTCTATGGCCCATTCAAATACGCCAGATTGGCACTAATTAGAAAGTTATAGAGAGAAAGATTTTGTTACTAACGATTCTGAGAACACTTTCAAACTTTGGGGTGTTCAAAATCTTGATCCAAAACAAAGCAGAGTGGATTAGAAGCTCTTTCTTCCCACACATAAATTTTCTTTGATATTACAGTTTTTGTTGTGCGAGGTTCTCTATTAGTTCTCTAATGAAATAGTGAGTTATTCTGTATCAGGCACAATCTAGTTTTCTAATCGCAGGACTAGTTCTGCACTTTAAGTCTCAAATTGTCATGGTGGATGCATGGGGCTACCTGCTACTGAGTAATAACTTCACTGATACCTCAAAGACTCATGGATCATAATTATAGAAGTAGATTTAAAAAATATAAATAACCAAAACGATAAACATCCAGAATAATTGTCGTGTTTACAAAATTTGATTTATATATAACCGTTATGCATATCATGCTATGGGCAAAGAATATCTTGTTATGAATCAATTTTGAATTTTTGTAATTAGCAATTAATTAATTATTACTCAGAAAACCTTTCTACTTCCTTCCCTCACAACTCATATTAAAAGATATATGGAGTGTTCGCATCTATTTGTAAGGTGTTATATTTTTCTGTGTTTCGTATCCAGGCCTCTATGTTGTCTTTTCATGAATTAAGCGGTTCATAAGAATTACATACCTACCCCTATTGCAAAAAATTCTTTGCAGCTCTGCAGAATATTGTAATTCATGGTACTAAAACCGTAAAATAAGATAATAACAGGACTAATAATCTGAAATATATACCTTTCTCTTCATACATTCCATATTCTGTGGCCAAGCTATGGTCGTTGCAATGGCTTTTTGTACTTCTTCTCTGTGATATGGTATAAGACTGAAATATAGGTGGAAAAAAGCATTAGAATTGATATTTGCTTCGTAGCACTTTACTACATTTCATTTCCTCCCATAATGTATTCATGTCCCAATGTGCACTGGCCTCTCAATATCTGAGTAAAATCATGACGTGTGCAAATCAACAGGTACTTCCCACTGCTTCGACAGGACCATGGATTCATTTTGACCGGAGGAGTTTTAACAGTCAAAATGTGAAGTAGGAGTCGCAAGGCTGTACAGCCCCACAGTGGCTTCAGTTTCTGCCACTGTTTTTTCCTTTCTTTAGGGTGAACCTGTAGGGGAAATTCCTGTCTTTAGAAGGGAAATCCAACATGTAACCTTACATACCCTGGATTATAGGCTATAGCTTTCCTTTCAGTCAATTTCCCCTTAAGCATTCATCTTTCCACATGATATAAGTGTACACACTCACATATAATGTATATACCAGTGTTTTCTGTCATCTGTCCGCTTGCACTAAAGGCATAGCATGACTTAGGAGTATATTCAGTTCCTTCAGCACAAGGTCTGTTTTTAATAAGCAATAACAACAAATAATGACCCTTATGATCTCTTTTTTTGTACTTTCCCTGCAAGTAATGATTTGACTCATGTCTTGTACGTGTGTTGTAAGTTCCTTGGGGAAGGAACCAGCTATAATTTGTTTCTGTTTTCTCATACAGTGAGAGTATATGAACACGACTGATGAAGGCTCCAAATTGCTAGGAACAAACAAAAAGTATTTATAACCATATTTCCCTAGCTGCAAAGGGGATCTTTTCTCAGAATATGAACACAGCCTCGTAACAGATAGTTGTTCCATACTTTATTTCTTTTTTTCATACCTACGAATGGGGGTCTTTCTCCAATGGGAATACCTGTTACAGACCATAAACCCTATAGGATTCATTATTACAAGTTACACTTCACAGATTTTGCTTGAGCAAATACAAGAGCTACAGAGTCCTGAGAAAGAGGTAAAGATAGATGCATGAGAGATACTGATGAACTTTTTTGCCCTGTCTTTTTCTGTTATTACTCCAAATGACAGGAAATGGAAGCCAAATTCATACATATTTCTGTATCAATATAATTGAGCTCTGAGAGCTTTGCTTTTGCAAAGACAAACTTGGAGGTGGTTTTCTACTCCATTTGATCAGAAGTACTGAATATTTTGTAGTGTATACTTTAAATAAATGAAAGGTCCTTTTTGAAACAGCAGAGTAATCTCTCAGGAGTTTTAGTGCTGGGAACTAATATGTATCTTTCTATAGGGATTAATATCTCTATAGAAAATCTCTACAGATTTGTCAGACAAAATATACCTAAGTTGTATTCTTCAAGTTGTTCATGCTTTTCAGGAGCTATCACTGGTATGGAAAGATGCTCTGCTGTATTCACATGAGAAAAGTTTGTTGGTGTCTGAAGTTAAGCATTCTTAAAAGGTGCACACAGCTTGTAATTCAAATCAAGAGCAGCAGAAGGCCTAAAAATAGCTATTTTGTCAGTTTAACTTTAGATACAATTTTAGTTCACTTGAATCATGATTCATTAGGAAAAAGCTATTTACTTTGGAAAATACAGAGCGTAATTAACCAATGCAAAGGGGTTAGTAAATGATAAATGCACTTACAGTGTTTACAAAGCCTATCTTTTATCTGCTGTGAAACTGTAGAATGCACTTTTTTGTATCAGCCTACTTGACTTACCTCTAATGTTGTCTCCATGAATAGTTTTTATTTCTTATAATTGTAATTTAAGACTACCTTCAGACAATGTCTCAGCTCCTGTTTCACTTCAGCCATGCTGTTTTTATTGCCAGTGAGGCTATATAGCTCACAACAGTATCCCATGTGGATTCAGGGCATCTTATTAGTTTGCCAACCAAAGCAGCAAAATGACAGGTGTAAGATGTCTACATGGAAATTATGAAATCAAGAGCTTGGCCTAAGTCATATGTTTTATTTCCTGTTGCACAAATATTTTTTAACTTAAGTCAGTGTTGTAGATTGGCAGCTTTTATATAGATTTTGTTGTTTGCTCTGTGGCATTATGTTTTAGTATTTTGACCATGCTTGTTCCCGCTGGATCATTTTGTAGGCATCATTATTTCTATTACTTTATGCCTATTCAGGGGAATAAATATTTTATAATGCAGATAATTTTCCAGAGTAAGGTATGCAGCTGACAAGCTACTATTATACTTCTCATACATGCAGAGATACTCAGCAAGTCTAAATGTTTATCCTTGATGTGGATATGCTAAATAATTAATGGATAAAAAGTGGGTATATGGTAGTACAGATAATAATTATCTCTCTCAGGTATGCATTTCTCCTTTATAAACACCTCTATTGTGAAAGACTCCACAGTTACAACACAGGTAGGTAAGAGATGCCTTCTTCTAAATAAGTCTCTTAAATTTTAATAACTCAGAGGTCATCAAGGTGTGCATGCAGGTGGTTGCAGTGCAAAGCCATCTTGTATTAATGCCCTGAAATTCAATTAGACCTCTGTATAGATTTTGTATTTCCTTTTAAAAGTTATTTTAATTTTATTTCCCTGCCTATGTGAGGAAGCAATAAATAGTATATGGAAATTCTTCATTAAGGATGGTGTTACTACTGCACAGTTTAGTGATTAAAGGTCAGTAATATGACACAAAAGTCCTAGATAAAATGTCTAGTCTCCATGGACTGTTGCCAGTATTACAGTTGGGAGGGATCTAACCTCAGTGTCTTTGTTCTGAAGTCTGTGGTTACAAAGCCTGGCCAATATTAGGGAAGTTGTTAATATAAAAAGGTGTATTTTTCACCTTGGGGATTCACTCGTTTCATGCTTGAAGGTAGATGCTAATTTACCTTCCCAGTGGAACTTGCTAGCTATTCCTGTTGCAAAACTGTCCTGACAGATTTTCTCTCAGGAGCTGAGAGAAAAGGACATAAATTACAGGTATTTGTTGGAAGTTTCCTCTAGCAATGAAGCTATATAACTGAATGTAGTTCGTTTAGGGGAGGCAGTGACCAGACTCTGTTTTATGACGCTGCTGGCTATACTGAAACAAAGAGAGCTTTTCTGAGTACACTCCTACTAATGTATTTTCCTAGTGCTAGAATTGGTTTTGTCCTAATGAAAAGGAGCAATGATTTACTAACAAAGATGGTCCTTTATCATTCCAGAAAGGGTGATTTTCACTACCTAAGTAGCTTCACACACCCTTAGCATCATATTAATAAAATGTAGTGCATACAGTTATGAGAACTGATTATTTTACAGTCAGATGGTAATCTGTCCTGAGTGCCTTTGAATTCAGCAAACTCTTTAGCGTGGACTTCATTGAGAGAAGCAACAAGACTTCAGTAGTTTTTTTTTCCTTTTTTTAAAAAATACACAGGAATGTATAGTTATAGAGACATTTAACAGCAGATGTAGGTGGCAGTATTGAGTATTTAAGTACAGTTGTAACTACTGGAAGCTGAGTGGATAATAAGCAGAAAAAAACCTGATTCAATATTAAAAGAAAATTTTATCTCATTATAAGACTACTATTAGGAAGGATGGCAGTGTTTTATGTTTCAATCTATTTTTCTTCTAATTTGTTAGAGGTTACTCCACATGAGTATGGAAGTTATTCTGCCCATCAGAACTTGTTTAGCACATGCTTAAACAAAGATGATTTTGAATAAACTTCTAACAATACATTAAAGCTGTGTCCCGTTAATTCAAACAAATATGTGTTGCTTTACTGTATGTGTTTTAGTTACATGTATTTTGCACCTGAGTCTTACTTTTAAAATATATATGGAACAGACTTCCTCCAATTTTATTCAAGTCTGAGAATGTTAACAAAAAACAAATGAGGTAAAATCAGGTGAATAAGATATGTTGTTTGATGAAAATAGTCTTGACATCTTGTTTTTGTAAGTTGAATAGAACGCTTAAAAATAAGAGTGCTTTGGGACTAGATAAAGTATATTCTTTTTATTTGTTGTGAAAACAGCTGTATTTATGCACTTGCTGAAAAAATAGAGTATAACTGGGAGCTGGTAGAGGAGGAATATGAACCTAATCCTAAAGACAAACAAATTATACTGCAAGGCAAGTAAAGACGGACTATGACTGTACATTATATTTATCCAATTCATCAAGCAATCTTCAGCCCAACTGTAATCTCATCCTACTCATCATCTTAAAAAAATAGCAATCCCATAGTGGAAAATTATGTATGCCTTAAAATGAGTATATCACTACTCTCAAAATCTGTAGGACAAGACTGGTATCCTTAAACTTCCTCCCATTTCTCCAGCTCACAGACTCACAGAATGGCTGAGGTTGAAAAACACCTGTGGAGATTGTCTAATCCAACCCCACTGCTCAGGCAGGGTCAGCTAGAGGAGGTTGCCCAGGACTGTGTCCAAATAGCTTTCGACTGTCTCCAAGGATGGAGACTCCACAGCCTCTCTGAGTAATCTGTTTCAGTACTCAGTCACCCTCACGGTGAAGAGGTTTTTCCTCATGTTCAGATGGAATTTCCTTTGTTTCGTTTTGTGTCCATTGCTTCTCGTCCTGTCACTGGGCACTACTGACACAAGTCTGGCCCCACACTCTCCCTGCAGATATTTATACGCATTGATAAGATCCCCCTTCAGTCTTTTCTTCTGCAGGATGAGCAATCCCAGCTCTCTCAGCCTTTCCTCATGTGACATATACTGGTGCATGGGGTCAGTCTTCCCCAGGACTTTGCACTTCCCATTGTTGAACTTCATGAGGTTCCTCTCTGCCCATTTCTCTAGCCTGTTGAAGCCCTTCTGAACAGCAGCACAACCGTCTGGTGTAACTTAGCAAGCTTTGACTCATCACAGCATTTGTCATGTTTTTATTCAAGTTTTATTGTATAGAATTTCTCAGGAACAGAATGTGGAAAGAATCTCCCCTTCTTGTCCTGGCTCTAAAGTGCTGTGCCTTCTTGACAGAGCTATGTCACAATAATAACAACAATAATGCAAAACAAAATTCAGTACTTACCTCCTTTTATATTGTTATACTGTCTTCTCAATACTGAACTAGTTATCTTCTGAAGCTCAACATTTTTGTTTGAATAAAATGTATGTAGCTTATCATTTAGCTGAGTCCCATTAGACTGATTTCTGAGTACCTCTCCTTCTCTCAAAATTTATTTAACAAAATACTTACACTCTAATTTACACAAAAAAAAACAAAAAATGAAATCCACAGACTTTGAAAGTCAACCGAAAATGAAGAAAATCCTTTAAGAGAAATGCTTCTTATCAAACCAATAGCGATTATACTTATTTTTTTATCAGTAATTAACTTCTTGGAAGTTTGAAGTAATTAACTTTCATTGGAAACACTAAAAAGAAGATGAGAGAAACCTCTGTGGAGGAATAAACATTTGAATAAGAAAATTCTTCCAGAATAAAGGATGTTCAGGAAAGGAGAATTCCTTCAAATTGACCAATATTTTGGCTGCTTCAAGTTCTTGCATCTGTAGGTGTAGACAATACAATAAGGGCCATATATACTGCTTAATTCTCCTGTTTGTATGGCTCCATTTTTACGTATGGCTCTTGCCTTATGGCAAGAGAAACATCTTGGTGAGGGCAAAGCGATGCCTAAAGAACAGAAACCTTGAATACCAGCACTGAGTATATATTGTTATAAATGTGATTCCTCCCCCCTTTTTTCCCCCCAATTCTGAGAGAAGGCTTTTTGCCCCGTTGGATCCAATAGTTAGTTCAAATTCCTGAAGGCAAATTTGCCTAAAAAAGGATAATGCAACCAGAAGTAATTGCAGTGCTGCAGGCAGCCTCTCAAAAAACAAGACAGCATTTTGTTAGTCAACTGTAATACAACATGCAAAGCCTTTATGGCACTGTGGCTGAGCTGTGGGGAGAAGATACAGATTTTAGTGTCATTTGCATACCTGCTAAGTGCGGGATAGGACACCTCTGCTAGAAAGACCCAGGAATATCCATAAACTGACTTTTATTGTTCTTTCCCCCTGTCCTACATTGTGAAAACACTGTCCACATTCATGTGACAAAATAAAATCAGATTTAAAGAAGGCATAACTTTTAGCCTGGGACTATGTGAGCTGAAAGTACTGCCCAAAAAACCTTGCTGTGAAATATAGTCCTGCAAAAATGGTCCAGTTGGTCCAAAGTAAGCCACACAATTACTGCTTACAGTCTATGAAACTTAGGCACACTCCTTGCATAGGTAAAAGATGCATTAAAGAAATATTTCCTTAAAGTAACATGATTTCATTTGCGTGCTCCATGAGGCTGTCATTTAAGAGGCAGAAAGCTGCTTATGATGGATGGATGCATCCTGAAAGCATCCGAACTATGGTCTTGTACCCCTCTGTGAGGCTCTTTCTCTTGCTTGTGCTTGTTTATAAAGGATTGAGATGCTAACATTCTTTGAAAACCTTGAAAATCCCTGTATCCTGTACTGTGGGCATACTGTTGAAACAGAGATGCTCGCTTTAAATGTATATCTGAGAAGACTGCATTTACGTGCGTTCTTGTGTACTAAGGTGATGTTGTATCAATGTGCTGACTCTTTCTATTCAAATGATATTAATGTCAACCAGTTAAAGATACCAGCATGAAAAACACCAGTGGATTTACTGCCTAACAATTTTTGTTTGAAAGTGTTATCAGACTGTACTGTTTACATTTACAACTTGTGCATGTGGTTGCTTTAATGTGTAACTGTATGGTACAAACATATTTTAAATAGAACTTTACTTACAGTTACTTATGACATTTAATTTTGTGTAGTGTTTTCTACAGAGTTGTTCAAGGACAAAATTTGTATCTTTTCTATCTTCAAAAAGTTAAACAGGTGCAAAGAGAAAGGAATGGTAACAATTGCAAATAATGGTTCAACATCTTCCAAAGCCTACACTAAACTTGGAAAGGGACAAAGACTGACAAAGACTGAGTTTCATCACTTCTCAGCTACATCATTCAGGATTAGTACTTTTTGTAAAATTCTTTGTATATTTTAGTTTCCATCATCTTGCTAGACAGTGTCATGGACTTTGTCTATCGTGAACAGATTAATGAATCTCTCCTGGGAACTATTCAACCTAAACTTGCTACCTTCCATTTATATGCCGTGTTCTAAAATGTCTGTTTCTCAGCTACCATTGCAAATCTTGGCTAGGTCTAAGTTGCTGATACATTCAAATCAAGTATGCTTTGGGATTTATATCTGAAATCTTTCCAAATGTATAGATAAAACCAGGAAGGCCATCTCTGTCACTGGCATTGCGCTGAATTACATGGTCACCTCTAGTATACTTGCTACCCTGCCAGTTTATGTGAAAGAAGAGAACAAATTCCTACACAAGCACATTGACTGCAATGTGATTTCCTCCAGAAGTTGCTTACTAACAATATAAAAATGAACACAGTGTGGAAATGTGCTAATAAAACTGCCAACTGGAAGTATACTCCTGACTTTCAAACAGTACATGCATTTTACCTTCAGGGCATGCTTGTCTCGTAATTCAAGGGATGAGCATTAAATGCTGTCAACAAGACTTTTCATAACCTAATAATTATTTCTGACCTTACTTTAAGCAGCTTTGTACTGGCTTGTTAACTCTGCTAGTTCTATCATTATATATTTCAGGATATTTTAGCTTTTGAATATTTGCTTTTTAATTACTGTTTTTAGATGCAAAGCTGTCACCACAGTACTCCTAAGTTTGAAAGTTAACTGTTTTTTACCCCCATAGTTTTACGTGATTTTACTACTGTTTATTTATAACACAGGAAATCTACAATCCCAATCAGAAAATTCTTGCTTCAGAATTCTGAACTGCTTTTCTAAAGCATTGAGTATGATCAGAGATCTAGAAAATGTCAGGTACAAAGAAAGATTTAATGAAGGGATTGGTAAGTCTGAAAGAGTATGAATGGGAATTGTAATGGTCTTCTAATGTGTAGAACTTCAGATGAACATAAAAATGTCCATTCTCTACATGCATATTGGATAGGACTAGAAGTAATAAGTTAAACTTCAGGAGGAAACATCCAGATTAAAAGTTAGAAAACTTGGCTGATAGTAGAGATACTGAAAGCACAGAAAAAATTGTGGTTCTCTCTCATTAGAGTTCTGGGAATGGAATAAACAAACCTCTGGTTGCTGATATGTTGGAACAGCTGATTATGTTACAGGACAGGAGAATGAATTAGATGATCCTTTTCACTCATACTAGAGAACTAAAGCTGGATCTCATTCAAATGTGGTATCCTGAGCTGTGTCTCCTGCAAACCTATGGAAACAAGTTTCCTCCTCTCCCCAGCCCAGAACATCTGAAATGATAGTACTAGCTATTACTATATATCAAGGTTGTTTGGGAAAAGAACAAGTATCTGTGAAGGAAAGTTTCTAATTTTAGAAAGTGTAATATGATCTAGTTATAATTTGTCTTACTTCTCAAGTATTCCCCAAAACATTTGGGCTATACATTTTTAAAAGAGGTTGTGAAATGCCTTTGCTTCACAGTAATCCAATCTTGTCTGTGAATGGTTGGAGTGATAATTTTGCAAATAATGAAAGTAAACAATCATTGATGTGGGAGCTCTGCAGATAAATTCTCATAAACACGAATTCCATTTCATCACAGCATTGTATCCTTACCACGGTAGCTGGTGGTGACGCAGAGTTCGGTATGGTGAAGGAACGCCCTTGCGGTGGTCCATGGCTCTGTGAAATGAGGGTGCTTTTGCACTAGGTAAAGGAAAGAAAGAGGGGAACAGAGCTATGGAATAACACTATGTTGTGGACATGTGTGATACATTACAGTTATATACTGAGGTACACAGGATACTGCATGCCACTGTAATTCCTTGCTGAATAAAGGGATAGCTCCCATAAAAAGATTTCATTAAAAACAGACCTAGGCAAAACCTGCTTAAAACTGTAGCACTTAGTACACAAGAAACTTCACGCACCATGAGATAGATTTAGATAGCTAATACATCTTTTCTTTCTCTGATACCACTGTTTCTTTTTCCTGGAACATGATTCTCTGACTTCAGTGGAATCAGGATTTGTCCTTTTCATTCAAGATTTGAGTTATGTCCCTTTGCAAGTTGCAGAAGCATTTGCAAATAAGTCAACAGAATTTCCAGATTTCAAGTCTTTGTGCAGAGTTACTTTAATAATCCTCATCATGCTGTAGAAATTTGATTCCTGGCAGTACTGTCCTCCATCATTCATGCCTACTCACTATTTTACTGACCTCAAATCTTATAGCAGTCATACTTTTGGACCATTGATGCTAATCTCCACTCAGACTTGGGGGATAGCATAAGTCTCATGCATCTGACCTAGTTTAGTACTTGCTAGTACTTGAAAGTAGCATCATTATATACAACAGGACATGTTACTTTTTCTTTCTTGGGCTCCTTTGCAAAGTCTCATGCCTAAAATATTATTTTTCATGAAGCCTAGGGTCAAAATTAACTGACATAAATAAAACATTAAAAAATCAAACAATGCTATTAAGAGCCAAATACTCATCTAGTGTAAATTGGCGCTACTCCTTTGAAATTGGTGCACTTATAGCACATCTATAGCAGCTAACTTTCTGGGTCCTACATCTGCTTGCTGAAAGAAGAGAGGTGGCTTATTGAGTTTATGTGAATCTCTTCCAGAAGAATACAGGCTGACAGAAACTGGAAGGAGACTTCCAGGTAATACTGTGGAGCGCATAATGCAAGTTCTGTAAGCCTTAATAGAGTCTTTTTGATATTCTTTAATGCATTTCCTGTGTACCTGCCTTTTGTTTGTTTTTTTAGCTGGTTCGTTGTCACTTGAACACAATTGTAATACTTGTCTACTGCTAATTTAAACGACTGCCACACAACTGTCTTACTCCATGGAAATGCGGCCAGTTGCATGGCAGCAAAGCTTTAAGTAATGGCACCATGCAGTTAAATTGCATGGTGAATTTTTTAAGCCTATCTTAAGATGATTTAGGTAACTACTTGGTTTAATAGTAACAAAAAAAATCAGGTCTGCATCACTCCCCTCAAAACAACAAAATACACAGCAGATCCAGCTAGATGTAATTTAGAAAATATATATTTATGCAAATACAGGATAGGTAACAGGACTGAGGCAATATACTTAACAGTCTAAAAATAAATGTCTTTAACATATATATATGTATATATATATGTGTATATATATATAGACTTTAGGGTAGTAGCAATTTGGAAAAAGAGTGAAAGTAATTTTAAAAGAAAAAGGGAAGATTTACTTGCTTACCTAGTGACTAGTTAGGGCACAGAAATGTGCTATGGGTATGGTGGCTTTTTTTAACTGACAATATGTGAAAAAAAGATCTCAGAGTACAGTATATTTTAATTTTAGTAAAATATTTTATTTTTCAGTACTGCAGCAGAATGCAGTAAATGGGTAACTGTTATGCTCAGCACTTAACCTAGTGGTGGTAGATTAGGAACTACTGCTGGAGTGCAGATCTGCTCTCTTCTGTCTCTCCTAAGCAGTGACTGCCCCTTCATTTTATACTGAGATTTTATTTTCATCACAATATTTCTTACTAGTTTACATAGACTGTTAATTTGCACTAGAGACATAGAAGACATAGATGCATGATATTTGGGTTAGATATACTTATTAATGCTAGAAAGAGAAACTTTTTGCTTCATGAGAAAACTTTTGCACAAGGAATTCTGCTGTCCTACGTTTTTCTGCACCTCATACTGTCATAGGTTGAAAGATATGAGGAGTAGAAGCTATTATGGAGGTATAAAAATTGCTCTCTCTTTTAAGAGAGTTTTAGATGTCTGGTGGCAGAAAAAATCTGTGTATTCCTCTCTGGATCAGGTGCTAAAAAAATAGAATGACTGTATACAGTCCAAATCCCTAACAGAAACAGATTCTAAATCCTGAAAATACAAATGAAATACAGTCTTGTTTGTTAAATACAGCCTATTAAAATGTATCTTCTGTCAGGCTACTTTCCCCTGAAACTTCTCCGCCTGGAGGGACTTAGCTTAGTCTCTGTCTGATTGCAGTGCCTTTGTAATTTGACGAATTCACCCAGAGACACAGCATGGTCACACAGTGTTGTACTGCAGCACTACAGCCATTTTATACATGTAGGGAAACAAATGTAGAAGCTGGCTTAGTAAGCAAATATGTATTTTTAGACACAATTAAAAGCGGGCAATATTGGACTAATCCCTGTAGGCCCTCAGAAAAAAGCATTATACTCCTTAATTTGTAGACAATAGATGCAGCTATTCTGCATTCTAATTCAGGCAAAATACCATACGTGTAGGGTGACTATAGACTTTGTTTCCTACTAGATTTCAGTGAATGCTGAAGAAGTTGCTTTTAACTGTGTTTCACAGTTTTGTGCTCACTGAGTTAAGTATTGGCATATTGCAGGAAAGTTGTAAGCTTTGTTCCAAAATCTCGGCATACTATTGAGATGGCTGCCTAAACCTTTTACATCAGTTGCTCAAAATGTTGGGCAGATGCTAAAAAATATTGGAGAAAACAGACTGAGGGTGCCAGTATGACATGCAAAGTCATGTGGGTGTTATGGTTAGGAAGAGGAAAGAATGTGACAGTGTTAATGAAGGTTTGATCCATATTACTGAATGTTTCTCACTTCTTGTGGACTTACACTAGTCACTAATCATATACATTGCTGTATATGGTTTATTTTGATCTACAGAGACTGCTTAACTTTATTCAGTCCAGCGACATGATTGTTGACCATCATATTCAAATGCTAAAAGGTGTTATAATCTTTGAATAGCAGTGATGTGAAATCCTGCAAGAAAAATAGATGAGGGCACTAGAGGAGAGAGGAAAAGATCTAAAAGCTCTTGGAATCCATTGGGAAAATTTATTCATGCACTGAAACTCAGGGTTTCAGTGCATGAATGAATGAAAGGAAGGAGGAGCACTGAAAATGGAACAGAACAGGAGAAAGAGGCGAAGATGCAGAGCATAGGAAAAGGAGCAGAGAAAAGAACATAAAGGAAGATTAAGTGGGGCAAAAAACCCTAACAAAAGCAATAGGGCTGTGAAACAGTAACACTGTACTTATACATTGACAACTAGGTGGATAAAAACAGGTAAAGAATTGTGCTGATATTTATCAGGAAAAAATATTCTTTTTTTCTAAGTTATGGTTAAAGAAGTGTATGTAAAAGTAATTAATGCTTTTGTTTTAAAGCTAAAACCTCCTAACATTTCACCTATTGAGAACAGTAGACCCAGGAGAGCACTCAAGAGATTCCACATATTCGTTCTGTATGCAGTCATGATGTAAATCCAAAGCTTTCTTACACAAAATTGTCAAAAACGGCTTCCATGTTGTAGAGTGAAGCAGTGGAGAGACTGTAAGGTGACAGGACTGGAAATGTAACCAGGAGCCTTTCACACAATGTAAGCCTAGTCTAGGTTGCAAACAGCCATCTGACTGCAATACAATGCCCATGAAACTAGCTGGTGGACTTGGTCCAGTTTCTAAGGGGACTCTGTGCACTCTACAAGAACCACCAAGAGGCATGGCACTAGTGAATAACAAGAGTGAGCAGTCCCAGCAGAAATGCCAATATTAGATAAATATTGGCACTGAAAAGGTGCTGTTAGAGCTATTGCACATCAGAGGAAGAATAAACCACATAAAGAACCTGACTTTCAGACTACCTGCTACATTTAGTAGGTTTATTTATTCACTTGCAACCACATGTGTACATGCATGTTCACATATAAAAAGTATCAACAAAATTTTTTGTTGTCATTAGTAAGAAGAATCAAATGCAGTCATAAATGATAGAAAAAAATTAAAGGGATTTTGCAACATGGTTGCTATTTCCAAGGATTTAAAAGTCACAATTTTTTAAACAAAATATCTATACTCCTATAGAAAACTTCATGCATTCATTTGTGTTGTAATTACTCATCACATTTGATAGCACTTAAATGAGTGATTGCAATTAAGGTAATGGCATTACCCTCAGGAAACAGGACTTACTCCTGGGAGTAAATGAATATGACTCTAAATGGAAACTGAAAAAGAAGGTTAGGAAGTTGAGAAAAATAAAGGAAATTTCACAGTTCTGCAGTCAAGCAGATTTGTGGAGCATGAAGAGAACAAAATCCTGAATAGGTGGACAACTTGCAGTGTTTCTGATTCTTCAGGAGGTATGTGTTGCAAACATTGACTCATTTCTTCTCCTTAGGTTTGTGGGACATGATCGTATTGCAGGATAATAATAGTATTGGCATTTATGGTAAATGAAATAAAGAACAGAACTTTCCTGTACTTAGCACATGTAATTGCTACATTTGGACTTTGTGGTATGAGCTGTAGTGAGAAAAAAAAAATCCTCCTTCAGACTTGCATAGAACTGCTCAATTATGAGTAGCTTATGCTGTCCTCCAAAGCTGCTTTTGGCCTTTTTTGGAAGCAGAATAACAGATTGGGTGGACTATTGCCTTGTCCTGATATAGCAGTTCTTCTGGTTTTATATTCAACAGGATCTAATTTGCTCCAAGGAAGTATTAAAATATTGTCCTCCTTGCTTAGAGTTTGCTTTTCCCTTTAGAGCTTTTATGATAATCTTCTGTGGTTGGAAAATAGCAAGCAAGTTGTGAAGAGTTTTCCATGAGAAAAGATGAATGCTATGTTTATCTTGTCTTTGCCAATGTATTAGTGAACAGCTTTTTGTCCTTTCCAGAAACCTTTCACTAAGTGCAGTGTCAATGACTTCAGCGCTGGCAATATCTTATTAACGTCATCCAGTGTATCTCAGGCACAGCAGATGATAGAACAATTGTCATTCTCACAGAGTGAGTTTGCCACATTATAGTTTGAATCAGGACAAGGTGAATCATTACAGATGATGATGATGCTGTGATACAACTGCTATTCTCTATCCATCCTCTTTGAAATGTGTCCCCCATCAGCTTCACCTGTACAACCATCAAATGAGTGTTGTATTTTCAATTCCCAACAACTTACAACATGGATATTTGCCTGTAAGATATGCTTATATTAGGGTTTTACATCAAGAGTGTGCTTTCTGAATTAAATCTTATTATTTTTCCCCACTTCCAATGCTTTGGTTCGTATTGTGGAGTGGTTTCAGCTCTCAAATAGAACTAAACTGTAGAAAGCACTCAGGAACACTGTTAAGCTTCCAGCTGCAAATGATCATTCATCTGGATAACCAGACCAAAGCTGATTGAAGTAAACCCCTTTAAAACATGTGGGTAAAATAGTGGGCCCTCAAGACCAACTGCTTCCTTCTGCAGATCTGTTTTTATTGGTCCTCATTACTTGCTTATGTAGATACAACCACTGCACACTCAAAAGTAGCAATTGAAATGCAGAACATATGTGGAAGACCAAAAGAAGATCTGTATTAAACTTAGGAACTAATCCTCAACTGAATGAGAAACAGTAAATACTTTGAAAGAAATAATCTATATTTCTGGGACAGATGGCTGCTGCACAGGTTAAATTCTTGTAGAAACTTGATCTGCTTTTACATTTACTGTTCTTTATATGAAAGTTGGATTCTTCAATTGAAAAAGAATCTCTTATAAATGAGGGCAGAATCAAATTCTAAATCTGAAGGATCTAGGAAAATATATGTAGCTAATCTTTATTTTTATTGTCATCTTGCCCCATTTATACTATTTAAATATAGTATATGGTCTGAGTCTGAGATCCTGTGAAATCAATAGAGAACTGCTGATTTTTGGGTTACAGTATAGCATTTTAGTAGTTTGGTATATAGTTAATTCAAATATCCCCCCCCCCCTTTTTTTAATGAGATTAGCAGTGGATAATACTATGGGAATCTCTGGTTGTGAGTTATTGAAGTTCTATTCAGACTGATTTGTAAGCAAGCGTTAGTCACTACTCATCAGTTAAATTTTAATTACTGTTCACTGGTTGTTGGTTTTAAGTTTCTTATCCATTTGTTTTTATGGGAGAGGCACAATGCGTAATGGCATCTACACTGCAAGTGTTGAGCTGATTATCTTATGTGTTTGTTTCTGCATTTTTTCCATGCTCAGCTGAGCATGCCTAGTGATGGACACCTAAATCCATGTTAGTTTATGTAGAGATCTTCTAAGACTTAAGATGCAAGGAATTGCATTTTCAGAAGTAGCTGTATGACTGGTAAAAAGAATAACCTTCAGAATTACTTTGCTCTTTTGAAAAACGACTTCCAGTGAAACTCCAGTAGGTTTTCTTATTTGTTGACTTAACAAACCAAGTGCTTTCCATTAAACTCCCCAGTTTTTAATTTGAGTCCTGGACATGCACAGGTAAATTCTTACAAAGAGAAATGCAGGTTTGCAGCATTTTTAAACCCAAATTATTAGATTCTTATTACATTCTTAAGTAGAACTGGCATAATATTCTTGGAAAAATCAATACATAGGCATTAAAAATATGACAAGACCTAAGAGTTTTCTGTTTGAGATGATTTTTTGCTTGGGTTATGCAGTATGTAACGAAGTAGACTGTTAAAATGAGACAGAGCTGGGAACAACTATTGGTTGCACAGGTCAGAAGATAAACCAAGGAGCCCAAAATACAATTTTGAAGTCTAAAACTTGCCTGGGAAAAATATTATATTTAGCCACTCTAGTTAACTTTATTTGATTACCAGATTCCTGGTAATCAATGGAGATCTTTACTGCGTTTCCCCGAAGATAATTGTTATGCCTAGTATGCCATACTTTCCAGTCTAAGTTATTCATGTTCATTCCTTATTTGTTTTATAAATTGGCTGTCAGCCACCCAAGCTGCAAATGAAATATTGTCTAGTTCAGGACGAGACAGAATTTGTTCTGCAGAGCTGCAGTATTTTCTCACATCTATTTAATGTCAATGTGAAGAATGGTACAGGATAACTTTTAACAGCAGAGGTTAGTGCAGCGCCAGAAGTCAGTGGTCCCAGGACTTTCAGTAACAATGTTCTTATCTTCAGTGGAAAACGGCCTGTGGAATATTCCACACAAACGTACAATAATTGCAGCTAACAGTTTTGAGCTTTTAACTCCCCTCCAAGAAAATCTATGGCATGTTTGCATATGAACACCAAAGTCAAGTTATAGAATAGAATTACTTCAAAGGAAATAATATGAACAGTGCTAAATTACTTTAAAGTTTTGAATTTTATGATAAATAAAAACTGTATTTGGAAGTTCTGTGAAAATGAGAATAAACAGTATTAAAGTATTGGAGTGCACTTGTCCTGGAACTGGATGAAGATATGAATCAATTAAAAAAAGTTTTGTACTATCAGCTTGCTAAGGACTGTTAAAACTAGGAAGTAGATATTTTCAGATCTGTTTGCAGTGAGGGCTTCAAGAAAGGATTTCACTGTTCTCTTGCATATGTTTTGGTCGTGGTCAAGAAAAGATCAGAATGTAGACTATTACTAGTAGCAATTTTTTAGTCCTTTCTATATTGCTTTGTGATTTCAGGCATTGTGACTGAAAATCTTTCAGTGTTGTCTCCTTCTCTTTCCCTTCCCATGCCTGCTCCTCCCCCCCAAAAAAAGGAAGTTTATATGGTTATTTGTGATCCTGCAAAAAGCTCCTAAAGATCCTAAAGCTGAGCTTTAGGAATCTATGGTGATTTTAGTTAAGGCCTCCTGTATTTCTGGTGACTGCCTTGGTAAACAACAGCTGCCAATGTCCTGTTTAGTTCCTCCTGAAACAAGGTTATCATGTCATAGAAAACTTTTCCACTGCAATCTTTGCTATGTGTTAGCAACTGGCAGAGTACAGAATTCACATTCTCCACCATCTCAAGGACTTTGAATTGTTGATTGCCTTCTGGCTGGAATCCGTGGGAGAGCATGCGTGTGAATCTAGAATATTAAATAGGGGAGATATTTGAAAGGGATTGTATGTTCGTGTTTTTGATGTCAGGAATGGAAGGAAGTATGCAAAGATTCTATGAGTCTTTATGAATCTTTAGAGTCTCAAGTTTTGTACCAGGTATTGAAGTCCTTTCTAGATTTATCAAAAAGGAAGAGCCATGTGTTCAGCTGAGCCTGAATTGGCAGGGATTCACTCTTACCTATGCAAAGAGTTTACACTTCAGCTGGGTTTCATCTGGAGGTTTTTGTTTTCTTCTTCTTAAAATGGAAAATATACCTTTTGCCAGTCATAATGGGACTTTGTAATGTGATTTAAAAGTAGAATTCTTCTTATTCATCTGTATTTAAAGTACTAGATGCTATTGCTCAAATTTTGCTCATGAGTAGGGGAAAAACAAACCCATATATTGCTCTATTCCTTTGAGTTTCAGCTGGAGCCAGAACTTTGATTTAGCTTTTTTTTTTTTTTTTTTAAGTAAAACTAAACAGAATATTTAACCTAGTGTTTGCTGAACAAGTCTGATGTCATTATCCTTCACTAAGAGTTAAATATTAATTTATAGGCTTTCTTTTTTTTTTCCCAGAGAAATACAAGTGACTAGCTTCTGTATGCAATTCTTCTGAATTTATCTAGCAGTTAATCCAGACATGTTTTTTCCAACACGGGCATGCTATTCTGAAACCTTGGTGCTAGAAAACTTGATGACTAAGAGATCCTGTATGACAAAAAAGATATTTAATGTTGGCTTATTTAAACATTCCTTCTTTTCGTGTTTATCTGAAAAAGGTTTTTGTTGTATTGTCAGTTATCTTTGACTATGTTGCAAGTTGATTGGTCATTTGACCTTTTTTTGTAAATCAGTTTTCCAAGAGAACAAGATCTATGATGCGCATTTGGTTAGTTTAAGACATAAATCTACAGAAATAGACTGTTTTCTACACAAACCAATTGCATCAACTCTAGAAGAACAGGCTATGGAATACTTTTTAGAAAACTTTGTTTCATGTAAATAATAATAAAATGCTGATATAAAGAAATACTGAACAGCTAATTCTAAATCTGAGACACTGGGGGGGAAAAATAATTCAACGTTTACATAATAAGTCTTCAGCAGCTTTGTGTGGCTGTCCTTTTCTCATCAGGTTGGTCTTTTCACTTGCGTGAAGGTCTTCCTGCCTCACCAGTGGCTAAGTGTTTCAGTAACCTGTCAGTGATGGGCAACTGGTCATTTCAGCACATAGAAAAAGTAGTCAGCTTTCATAGCTATAGTGATTTTCTTTTTTTCCCCTCTCTTGTGAATGACTCAGTAAAAGTGGAGGCTGGCTGTAACAAAAATACATATGGTGCTCCTGGCTCATTCAAGCAAAAGCTTGAATTAGTTCCAGACATAATTTTTAGTAAACATATACTGTATTTCTAAGCAAAAGTCCTGTGAACTCCCTTAGACTCTCTAGCAGCATGAAACAGACAACAGCAAGTTCTTCTGGGTCAACTAGATGACAGAATAACCTTTTTCTCAAATTACTTCTAGAAAGTTGGCATTAATGTTACTGCCTAGCTTACTGCTTAGCCTTTCATCTTTACACCTTAAACCTTCAAAATTCTCCACCTCTCTTCAGAACCTAAATATAGCATTCATAAAAACAGGAAACTCGTGTTTCCCAGAACTGCTGTAACTTCAGTTACAGAAGTTCTACACACCTACCTAAAGCTCGTTGCACTGTGGCATTTTGCATATTGCTAATACAATCAATGATCTCGAAGGAAGAGAAATATTTTTCATCTGAGAAACTGAAGTCTCTCATTATAAACATTTTCTACTGCTTTCTGACTATTTTTAATTAAAGTGGCTATATTTAGGGAAAAGAGTGGAAAGCAATATTGATAATGTTCTGCAGCTGGACAATTGCTTCCATGTGGTGATCTACAAGCATTTTACAAATGTAGATATGGTGCACTCCTCAGTTGTAGGGAGGCATCGTTTTACAGGATAAGAGAGTGAAGTAAGGTGCTTCTACTGTTAACCACACTGTGCCACGTGGTATTTAGGAGACTGGTTCCTTCAGAAAAGCCACATTTTTTTACTGTAAGCTGAGGAAACACCAACAGACAGCAAGTACGATGACTTATCCATTGAGATTTCACAGGAGAATAAAGTTGCTTTTAAAAGTACCCTTAGTCATAGTGTTCTGTGTGCTAACTTTCAGAGATAAGAATTTATTGATCAGCTAGGTCAGTGCCTGTTTAATATTGCTGACGTTAATGCTTTTAAAGTTGTTCTGAGTACAAAATCTTCCTTATTTAAGGAAATACAGATCAGAGATCATGTTAGGTGATAGTTCCATGTTTAAAAAATCTCATTTATCCCTTGGAAAGAATTTGCTGCTGATTGAGAAGTGAGTATATGCATTTGTAGCAAACAAAAAGGCAAACTGGACTCCTCACTTATCCACTGAGTATGCTGAAGCAACTGAAAGTAGCTTCACACTCCTTATCTAGACGATCAGTTTTCATGGCAATCCTTGTCCTAGCATTTTGCAGATCACTGTAAACTAACATAAAATGACAACGGAAAATAATTCTTGGGTGCTGTGAACAGATATAGTTACAGAATTGTAGGGAAACCTTACAGGGCCTAAAGCATTTTAGTTTTATGGTTTGGAGTTTTCTTATATATATTTTAAAGATTTTACCAGCAGTTTGTTCATTCATTGGTTTTGTTATTGTTCGTTTGCAGAAATTGATTAAAATGCTCTTTTAAAATATTGAGAAGGGAGCTGCCACACTTTCAAAATTGCTTTCAGGGGTAATTAGAGCTAATGGGTTCTACGTGATCTTTCTTAGGTTTCCTGCTAATTAAATGTGGTGCATAGTGCCATGAGTACAGCCAGTTTAAATGCCACAACTTACTGTAAAGTTTTGGAAAGATGTTGACAAAAAATCTTTTTTTTTAATGCATAAGATAAATGCAATTTCTTCAAAGGAGTGGGAACAGAAGAGAGAATGGGTATGGTTTGGTATTTTTAAGTGTTCTGCAACACAACTTCAGGAAAAAATAGGTCAAGTGCCTGCTCCTTGCATTCTGTCTGTCTCCATAGGTGGCAAGTACTTTGGATTCAACACATTTTCATCTGTTTGTGATGAATCTGACAAGCTGTTATATGACTGCAACAAGAAAAGCTGACAGAGAATGTGAAGAAGATAATTTACCATTCATAAAATTGATCAAGAGAGGATAACATTTTTAGGAGTTTGCAGAGCTTGTCTGAAATATACCTTAAACTTTTATTTTTTGTCTGTGGAATATTATAGGAGTACAAGGTTTCTGTGCACAGTGAGACTGACACCTACAAGATGTAGCTCTTCAGAGTGTCGTCTTGAGGAAATATTCTATTATTTCTGAATTAATGAGGTAGAGGCTTATTTAAATGCCTTTTTTGGCCCCACCACAGATGCTATTCTTTACTTGTCATCAAACTCTTTATTTTATTATTTCATGTTATTTTAGTTTGAATTTGCTGAGCTCTCATAAGAAAAGCAGTTTATACCTTTATACTGCTATAAATGAAAACAGCAAAACCCCCTGTAGTCAGCATGAGGGAGAATGGGTGACCAGCACTTCTTCCCCTTGCCCTGGTGCATTGAGAAGGGTTGTAGCTAGAGGAGTTACAATCTCTTCTCTCCACCTCTGAAACACATTGCGACCTGTGTTATGTGGGGATCCCATGCTCGTCTGCACTGGGTCAAATGTCTTGCTATGCTTAGTAAGTCTTGTGCATGTTCTGCATCAGTGTCCAACATCGGATGCTTCAAAGGATGAAGGAAAAGATTTTTGTCTCCAATAAAAGTCTCATCTTAATCCTAATGAATTTAATTTAAATTCTGAAACATGAGGTTTTATAACTTCAAGAACGCTACTTTTATAGCATTAACACTTTTATTTCTAGATATTTTGAACTCCCCTAAAGTGTCCAATGACAGAACTACACTAATGTGCTTTATAAAATGTGATAGTTGTACCAACGTATTAGTTTGAGAGAGAAACTCTGAAAGATCTTAGGTTTGTCAAAATATCCAAATGAACATTTTCAGAAAAAAGTTTTATTAAATTTATCTGAATTACTTTTGTTTCAAAACTTTACATTGTTTTATCACCTAACTTTTACAGTCTTGTATTGTTAATAATAATGTTTTAATCCACATCAAATGGAGCTATATTTGAATTATTTTCTCACATTGTTTCTTGTTTTTTTTTTCCCCAATTCATTTTGAGTTAAAATGAATACATGTCAAAATCCCTTAAATAAAATAGGTATAGATATTGTAACCTGATCATAATTACAGGAAAGGAAGTCTGATTCAGTAGAAGAAACAATAGTAACAAATCCTTAACCATCCTCTTTGTTGCTCTTTGAACAAATTATTTTTGAAGGTTTGACAAAATAAGTAAAGGAACAATGAAAAACTTCCAATATGAATTTTTGAAGATGTCAGTCAGGCTGTTCCGCCCCCCCCTGAGTATAAGACCACTCTTGTTACTACATCTGTCTTGCCAGGGCATTATAGAAAAATTCCTTCTGTTTTACTCCAGTTTGGCTGTTGGTTATATCAGCCTTGTTACTGATACGTATATTTAGGGTGAAATCTGGTCAACTCTACCTGATGTAATGTAAATGAGTTCATGCATTTAGACATATATTAGGGAGAGCGAGACTTCACAGTGCCTGCATACAAATTAAATGCATCAGAGAAGAATGTATGTGCAATGAAATACAAAGCTGTCCTTACTGATGCCAGAAATGTTTTTTTTTTCTGAACTTCAAATTTAATAATTGTTGAAACATCTTATTTCAGCATTCTTTTATCTCTTCTAGAAGACAGAAACGTAGGGCCATATCCACCAAGTTCCAGTGATGTATTTTTTCTAATCGCTGACAGCTTCCTGTAGCTTATGTAAATCCTTGTTTATAAGACTTAGGCACTTCTGAGGTAGAGTTGCTGATGGTAACTGTATCTTCTCTGAATGCCTTTTCTGAATACCATTCTGGATTGTGTAGCCTGAAAAGAGAAGAATAGATACATTCTATTGCATAGAGTCTGGATTGCCACTTAAAATTTATGAAGTCTTGCCATATTGAAATTTTTGGGGAAAATTTCAGGTCCTGTTGTGATTCATAAGATTCTGCCATGATTTTTAAAATAAATTTGTTTCTTAGGCTTTCAGGGAAAATGTAAAACAGAGCCAGTGTAGGCTAAAAGCAAGAAAGCAAGTCAATAGCATTTTCTATTTAGAAAAAAATATCATGATCTAGGGAAGAAGGCACTTGGCTTGCATCTTATTCATGGATGGGATGGTGATGTATGGATGAATCAGTGTTTCTGAAGAGTAGATTTGCAACTTCTTGGTCTGTGAGGGTGTCCTGAGGTGACTAACTGTGTATTTGTGCAGTGTCATATACAAACGAAATAATCTCTGATTGTGGGCACTCTAGGAGAAATCTACGTATTAGCTGAGGTGACTAAAGACATAAGAAACTACTTACATCTTCAATGAGGTTGTTCCAAACCAAAGTCATGTGAGTGGAGTATCATGGTCTGTTTGACCTCTCTGAGGCCTCAAAGTATAGATTTTGGATGAGGAGAAACATCTCAGCAGTATCACTTATGTATCACAGAAGTTCTCAGTCTTAATTGACCCAGGACAGGTGGGTGAATAGTGAGGGGGGAAATGGGAAACTTACTCGACCTGTTTGCATACTACCTTGTTTTTTTCCCGGGACTAGTTTAATAGTAAACATGTACTAGTTTTGTCTGCTAGTAAACTACAGATTATATCGTATATCACATATGAGGACGACCATTGTGTGGTTTGTTAATGTCCCACATACCTGGTTGTTGGTTTAAGAGTGTTTAGTATTTGTATATTTGTACTTTTAAACAGTTGCGCTATTAGCAAATTTACAGTACATTAGAGTTCTGAAGAACTTCAGGTATTTAAAATTTTGTTATCTTATAGGCAAGTTACTAACTAAGAATTACAGACAACCTTTACTCTATGAATAATTCTAAAAAAGACTATAAATTAGAGAAAATTGTGGTTGTTCTGGGGACAAATTTTAAGCAGAGATAAAGTTCATTGTAATTTGCTGTATAATCTGGTCAACTGTCCTTAAGAAATAGTATGCTTAACATAGTTCTGGTATTCAGTATCTGTTACATATGAAGAGGGAACATTGTGTCCAATTTCACATTTCATGCTTACAGTTGAGGCGATGTGTTGTTTATAATACAAGGCTGATAGGAATGGATTATATTCTGTCTAAACAGCCTAACCTTTTAGGAAACCTCCTCTGTATGTTACATTGTGTAGAGAGAGCATTGCTATTACTTTTAACCCTTTACACTTCTAGAATATTACATCTGCTGTCTGGTTTGAACAAGATAAGGATCCTCATATTCTTGCTGTTCGTGCTGGGCTGAGGTTTTGTTTGTATTCAAACTGCTGATTGCAAGTAACTAATGCCAAAAGCATTTTGTATGAATTCAAGTTTCTGCCAATGAGGGCTGACCTTGTTTATTTCTCTGGAAATAGCTGCCGGGTATAATTGAATGTTTGCAGACAGTTGAGTCACAGTGCTGGAAAAATAGTCTAAGCAAAATACAGCATACTGGAAAATAAAGTCTTTCCTAGAGGATTACCTTACTGATTACATTTACCTTTCCTTCAGCATGTGGTTGACAAGCTAAGTCTTTCATACGTTTGTTCATTTGTAGGCTGAGTGACTTTTTACCTTGAGCAAACATTAAAGGGAAGGCATATCACATGAGCACTCTTCTTGAGTGCTTTTCTTGAATAAAAGGTATTCTTGAGCTGTCTGTGAGCTTTTGCCAATCTCTTAACAATAACTGTATTCTCACGACTGCAGTCCAGTTCACAAAACGTAAGAAAACATCTGAATGATTGTTCCTATTTGTGTAGAAGTCTTGTAGTCAATCAAAATCATACTTGACCCGATCTTACCTCAAATTCTTCACTTTTACTTTATTTTACAGTTGTCTTTTTTTTTCTCCTTTTTTCCTTCTTATCTTCTCCCTTATTTCATTTCTTTAAGTGTTTCTTAGCCTTGGCTTCCTTAATTCCACCCAGATTAACATCTTCCACCCTATTGGAAGAAGTAAGATGATACTAAGAAATATGATATGATCATACTGTCTTTACAGTATTAATTCTGTTTGATGTTATGTTTACTTTCCCTGCCCTTGGGTCTGACTTCTTGATGTTGTTAGCTCTCTGAATCAAGGACTAGCTTCTTCCTATTCTTTGTTGCACAGAACTGTATAGACTGTAAGCATTGTCCAGAGGCATTGTGCAAGAACAACATTAAAAGAAAAAGTAAAATAATCTACCAATAATTAGTATGTTGGGAGGAACTAATGGTAATTCTGAATTAATCACCTGCCAAACAGTAAATTGGGGGCATTTAATGCAATGATGACACTATGGTTCAATACCAAGTATTTTTTTCTGTTTAGTTCTCTTAGTCTTTTTCATTTTTTTCCCCACAATTGTCTGCTTGTTCACTGTTGAAAGTTTGATTTCTGTGTGCCAAAATAAGGGTTCCTCAGGCTGTCCATTAGTCAATTATCTTTTCCTTTTTTGTTCTGAATTTTTCTGAATCATGTAGTAGAATTAAGAATTGATTTCTTTATTTTTGAGGAAGACTTGAGGCTTACATGCATCATATTTGAAGCCACTACCAGCAGTTGAGTCTCTGCATCCCTCTGGAAGATGGATCAAATACATGTATCAGAGTAAAGCTGAACTGAAACTGACTAAGAGTTTTTAACATAAAACTAGAATTCTTGATATCATGTGTAATAAAGGAGGTTTTCAAGTCCTATAGCAAATGGAGGAGTGAAGATAGCATGGCTTCTTGTATGCCCTCCATGTCTGTTGAAATTAATGAGATACAGTAATGCACTGTTCCTAAAATCAGCCCCTTTTCATGTGGGTTTGCCATTTTAGATTTAGAGAGAAGGTTGAGGAGTTTAGGAGCTTGACATCCTTGAAACTGACTTGGTTGCCAAACTCTCATGGGTTCTACTGACCTTGCATCCTGAGAAGCCAACTTCAGGTGGCAGAAGCTTTAACTTAATTCTGTTAGCTCACCTTACATCTACATTGCCTTAAACAGCTTACAAGAGATAGCCATATGACTCACGATGCTTTATACGCCTCACTGGACCAGTGCTGATGCTACATGATCACAGTTAGGGGAATGTTTGCTGGTGCAGAACCTTAGGTCCGGAGCTTAAGCTTTTTATTTTTGGTTTAGAAAAAACATAGTAGCTGCCAGTTCACATTTTCTAAAGGTTTATGGTTGGCTTTTTCTTACTTTCACCATTTAATGAAATGAAATTGCTGCAATGTATTTTTTCCACTTCGCGTTTCCCAATTAAAAATCATATTTAGAAGTCAAATACGTAGAAAGATTCTTTCAACCGTAAGCCTGATTGCTAGGTAGCTATATTTACTCCATCTCAGAGTCATGATAATATGGCTGTATTGTTTCCATGCTGAAGCTGGCTCATGTCCTGGTACATCTGAACTTGGGCAGGATGCACATATGTCTGCATGTGCGTACGGACTGCACCTGTCTAGCTGGCAAATCCCGTGCTAGTCCTATTTAGTGCATTCATCAGACCTTTGCGAGATAATAGAATTCTCTTTCTGTATTAGGAGAATATGCTTAAACTGATTCTTGACTGTCAAGCCAAGCATAGAAGTGACTTAAAGCTTGAAAGTGACTCACAGAGCGTAAGAATCTGCAGAGACTTGTGAAACCCTTTTTTAACTTTACATAGAACAAGACAGTACTTTTCACATGTATCACCTTTTGTTTTGTGACTGTGGGTAGCTGAGGAAATACAAATACTTGTGAGCAAATGTATACCTTGCTGAAATGCTTTTCAGCTTTGGAAATGTATTCAAGAGTATTTTTTTTTCTTTTAGCTTGTATTCTGCTGTTTTTTATCCAGTACTTTCAGTTTTATACCCTATTGAGGTATTCTATTTCAAAACTGTTTTCATGTATACCTGATGGAAAAGAACAGGGTTTCATACCAAGATGCACTATACTACCTGGATCTCATGAGACTTTTGGATTGTTCATTGCTATTGTTTTCCTGTAAAGTTCAGCATTTCAGGTGCACATCTTGCCAGTGAGTCTCCTCTTCTTTGTGGTACTTCACTGTATTGAACTGGAAATCACAAGTTTTAACATTCACCAATCATTTCTTGAAATAATGCAAATGCTTCTTTTGTTGCATTAGTATTCTCGCTGTTAATCCTATTTAACATGTCTATGTACACAAGTTCATAATCTTGTGAAATTCAAAGAATGAGGTTTATAGAACTTCACTGAGATCAATCTGACCTGATATTTCCCCTGATTAAAATCTACAAATTCATTCCTGAAGAACAACGAAAAAATGAAATCAAGAATGAAAAGAGATTGTTGCATGTTCTACCTATGTTCAAGTAGGTCTCCGAAGAGCAAGTCATATTAGATATTCTTCCACAACAGCCTCTTTAGGGAATGAATCATAGATAACTGCTACCAACGTCCTTTCGCGTCCCCCTCCTCCAGCCCCCTTTTTGACTCTTTTATAATACACCCTCAACAGGACTATTGTATTCTACAGGATTTCACATTGTTGTGAAAACTAATTCAAGCAGAAAATTTACCATTATAGACACTGAGTAATACTCTTATGTTTTAGGAAAAAATAAAAATAATTCTTGGTCTACAGTCTTAAGATTTTTTTTTTCCCTAGAGGCCCCTTTTCTCCTGCTTATAATATAAAAGCCTTCTGCCTTTCCCCCCGCCCCTACCCCACCAAGCCATTGTCCAAAGCCAGATACAGAATTTCAGCTAATACCTTTCCAGAGCTGATCATAAGTAGCAAATTGCTTTCTGAATCTTATGCAGACTGCTTCTATTGTTCTATCCCAATATATTTTGCTTATGACAGCTTATTTTTTGCTACATGTTCTATTTAACTGCATATATGTTCAATTTAACTCCAGATTCTTTTCTGAGATCTTTATAGGCCTCACTAATGTTGTTTGTCATATATTTATACAGGTATTTTATTCTGTACATGATACTTTGTCCTTCTTCAGAACACTTAGTCAAGATGGTTTTGAACTCTTGCCATGGCTTTTGAGCAGCTAAAAATCAAGCTAGAAGGGCCTGTTATCTGCAGCTCTATCACTTGTGGTTTTTTGCTCCATCACTGCATAGCCAAGCCAAATGGGCTGGACTCACAATCTGGCTGAGATAAGGAGGTGACTCTCTGCTTAGTGTTAGCCATCAGATTCAGTGTTATTTCATGAGTCTCCAGGAAAAGAGAACCAACATTATCTTGCTGCTCTTACTGAACAGAGGCAAGAAGCTTAGCTGTAAAATATATAGCTATCAAGTTACTCGTGACTTTGAAGATGATAACCAATACCATATGTTGCTTCTCTAAGTGAACTGCTTATTACAAAAGAAAGTAGGACAATTGTATTATGTGCTTATTGCTGTGTGTTACATCAGCAGAAGCATCCTTTTAATCAATAATTTCTAGCCGGATACCCTACATCTCAGGGATCAGAGTGCACGAGAATTGTGACCTATCTGGTGACCTATCCTTCTGGGGAAGGATTAAACAAAGGCTCTGTAAATCCATCATTTCTTGTACATCCAAGCAGATCTAAACTGAATTTGAAGTATCAGCCTAGAGTACTATGATCTTTGCAGGAAAGATAAGACATACTATAAAGGTGTCTGTGAGAATGCAGCAACACTTTCCTTTTGTGAGCCCTTTTGGACACATTAAGGAAGCTGTTAGTATATTTTGCAGTACCACTGATGCTCTGTATTTCATATTAGCTGGTGTAACAAGGAATTATCTTTTTAAAACTTTTTTCTTTTTCCCCATGAATTGCACCCATCTGTGTACAACAAAATTCCTACCAAGTTATGAACAACGCTGAAACAATAATGCATTTAAAACAGATGTTTCTGCATAGCTTTGAAACGTAACATATCCAAGTTGTGATAGACAGCTTACCACAATGCATTCTGTGTAACATTTTTTAAAAATTGTGCTTTCTGAAAAAAACAGTAAACGGATTGTAATCAATTAGTTCTATCCTTTAGTTAAAATGATTTAAATTTAAATGATTTTAATTTAAAGCAACATATATTGGCAGCTTGAGAACAAAAAGAGGTATTGATATTTCAGTGATCTGAATTACTAGTGTTGTGGTAACGCTAGACTAGAACAGGCGCTCTGAGCAACCTGCAGTAGGAGTGAGAGGCGCGTTCCCTATGAGGAATGAGGTGTGGTGGGCTTGCCTCAGAACCTGGAGAACCAGTGGCTGCACTGTTTAGTTCCATGTATTACAGCACTACTAGTTAAATATTGTAACAACTGGGGAGTGGGATAGGTGCTAAGAGCAGGCACAATAGAAACATTACCTTTTTTTTTTCATGTTGCATAATAAAACAATAATAGCTGTGTTTTTATGGTGCCTCTCATAGCAGCTGATCATGAAGTGTTCTATGTACTGACATCATTGGAAAAGCAAAGTGTGAATAAGTTAAAAGAATGTATTTGAACAGTGTAAGAATGTTGTCTACGGAGTGGGGGGAAAAGGAAAAGTATAGATTGAAATAGGTAGAGATTAAAAGTCTTAAGTCAAAGCTTACGGTATAGAATGTGGGCTAGATGCAGATCAATGTCATGTTCTTAAAATACTGGAAATACAGGACCATTTATTATTTACGAAAGTTAGTACAACTCTGAGTGCTATCTCATCTCTATGTGATCTTTTGAAGCAGATGGTTACAAGTCAATTCAAGGACAGACCAGTAAAGCTAAGATAATAATGAAGGCAGTTGGTGTCAAGGGACTCTTGCAATAAAAATACAGTATGAACTTATGTTGCCAGTGTTATGATTTAGTATTTCCTCTTTAATACCTTGTCCTTCACGCCAGTTTCTACTCCAATCACCCTTTTCTTCTCTTACAGCATCACCTACCACTATCACTGTGCATTCTCCCATAGAAATCTGAATTGTGCTGGGCTGGCACAAGAGCTGGGGATTAATACTCTGGGTGCACAGCTATACTGTCATCCCATATTTATTGAAGATACTCTGTGGGTCTCACTTTTGGAGTGTGTCTGCAGCCATAACTTTTCTGACTCTTGGATAAGTGTTAATGGTGTTCTCTTGAATGCATCTCTCTAAAGTCTTTTTAAAGATGTAAGAATAAATAGCAGGTGGCTCCCAAGATCATTCTTTTAACTGTTTGTGACCACAGATATACAGTTTTGGGGGACATATGGGGATTGCTAGGGAGGAAGAGGTTGCACACAGTTTCCTCTGTATTACCTCTCCTTGACGTTTTTTCTAACGTCTGCCAAAAGCTGATTTTTTAATCTAACCAGTTATATGGTTTTGGTTAGATTTTCTTTGTCTGTAATTACAGATTGCCTGTTGCTATCTGTTTTTCCTAACATCTCTTGTAGCTGTCATACCTCTCCATGTCTTGGAGTACTCAAGGATGCTCCATTACTTTTGCCATTTCATTTGGGAAATAGCAAATGGTCAGTCTTATCCTCCATTTCATTAACTTTTTGAGATACAAGACATCATAGAATCATGGAAATTGCTTCCAGAACACTTTTTAAGAAAGTGTCAACTGCACTGTCAGTTTTAAACTTTTTTTTTTTTTTTTTTTTTTTTTCCTTCCCAGGGGAAGCATGATTGAAAGAGGTTGAGATGAGATGATTTATACAGAAATGTTTACTCTATGCAGGAAAAATGCGTACCTGAAACCTGCAGCTTACAATTGCTATCAGGCCGGACATCCGTGTTATTCATGACATTCTTGGTGTCTGCAACAATCCACTCAAAATATGATTAAAGTAGAACAAGAGGTGATATATCCAAGCAGCATAAATGATATTGTTTAATATTAAAAGAAAAGCATGCATATACCTATATATTAAATGTAAATGTTTTTAAGAGATCTTCAGAAAAACTTATTCTTGATTTATTTGACACTGGGCTTATGAAAATCAGAAGGTTTAAATGAGACTCTTGAAAAGGAAACACCTGTTTTATTGTACTTTTTCTGACATTAAATTTGCTCCATGGAGGATTCAGATACAGGTCTCTTGTTGATAGTACTGTCTTAATCCACCGTAGTGACAAAGCTTTAAATAGTCTCACTTTCATGCATTTTTCCGAATGATGAGGTGCTGGTAATGATAGGATGAACTCTCTAAGGAAGTGTGATATTCTGCTGCTGTGGAGCTGTTTGGTGCTGTCAGGTGTGTTTCTGTGTGGTTGAACTCCATTCTTGTTCTTCCTTCACAGTAGTTGAATTCCCAGGAGGAGCAAGCACAGTTTGCTAACACTTTTATTTTTTAAGTTAACATTATTTTTATTAAGATAGGAAAGAAAATAAATTTGAAAGATAATTATCAAGTGGCTTCATTTCAAGGAACCATCCTATATAAAGCTAGCTTTGTATCTGAATTATATGCTGTTTATATGTGTATTTTGAAATTAAATGATCAGTAGTAGAACTATGCAGTTAAATGTAATATGAACTTGTGTTCGTTGACAAAAATGTGACTTCTGCCTATGCTTCCTATTCCATTTTACATTACATGGGGAGTAGTTCTTTAGTTTAATCATCAAATGAGGAAAAGAGGGAAAGTCCCTTTCCTAAGGCACTCTGAGATCACTAGATGGTGTTAAATTCTGGAGTTTTCAAAATGAATATTTTGCCATAGGGGTCTCTCTCCTTGATAATGTCTAGCTACACGCTTGGGTGATTTTTGCTGTAACTACAGGTAACAGATGGACTTTTTCACTGACAAGTTAAAAAACTTGTCTGAATTTGGAAGGCTTGCTGCTAACAGAACAAAAAAAGCTTTTGTAGCATCCCCCTAGAATAGAGCACAAGCACAGATTATACTGAAATAGTGGCTGTTGGTTTCTTTTTTGCCTTTGTAGGCTAAACCTCTTCTTAGAATAAAATATGTTAATAAACTGTGTTCAATTTTTGCCACCTTAACAACATAGCAATATGATTTAATTTTTTCATATTGTCCTATTGTACATTCAGTGCCAATAGCTAGCCTTGAATATGTAAATTGTCTTCCAGTTGTCTGAGAAGTAACTCTGTGGAGGCACTGAAGAACTTTGATAGAATAAATTGTTTTAGATATGTCTGTATGTATTCAGATAATCTGCACTTCCAGCACAGCTGATAGAACACTGTTGTTCTCCTGATATATTTTTTTTTCTTTCTTTTATCAATGTTGTAGAAAGATCCCACTGCTTCCCCATCTCTTGAGGTACATTGAATTAGTTTGAGGACAAGACTTTTAAATTTATTGGTCAGTGATTAAGGTGGTTAAGAAATTTGACAGAACTTAAAAATAACAATGACCTTGCTGGAACTAACACCTAAATGATGCATGTTCAGGGGGCTTCTTCACTGGGAAAAGATGACTTTGCGCATGGCCTTAAAAGAACCTATTTTGGCTGGAGTATTTTAGGTATATGGGCCTTCTCTTGAGATTGTTCATATGCTTGACCCTATTTCCCACCCCCCCCCCCCCATTTGAAACCTTCAAAATTTTGCTTTTTGCCTGCCTTGGGATAAGAACTATCATTTAGGGTGGGCGATATTTGCTCTAAATCTTATCGATCTCGAAGATGCATATCTTGGTTCACTGTCATCCTGCGCTTGGATGATGCTTAAATTTCCCGTTCTCTTTGAGATAAGTGTCATCAACTCCTTTTCTCAATTTTGCCACTTATTGTCTCTACATTCATTTTATTCCCACAGCAAAGAGCAGCCTGAAAGCTAGTGCATGTCCTGCTCATCTCTGCTTGCTAAATGGAACAATTCACTGCAGCTGAAGTTCTTGCTCTTAATAGGTCTTGTGGGGGGAGGTCAGTGCTGGCTTGCCAGTGTTATGCAGACATAACCAAAGTCTGTTATAGCATAATGATAGCTCCTGAAACAGAACAGAAGGTATTTCTATTTTTAGGCTAGTAAGCTTACTCTTGTTGGTCAACTGCTGCTCTTCCTACAGGATCCAGATGCAATATGCCCTAAAGGCAGCTGAATCTGGCTGTGTCAACACTAGCTCTTGTGTTCACATTGCTGCACTTAGTTACAGTTTGTTTTAGAGAACAAATGCATAAAAAGAAGTCCAGTGAGTGATTTGCAAAAGCTTTTGTTAAAACAAACATAACATGTTTTGTATTGCACAGTGATGTACAGTCAAGTGCATGTGATTGCTCATAAATTGCTTAACTAGCGGAAAACTTCTATAAACACCTGTTCAAAATCAAGCTGTCCTTTGTAAAGGAAGGTGAGAGTAATTACAGTTAAACAGGTTTTTAGATGTTAAATGGGTTTTTAGATGTGTCTGCTTTATGTTTATTAAAAGAAGAGTGGATTAGTGTGGTAGGTGAGTGATCTGTACGTGGTGCCCAGGTTTACTGGGTAGAAAATGACATCTTGACTCTAAACTTCTTGCTTTCATTACTCATGTAAAAGCTATTTCCCCTCCTGTCCAACATCAAAAATACCATTTTCTTGCCTTGAACCCACTGAAGTTGATAAAAGTTGTCCTAAATAGTCTCTCTTCCTGAATGGCACACTAAAGGCCACATTTGTAATGTTTTGCAGATATTGGAAAACAACTTAACCGTGTATGTCAGATCCCATAGAAGGTGAAAGAAATAAATCATCTGCACCTAATCTGATCTGTGCATCACTATTTTTGTTGCTACACTAGCTATCCTACTTCTATCTTGTCTCCTTCCCTTTTTAAGAAGGGATGTATTTCATCTCTTTCTGAACCCATCTTTTCTGATAATTCCTGAAAATCATACTCTGGATCTTGGTCCCAGGTTCACTTTCTGTCCATGCTCTTAATACCTGTGGACTTCATTAGATGATTCTGTTTTCTAAGAATGTAGCTGACAGAGGAATGTGATCCTTGGTAAACAAAGACTGATTCTTCCCCTCCACCCCCCACCCCAGCCAATTCTTTCAGCACCCTCATGTGAATCCCATCCAGCCCCATGGATTTGAATACAGTCAACTTTTCTAAGCAGTCTGTAAACTGTTAAACTCTCACTGTTGAATGTCTGCACTTGTTTCTAGCTCTTTCTTTTCATGTTCCAATGTTTCAGTGAAAAGCATCTTACTTAACCAAGTTGGCCTCCTTCCATACCCTTCAATTTTCCTCTACACTGGAATGGTTTGTTTCTCTGCTCTTGGTAAGTTTTCTTTAAAAAATGTCTACTGGGTACCTTTCCACTCATGGCAGCTTCCCATGGATTTGCCTTAAACAAGCTGAAGTCTCAGCAGAAATGCCTTTGATTTTCTACCAGGAGTTTTGCACTCTCTTATTTCTAAAAGCTGATGTCAGTTGGTATTTGCTTCAGACATAACATGCAAGACTTGTTTTTTGTCACTTACATTTGTGAAGTTCTTAGTGATACCCACCTGTTGAAGAAACATTTTTTGGATACACACAGTCAAATTAAAATCACTACTGTTGAATAATAAAGGCAATTATGAAAATGAGCAGAAATATGACAGATCTGCTGTGTAGCTTCTATTAGTGTCTTGGTTAATATTCTCCTCCTCCTGCTTCTTCTGTAGAACTTGTCACCATTTTTTTTCTGATAACTCCCGGCTTTCACTTTCTAAATATAATAATTATTATTTCTTTTTTTAAAAAAAGGCCTTGTAGTATGTCTGCTCTTCCACTGTTTTACATGACAAATTCTGTGGAACGGTTCAGCAGGTGCGGGAAATGTCTGTGTAAGAAGGTGTAACTGGCTGAAATGAGTTCTTATTCACTGTTACAGTTAAAGGCATCCATAAATGCATGTGTGAACTTAGGGGCTGTTTCTTAGACTGGCCCACGCTAATGAATAATTCTGAGGTAGGTATCTTCCTTTCCTTTTTTGTTTTACTTTGAGAGAAACACAAGTCCTTTTGCTTTTTCCTGATGAGCTTCTTAAGTAGTTATTGGTACATTCATCATCTTTCCTATCGTTACAAGGATTTCCTATGGAGCAATCTGATTTTCAGCACTTTCTTTTGCCCCACAAAATCCAGTGAGTAAAATAAGCTGTATTAACGTGATTTCCTCTTTAATATATGTGCTTCACCTTAAGCGCAAAAAACTTCCTGTTAATATTTATGGAACTGGCATCTGAGTAAAGCTAAGTTCATAGTGAAACCTTTGCGTTGTTATAATAAAGCAATAGAAGTAACTCTAAATAATGCAATGACTGAGTCAATATTTCCCCGCTGTGTTAAGACTGTCGAGAATAACCCTTCATTCTGTTGTCATTTGAACTCGGTCTCCTTTCCAAACTTTGTGTGTGAGAAATTCTCAGTTTTCTTCTTCAGGGCTGAAATTTTTGCTATTAGCTTTAAATGAAAACATCTGTTTCTTTGGAAAGTGCTGTGGGGAATGTTTTTTGACTTCAATATTTTTGAAGGTTTTTCACTCATAGTGCAAGCTTGATCAATTTCTTCAGATACATGGAACTAAACCCCCAAGTTCTCCTAAAATCTTTGCTTTTTATAATAATATCATTATAACCTTTCATGAAAAGCTAAAAAATAAACAAAAGCAGCTGAAAAAAAAATTGAGGGGGAATTGTTACTGTTCTGTGAAATTAATTTTCTGAAGATGTGCATACGAGAGCTAGAGCACATGTTGTTGAGTAGGCATGTATTGTCAAATGTGGACAGTAAACAAACATGTTTCATCTTTTAAAATCAAATTTTGGAGGGAGACAACTGCAACATTACTTGACTTACTGCAACTGTAGGCAAGCATTCTTTTTGTGTGTTTATCCAGGCAAAAGAAAATACTTGCATCATGGTTAATTCAGACAGTCTATTCATAAAACCTTTCATTGAGGTTTTTCTGAAAATATAGCTTAATGTTTGTTGATCAAGCAGCTTATTTCCCCACAGATGGCAGAGCTGAAGGTACATAAGAGCAGATGAGAAATTACAGAAATGTAGGTCTGCTTCATTTTAGGGGAAAAAATAGTGCACGTAACATGCTGAATATTTGTTGCCCCAAACCATGCTTCGTTAGCCCTGAGAAGTAATGACTGTGGCTTGAAAGTATAAATAATGAATTCAGCTTATCTGAAAGAAGAAATATTTCTTTATTATGAGCTACTGGAGTTCAAATAACTGATCTGAAAAGATAAATGCACACATATAATGCAACTTTCTACTTAGCTTTATATATATATATATATATATATATATAAAGCTATATATACATACATCACATCTATAGTTTATACAAAAATAAAGATCATAGAAACATTCAAGAAATTTAAATTTAAGATCTTGTTCAGCAAAGCATCTGATTCTATTCCATTAAAGTAAATTTAATTTTGCCACTACGAGAGAAGGAAGCCTTTTAATATTGGCTAAGGAGCTTATCCTTTTGTGTTGTCTACGTGCTTGGCATGTATGTTGAACTGAGATGAATGACGTAGATAAAGACAAGGGAGACTTGTCTCAATGTTTGATTGCTCAAATTAAATAATATTAAATTTACTAAAATAAAAATGAATGTTTCCACAATCATGTAACTCTTAATCTGCAGAACCTTCTGTCAAAAATTCAGGCAGAAGGATGTAAATTTAAATACAGTGTGCTTCCAAAAGAATGGTAAACTTTCCAAAGAGAGTCATGTCATTGGTAGAAGCAACTGAAGGAAGAGTGGCAGTAGCAAAAACTGCAGTATCGATTGTGAAATTTGATGCTAATACCAACATTGTAGACTTCCATCAAACCTCTGAACTATTTGAACTAAATTTGCTGATATTTACATTTTTATATAAATAGATTTATTTTTAGAGGGGAAAAAAAGAATATAGCCTATCAGTGAATGTGTATATTTTGATTTTGTGTTGGATGTGGAGCTCCATTTAAGGGCTCTACGATAGTTCTCTGTGTTCTAGAGAGAAAGGAATGATTTTATAAATATCTGACAATTATAATGCTTTTCAAAATTGTGACATATCAGGGCACAGAAAGATTGACTTTTATAATCTATCTCATCTATCTATAACCTATCTATAATCTGCCTACAGTACCTGAACTCTATTTAAATGTAAAAGTGAAATATTCCAAGGAGTTTTGCTGTTACATATTTTATTTTATTTATGTGGCATTAGAAGAAAAACAACAGTTTTCTGTTATCCCTAGTTGTATATTGTTACTTCTCATATGTTATAAACAAGACGGGAGCTGTTTTTGCAAATACAAACCTTTCTTCATTTCAAGGAGTCCTTTACTTAAGAGTGGCTTCAGGCTGATGTAAGGCTGAGTATGCCTGTATTTTAAAGACTCTTTCTATAAGATGACCCCTCTATAAGGAGGGGGTGAGAGATGGTGATGGTAGCACAGAACAAGGTAACTGGGAAAAGACTTAAGGTTACTCAAGCTGGACAGCTGTTAAGATCAGAGGTTAATATACTATTGTCCACAGAAGGAATTAGTGCAGAATGGTTAGGCCAGTGCAAGTTAGAACTTCCCCAAGGAACAAAGCCCTTGTGAGGGCCTTTGGCTCATGTCAACCCGGCAAGGACTAGGTACGGAGTACAAAACCATCCTTCTTCTGTAGTTGTTGGGGCGTCCCCTCTCCAAGCAGTCCGCTGACATTAGAGTTTCTGAATCCGTTTTTCAATAGTCAGTTTGATTTGTCTATCAGAACAGCACTACCTGGAAAATCTTTGCCAGAAGCAAAGCTTCTAGTAAAGCTGTAAATAAAAATTCCAGACCTCTTAGCTTGCAGAAAGACACCTTTCTAGTAGCAAGGTTTTTGTCCCCACGGTGCTAAGATTTAGGTGAAGTTTAGATATCATTTATTAAAATAGTTATTTCATTCTATTGGCAAATAAGAAAATAAAAGAATTTTCACTGGCCTAGGCTATTGCAACACAAATTTAGAGTTCTAGAAAAAATATAGTCATTATTGCAATTAATATAGTATCTGTATTCTTCTTAGTTATTTTAGTACTTTGTAAGGTAAAAACCTAACATTTGGCCCCATGTAGCACCTAAAGGAAAACTGCTATGTAACAGCGGAAGAAATGAGGAAAGAAATGACTTTATTGGCTGTCATCTGTACACAATAATTACTTTTTGGTTTAAAAGTAAAGCTAATACTGCTCTTAATCCTCTCTAGTGAAATAATGAGGAATGTACTAAGGGGTGAAGAAGCCATAAAGTTAGGTTAATCTATTGTTTAGATATTCAGTGTGATAATAGATGTTGAAATCCTCACTTTCAGATTTGGTGAGGAATTGCTAAGACTCGGTTTCAATTTGTTGAAATAAAAGCACTAGTGATAGTGTTTCATTCTTCTTCCTCTTTTCTTTATGACAGTTTTCACAAGAGCAGGTCTCAGAATGACATCACTGTTCTTTTTTACAGGATAATTTAAGCCTGTTGACATTATTTCTCTTAGTCTGTGGCTTCAGCTGCTGCAATTTGTCTTTGAGATTCATGTCTACTAAAATTCACCAAACTTGATTTAAAATGATGGAATGTATTGCCATTCATTTACAAATGAGAAACAACTGCAATACACACAGAAATAACTGGAAGAAATGGTTGCTGTAATCATGCATATGCCATTCCCAGCCTGTTCTCCTCAGGCTGTCTGTGTGCTTTTCTGCTATATCAGTCAATCAAATGATACTACATTGAAAAAGTTTCTTGGGATATTAAGCAATACATTTTTAATGATATTTTTATGACTCTTCTACATATAGAGTAGGCCAGTGAAGCTGTACTGGGTTTCATCAATTTTTATAACTGTACGTTCTTGCAACAGACACTACCAGTCAGCGTGTGAAGGTCAAATACTTCAAACCCTCCAGTATAAAATTGAGTACTCTCTTGAGATCCTCTTCTTCCTATTTGGCCACACTGTATAATATTGTCACTCATATTTTATAGTCTGTGAATATCCTGGGATTTTAGACAACGTCCTGATTTCTGCCAACTTAAAAGAAAGGTTAACCTCTCTGTAATATTCTCCACAGTAGTACTATGCGCTTCATGGGAGTTATCATCACATGGACATTCAAAAGTTGTACTTCACATTTTAGGCATAGAGATCGAGTTGCAAGGTGTCTCGCTTTCTAGTGACACAAGTGTTCTCAGTCTAGAACTCAACTGTGGTAAACCGACTGTGAAAGACATTGGGTAAATATGAATGGAGGATGTAATACCTGAAATCTGGGTTGTGTTTCTAGTTCTGATGAAAGTAACTTTGTCCAATTTCTCAGCTGTGTGCCTTCTTTAAAAAACAGAAAGTAAGCCCCTAACTCTAGACCACAGAGGTCCTGGTTGTGTGTTCCCACTCTCATCCTTGACAGACAACTGTGCAGCCAACTTGATCCGGAAGCAGATCCAGCTGAAAACCAAACAGTGAAAGCTACTTGTGTCCTAGGTGGCGGGGGAGATGGTATGCCTCCCCCAGCGCCAGCATCAGTCTGCTGAGCAAGCTACTGCGTGGTTACTGGAGCGCTGGCATCTGTGGGTGCTAGGGAGATAAACTGAGTGCATCCATCTGGAACCATAGCATATCTTACAGAATCTCATGTTGAAGGTTTTCTGTTTATTTATTAAATATTGATAAGACAAGCCTTGAAGTGCAGCCATGTACTTATACAAGAGTCTTTTTAGTATGACTATCTTTTTTTAGTTGTTAAGATGCTGACTACTCTGTAAGATGAACGTGGAGGGTGGCTGTGGTTTCTCTTACATCTTAATCAGCTATTTCACGCTGGGTCTATAAGAGTTTATGTATTGACTGCACTGAAACTGGCGTTCCTGTCAATCTTAGGTTTTCACTGTAAGTTTTCTAATAAAGTGATTAGTAAATTCCTGATCAGCTTTAACTGGAATCACTGTTAATATATGGAAACTCTCTGCATCAGAGGCAGGACTATGTATGTCAGACAAAAAGCCTTACTGGTGATTTTTGGAGGCTTCAGTTTGGATCAAATCAAATCTTGGTGGAGTTTCACTGGGCAGCAAGGAACAAATGTTAAATGTTTTTTCCAAAGTCTGGGATCTCTTAAAGATCATACATAGTGTGTGTGTGCATATATATATATATATATATATATATATATATATATTTTCCTAATTGGCAGTTACCTGTTTTTACGTAGCATCATTCCTGAAAAAGCTGGAACATTTTTTTTTTTCCCCTAGGATTTTCTTAAAATTTCCCCAGAAAGAGAGATCAAGCCTGGGAGATGAGAATCTGGGAAATGATAAAGCAAAAACTTAGCAAAATTCTAAGCAAGAGAAAACTACTGTATATTTTAACTGTACACATCACTACCACCCTCAACTATAGTTCTGTACAAACACATTCTCCAAACAGTTGTATAAGGAATAGCGTTCTCTAGATGAGCGATAGAGTGCCAGCCAGTTCATGCTGTGCATACTAATATTTCATAATGAAGTGCATAAAGATTTGTTTTTCTTCTGAAACATAGATATAAATTTGCATCTGGAGTTCATACCCATCTCATGCTGTGCATGAAGGAAGACTATTCTCCATATTTAGTATATATGTATGCACTCTGTGTGTATTAATCACCCCAAAAAGTTGGTAAACCAATAAGATTAGGCATGCTTTAACCACCTACATTTTAAAGTGATGCTTTTCTCATATCTATGCTTTTTAAAATTTCAGTCATCATGATTTAATGCTGTAGCACCTTTTTCTTTTAAACGTTTTTCTACAAATCCAGGTTATTTTTAGGCTACTATTCTGGAATCTGTAGTTAGGGCCCAAATTTATGATTTTTAAACTAGATTCTTGGTAATTAGTGAAGTGAAGATATACAGGAAGAGAAAGTAAGAATTGGAAACACTAATGTAAAGCTGCAGAGCTAAGTAAGGTTAGACGCAAATAAAACATATAGTGGAGACAAATTCATTTAACAAAAGACTGAGGAAGAAACAAACCTTACTGTTAAAAGAATGCAGTATGCAACCAATTATAGTGGGATCAGTTGAACAACACGGTCAGTCACTCATATCACAGTGATAGATATAGTGCTAGATGAACTCCTGCACATGTCTTTAGAAAATTATGCTTGTTTTTTACAAAACAGTAAGAGAAATATGATAGGAAATAGTATGATTATTCGTCTAGGTACTTTATGTTAGGATGGAAGGATGAGTTTCTACCTAGATGTCAAAATATCAAAAAAAAAAAAAAAATCTATTTGGTTGAAAAGAGGCAGGGCCATTTTAGATTTCTCTGATCTCTATCATGAGATTTTTTTTTTTCTACCCACTTCAAGCTAAAACATTGCCTGCTTGCCACTTACATCAACAGCAACAGTTGATGGATAGTTAACTCTCTTCTGTGAACCAATTTTGGAAGAAATGGCATGATACACAAATAAGGAATTCTGTCTGGGAAGACATTTCCTACAGTTTCATCAGTTTTATATAGTTTGTGATTTCTGAATGTGTGAACATAAGCTCTTATTTCTTTTGACAGTGATAGAAAAGAAATAGTAGATGTTATGAAATTAATAAGGAAAAGAACTTCACATTTTGAAAATTTTCATCAAATACATTTAAAGTTTAGGTTTTTCTATTATGTGCCCATTGTGCACATGTATATGCAATAGTATATTAGTATTGGATAATACAATATTTATTAGATAATATATTGCGTTAGTATATGCAATAGAAACTGCATTTCCTTAAATATTTTCCAAGAAGCAAATGAAAAAGAATTCTCAGCTCAGTCTCTCCTACTTTTTTTGTCTCACTGTATTTATGTGCCACAGTTCAGTTTGTATTAGAACAGGGCTGAATCCCTAACGCCCTCTGCTATTTTTTCTCTGAGATATAAAAAGAAGTGCTTATGGTGTTGTAAAGGTCAGACTGAGGATCCTGAATTCTCCTTTCACTTCCTTCATTTTTACTCTAATATTGTTCCATTGCCTTCTGTGCATTTACTTTTGATTTACAATTATATGTGAGGAAATTGAAGCCATAAGATCGAAGGAAAAAAAGCGAGGCAGCTCCCTTCAGAACCCAGAGCTCATCCCTAAAAATAGATTTTATTCCTAGGCATTTATATTTTTCATTTTGTGTGCCAGGTGTACACTGATGCAGGGAGCATGCAAGCACAGAAAGAGGCAATAATGCATGCTTATTTGTTTTTAATTGTAGCAAGTATTCTATTAAACATCCTACTGATAATGATTAATTGTGAGGCTTATTATTAAGGACACAATTCAGCAAGTGTGTCTGAGATCAGGCACATGAGTGATTTTATTACTCTGAATATTCAGTTATGGGATTAAATGTTATGCCATAATGTAGCAGGACAAAGAATTATCTGAAATATCAGAGTTAGTTCGGTTCCTGAAAGCAGCGTGGTCTGAGTGTAGCACTCTACCTGGGCTAATATACCCAACTGAGGACTCAGGCTGAGCTTTTTTTAAGGTTCTGATTTTGCCTGTCTGTTCTTTGGCAATGAGTCAGTAGCATCCTATGTACTTCCACAAGCAGAGTGAATAACACAGTAAGCACTGAAGGGGAAAAGGAGCTTTGCTCCTTTATCTCCTTCTCTCTTCCCTAGTTGTAGCAATTTTCTATAATGATATTTAACATTTCCCTTTGGATTTGTTGGCAGTATCTACAAGCTCAGTCTGTAGATCAGAATCCAGTAGTTTATAAAGGTCAACTAACTCTAAGAAGTACCCTTCTCCTCTGCCCTCAAAAAAGAAAACCGAACCAAACACAGACATTAAAGCAGAGAGATCAAGTCATTGTTTTAGAAGTTAGTGTTATAGTTGCAAACAGATCTCAAGCTTTGATGGAGTATAGGCCTCTTCTGATCATCTAGCACGCGCTGATATGGTTTAGTGAGGTGGCTTAGGACAAAGCTCTCCTGGTGGAGTAAGTAATTCAGGTTCTCCTGTTGTACCAACATCGGCAGAGACAAGTAGAGGATAATTCAGCTCTTCTCGGCCTTTGTCTTAGTAACTGTATTCAGTAGTTTGAAAGTCTTGAGGTGGTAGAGGGCATGTAAAAAACCAATGCTGATTATATCAGTGTTTCTAATAACAGGACATAATATATCTTGACTGTATTTTTAAATGCGTTATATTCTGTAAAGGTTTTATAAGTAAAGCCATGAAAACAAACACCAGAGGGTCAATTGTACTTTGGCTAGATTGGTCACCTTTAAGTGTGATTTGTCTGGAATCTCAAAATCCAGCTAATGTGTTGGTAGCAAGTGTGTCTCTGGGGACGCCTGTTTTGCATCCGTTACTTGGAATGGAACGGTGGCTTTCCTTTTAGTGCTGATGGCTTGAAAAGTTGTGATATTGATAATAGTCTCCTGGTATACTAAAAGCATATTAAAATAACATTTTAATTTTTACCCAAATTAGGGCTGAATTATCCTTAGCAACCACTTCTAAACTAGCTGTTGACTTACTGACTTCAGTAAAATTAGGCTTGATTTCCAACTGTAGCTGATTGTGGCTTAGGGGCTAGCCATATCTCTGACACTTTTAAGGAGACTCTGCTTTCTTTGCTTTTAAAATATCAGTGCTTCTATTTTTACTGCTGTTTTTTTCTAATATCTTACCTGAATCTTGCTTTCTTTCTTACAGTGAAAGCTTTCTTAACCTGCTCGCTCTGAACACAGAGAAAGATTATTTTGAAATAGTGAAAAAGGGAAGTGGTAAACTGAGATTTTGAGAAAGGGAATGCATAGGGTTGAGCAACAGGGACAGATAACTGGTGAGCAGCAGGGCAGACTCAGCATGAGTTTTCCAGAGAAGCTGTCAGAATGTGCTACTCCTTAGGGAAATCCAAGTTTCCCTCCTGTCTGGCTGAAACTGGAATCTCTCTCCTGCTGGTTTGCCATCCTTAAGATTCTCTAAGATTGTTTTTACTGTTTGCAGTAAGAAACCGCTGCGTGGAGGCTTACTGCATGGCTAAGGAAGGAGAAACAGCATAGTGCTGGCAGTTCTGCGGTATGGTACTTGCTACAAGGGGGACAGAAGCAATTTTTTTTACAGATTGCGAATTTCCTTCTGTGGCCTTGGAAAATCTCCTCATGAGTGCATGCACTGCCCTTCGTTTTCATACTGCTGAAGCTGTTACCTTTGCGGTGTTGCCTCATCCTATCCTAATTTCTTTAGCTTATGAGAGCTGTGGCCTATTTACTTTTGAGGTCTGAATCGTTTTGGTTTAACAGAGGCGCAATTACCTGGAGCAGTTTCTATTCCCTCTAGAAGCATGGTTTTATGATTATGATGTTTATAAGCCTCAAGCAAGTGGCTGGGAAGACAGCGCAGCACTCAACTCTAGATGGCCCAGTTTTAATGCTACTAACATATGATTCATGGGTTGGAAACAGCTTCTTCTTTTATATTTGCACATACTGTATTTTTTGCAAAAAATGATTTTCCTATGATTTTAATTTTATATTGAGATACTCTTTGTACTCATTGCTTCATTGATTGTATTTCCTTCTTCAATAATGTGACTCTTAAAGACACTGATATCTAACTAATCTGCCTTCTGGATTATATGTAAGAGCAGGGTAGCCTGTAAAACACTTAATGGCTCTCACTTTTTTTGAAGCCATGAGAACCTTGCTAGACTGTTAGAAAATCTAAGTAATGATATGTTACAGTTAGTCCACTTACTCAAAGTGCTGAACTAGACACTTTTGCTTATTGAATTCTGCCATTTTATGTATGCTACAGTTAAAAAACAAGAGATATTAGTTAATGCTGAGGATGGACTAATAAACCTCTAGAAATAGTTCCCCCCCCCCCAAACTTGCCCCATTCATCTTAATATTTCATTCCTGTTCTCTGCCTAGTTGCAGTCCATTGGTCTCACGGAGGCAGTCAAAGCTGGTCACAATCCATCCTTGCACAAATGCACTGCTGTAAGATTTCTGCCCGTAACGAAAGAGGCAGCAAGCGCAAGTCCTGGAGAGCTCTTCCTAAAACCACCTACTACCACAGTGATCTGTTAAGAGCTCTGTGTGAGCCTCACAGTTACATGCAGAATGGGAGATCTTCTGAACGTTTCCTGGGATTCCTCTCTGAATCTTCAGGAGTAAATGGAGCTGATTAGGCTTGGAGACTCATTTTGACCTTGTACAACATCAGTCTTGATTTCTTATTTTCTTAGCTATTTTAAGCTCTTACAAAATTGTTAACATGTTACCTTTTGAAACACTTTAACTCTGCCTCTCTTCTCCCTGTGAAAGAATTCTTGAACGTCTCCAGCTGAAATTCTGAGGATATTTTTTGATATCTTTTCATCAGATTTCTTTCTACAGCTACTTAATGTGTCAACTGTAATACAGAAACTTCTCTGACAGTTTTTTGTGCAGTTTTAGTTGTATATATTGTATTACGTGTGTTCAAATCAAAATTGTAGATCTGTAATATGTAACCAGCTTCATGCACACTAGATTTGCCAACTGTTTGTTGTGACATCTGATTAAATTCCCCCTTTTCTTAATCAAAGGCTTAAAATATTGTGCTCTCTAATCCAATTATGAATAGATCACAAAGCTTATTTGCTATCTTTTTAAAACCTATTCTGACATGATAGACTAAAATTTCCACTAAAAATCTGTGCACTACACAACACAGTTGTATAGTCTTTGCATTTCATAGAATCATAGAATCAGTAAGGTTGGAAGGGACCTCTGGAGATCATCTAGTCCAACCTTCCCGCTCAGCAGGGTCTCCTAGAGCATGTTAGACAGGGTTGCATCCAGGCAGGCCTTGAAGATCTCCAGAGAAGGAGACTCCACAACCTCTCTGGGCAACCTGGTCCAGGGCTCCGTCACTCTCACAGGGAAGAAATTCCCCTTCACGTTCAGGTGGGAACTTCTGTGGTTCAGTTGGTGCCCATTGCCTCTTGTCCTGTCACACGGGACAACTGAAAAGAGTTTGTCCCCATCCCCTTGACACCCTCCCTTCAGGTACTTGTACACACTGATAAGATCCCCCCTCAGTCTTCTCTTCCCCAGGCTGAAGAGGCCCAGCTCTCGCAGCCGTTCCTCGCAGGGCAGGTGCTCCAGCCCTCCGATCATCTTTGTAGCCCTACGCTGGACTCTCCCCAGTAGCTCCATGTCTCTCTTGTACTGGGGAGCCCAGAACTGGACACAGTACTCCAGATGAGGCCTCCCCAGGGGGCTGAGTAGAGGGGCAGGATCACCTCTCTTGACCTGCGGGCAACAGTCTTCCTAATGCACCCTAGGAGACCATTGGCCTTCTTGGCCACAAGGGCACATTGCTGGCTCATGGTCAACCTGTCATCCACCAACACTCCTAGGTCCTTCTCTGCAGAGATGCTCTCCAGAAGGTCAGCCCCCAGCTTGTGGTGGTGCATGAGGTTATTCCTCCCTAGGTGCAGGACTCTGCACTTGCCCTTGTTGAACCTCATGAGGTTCCTCTCCGCCCAACTCTCCAGCCTGTCCAGGTCTCTCTGAATGGCAGCACAGCCCTCTGGTGTGTCAGCCACTCCTCCCAGCTTGGTATCCTCAGCAAACTTGCTGAGGAGGCACTCAGTCCCCTCATCCAGATCATAAATTTTAATCATTTTCTCCTTTTAGGTCATATTTTCCTCAACATTATCTTCAACCTGTTACACCAAAGTCATACAGCCTAGTATTTTCTCCTAGGTACTTTGAAAAATAGCCTTATTGATGTAGTGCAAATACTAAACTAAATGAATTCCCATACAAGATTTAGCAAGTTTACAAGCCAAAGGGGATTAGTACTGCTAAAACAGCTCTGCAGTCTGAAGACTGCATTCATTTTAATGTTATTTTTAAAAATATTTAATTCTTAGAGATTATATTTGTTCTTTTTGGTAGGTTAAACTTTACTAAAACTTTTCAAGGAGAGGGTCATTGTACATATGTCAGAGAAGTCACCTTCAAATGCATTGAGGTGGGACAAAATCAAACTGTTAAATACCGTCAAGCTATTATATGAGTTCATTCTACTTGTCTTCTTATCAGCTGCTTGAAATGAATGACATTATTACATTTGTTTTCATTGAAAATACTGACTGAATCCATATTTATATTTATTAAAAAAAAAAAAAAACTAACCCCCCCATATCTTTTCAGAACAGAGTGTTCCTTATTTGATATTCAGTGATTTCTCATGTGACTGCAGTGTTCATGTTGGAGTACCTTGCCTCAATAACAAAGTGTGGTAGATAAAGAAGAGGTCTAGGAAGAGTTTAGAGCCAGGAAAATGCTTCTGTTTCAAGGAGGAAATAAATCAGAGATGGCTTTTCTTGTAGTCACCATTATTTCATTTATTTTTTTGTATGTGAGATTTGTGTCATTTCTTCTAACACAGGAATGAGGAACAAATGAAGTATATTGGAAATCTGACTAAAATAGTTTAAGTTCTTCATATTTTTACACAGAATGAAACCAGTAGGTGCCTAGGTTTGAAAACTTACACCTGGTAGCATACTAATTCTGGATTGTCAGTGTGTCTCTGAAGCATCTGTTACTAGTCACTGTTGCTGGAAGCTATTAGACCAGATGGGCTTATTTTGCAATGGTTCTTCATTTCTCTATGTAGACACATGCGTTACAAATGAATTTGAACAGGCAGATTCATGTATTAGCATTATTAGAATCACTGCAGAGTGCTGTGATAAGGACAGATATACTCATGTGAGCAGATATAAATTCAAGATGCTGACAGTGGCTTTTTTATTTTGGTATTTTAAAACAACATCACTTTTTCTACAATCAAAATGTTGAGGCTACTTATAAAGAACAACATTGGCCTTCAAAGTGCACCTGAATAAAAATACAATACAATAATAAAAAATGTTAACAGTGTTACTTTGAGATAGACAAGAAAAGGAAAACAAAATCTGACAATATCTTCATAGGTATCTTACAGCATATTTGAGCAAAAATAATGTGTTTTATCTACCCATATAGCAAGGAATGTGGGCAGTAGGATTTTCAGTGAAAATTTATTTTAGTGATTGGATCAGTTTTATTTAATTATGATCAATGCATTCCAGACACTGGTATGATTTTCCAAAACAGTTCACGCAAGAAATCAGATTTGTATTCTAGGTACTCTTCCCAGTGAACACACTGACAGCTCATGCTTTGCAAGAAGGATTATCAATACAGTTGAGGGGTTTCTTTTTTGTGAAGTCTGATTTTGTAGATACTTTCTGAGAAAATCAGTTGTAGTGAACCTTCCAGATGTGATAGATGAACGACTACTTTAATTTATGAATCCTAAAAGACCTTTTCATGTGAGGTAAGTTCAGTGCTGTTTGGTCCTGTCAAACTTGAGCATACAAGGAATGCCCATGCCCAAACATATAAATTTAAGATTTAGATTATGTTGAACGAGACTGCCAGAATACACTCCATCTAGATTATACTTTGTTGTATAATCTGCATAAGTCAGGTGCATGTTTGAACCTCATCTATAGGACAAAGCTCCTGCAGTGAATGTCCTCACTTTGAGAACTTCTGTGCTGGGCCTATGAGTATCTTATTTGTTGAGAGGTAGCACCAGGACATAACGACTTTTCAAAGTGTCAGAAAATGAAGTTAAAGTAGCTTTTAAGTAGTTTTCTTGAGAATGTAAGTGACACCTAAATGGTGAATTTAAGGAACCTTTACAAAAACTGTAATTACTTCAGCATAACAAGTTCATGTCTTTACTGCAAAGCTTGTTTAAGATTGGGAGAGAAGTTAAATGACTCACAGCTCACAGACCAGAGAAGGTTCAGCAGAACAATCGTTTGGCCCTCAACACACCTTCTTCCCATTTCTGGTGCGCCCCAAGAAAAGATGGATTTTATGAGTTGATCCAGCTCTTCTCCCTCTGCTCTCTCCCTCCTTCTCTCTCTCTATCTCTTCCTGTGAATGAGATTTACCACATCTATAGTAAAGCATAAAGTGATGTGACACTTCACTACACTTCACTGCCTGTATTGAGAAACTTTCCACCTAATCAGAATGATTAGATACTCTTGGCTTAAGTTAATGTTTCCCTTAACTAGGCAGGAAAATAGCACACATGCAGTTAGTTGCCAGAGCTCCAGTTGGTGTGATTTCTAGGATAACACAGTCACTTTTCATCACTGAGCATACCTTAAATGCCTAAGTTTCTTCTAGGATTGTATACCAGAGAACTAAACAACTGTTTGTATAATTTGCTCTTTCAGAGATGTAGCAGATTCAAGAAGAATTAGCTAACAACAAATCTTGGTAAGCCATTCATCAATGCACTGATATTTATATTTCTTTATTTATTATAACACTTCCTTCCCCCCCCCCCCCCCCCCCCCCGAGCATTTTGGAAGCTACCACTGCTTGGCTGTTCAACAATAGTGTAATTCTTAGAAGTCAGCAGAAGTTGTCAGTTCTGCTTGCAATCTTCTTGAGCCATCTAATCTCCTCTAACTGCAGATTGTACAAGACCTATGTACCATATTCTGATTGATACAAAGATAGAACCTGTCTCAGCATGGTTGTTATTTTTGTATTTTTAATGTTTGAATGCACATCAACCAAAAATTTGCACTTAAAAGGATGCTTGTGTTTAATATTGTGACACATACATTATCATTTACTTTTGCAGTTCTTCCAGCTAAATTTAGGAAGACAGTTTTAGGTCATGAAGTCTATAGAAATGTTTCAAATACTAAGAAAGAATAATATGTACAATTAATATGCCATGCATGAATTTATATGGATAAAATTTGAAATGGAAATGGTACAACATACTTCAGATATAATTATAATGGAATCTTCATTCTTCCTGGACTGTTTTACATATGCATGTGCACATATGCGTGCGCATACATGCAGCCTGTACTTAACACATTCTCAAAAGCTGGGCGTTTTTAACAATAGTGTGTTGGAGAGTTTCTGGTGAAGGGACAGAAAATGCTGGATAATTTTATTTTGTTAAACTGAAGTTTTGGAACTACAGTTGATGTTGCATTGTTACAGTTGTTCATCCAGAATTAAGTAGCCACTTTGTGGTATTTTTATACTGCTGCAGAAGGCCTTTCTGTCTTGCTTTTATTGAGATGATAATGTCATATGAATGGAGCAGATACTGTTTTGGATAGTAATTGTTACGCATTTTACTGTGCATTGCAACCAAATAAAATGTTTCTGAGTTACTTAATGTGAAAACCACATGAATAGGAAGAAAAAATTTACAATATTTATACTGACTTTAATTTTAAATCTTAATTGAATATTCTTGAATATCTTCTAATTCGTACATGAATAAAGTTATATCTGATGATCTTGGTCCTGATTTTTGTTCTAGGTTATGAATGCAAAACTCAGCAAAACAACTGCCAAATGAAAAAACAAAACCGGGATGAGAATCCGCACAATGTGTAAGGTTTGTCTTCAATAGGTAGTAGCTCGCCACAGAATCAAGCACAGTTTAGTGGTTATATAGATGCTTATATGAAATAGACTGCAGTAGAACAAACAGAATAGAGAATCATAACAGTATTGAAATCCACACTGAATGGACAGTGGTAAGTGAAATGCAGAGGTCAGGAACTGTTAGGTGAAATCTGATTGGTAAGATCTCCTAAGATCTTAGCCTTTTCTCAAGTAATTTATATGGCTTCACTACCTGCAGTCTATGTGAGTTATAAAATCTGCACCAGAAAGAAGGTTTCCTCTTTTAATTTAGAAGAGATATTCAACATTTTCATAAACCCAGCAGTAACTATTACCGTATTTATGTTTAGTTCAGAATAGTTAATTGGAAATATTGATTTCTTCTCTGATTTCATGCCTGTGTATTATTACCACTTCATTTAGGCTTGTCAGAATACTCCCTGTATTACAAAGAACATATGTTATCTTCTATAAATACATATATGTGTGTGTATATATGTATACACAGACATACCCAGGCATGTACACTTTAGATCTGCACATTTTTTAGTGTGAGGGGAATATTTCATTATGCCCCTATAGCATATTGTGACCTGCAAAGTCCATCATGTCAGTTGTAAAAATGTCAAATTCTGTAAATGAAAGATTTTGACATGAGCATTGCTTAGAAAAGACATTTGGCTTTTGGAAAGAAATGCCAGTCATCTTTTATTGTAAAAGGAGTGAAGAAAGAGCAAGATATTTCCTAAACATGTTTCAGTAAAAAAGAAGCTATTCTGAATGTGTACTCCCTAAATAACATTAAATGAACTAATCTTAGGTCAGTGCAAAATAGTAGTGGGAAAAGTTTCTTTCAAATTTTGAATGCCAAATTATCCTTCTTCCTATAGCCGGCTTTAGCAAAGAAGGTCTCTTGCCTTATCATATATGCTCAGTGAACTCTCATGTATGTGACCATGAAAGAAAGGACTTCCCTTATTTAGATGGAGAGTGCTCTCTTGGGACAGATATTTACAGTGAAACTGAAGTCAAAATAAACTTTAACTAACTAGCTCTAGCAAACCTATAGGAAATATTTGCTGTATTTTGCCTACTCTTGAGAGCTCCAGTGAATCACTTGGCTTTGAAATTTGCTTTTAAAAGTTGATTTATGAGCTCCAGAAAGCTAAGGATTCTAGGAGACAGGGTTTTTTTCCACACTTCAGCATCTGATAGTGCAAGGAAAAGTCACACACTCATATTCTTAGAACTTTCAAGTTGAGTCATGAAGAAAAATCATGCAAAGGCATATTGTAAGCTAAAGGATTTTTTTCGTATAATAAATTATAGTTCTCATTTGCATACTTTCCTGTCTACCTGTCAGTCTATGCACTGAAGCTTTCCGTTATTTATAGTTTAAATGTGATGAATTTAAACTTATCTGTTCACATAACCCACCAAATTTCTTTATCGCTGTCAATTATTAGTGTTTAATACTGTACTTAGAACTGTCTCTCTGTTTCCCTCTGCTGCTTAAGTGAGACATTGCATGTTTTCCCATGTGCATTAAGGTCTGAATCCCTGTGCTTAGGAAAGCCTCCTTAGCTTTCTGACACTTCACTTTAAATCCAGATCACACTACCGCTGTGTTCTACAAGCATCTACCAGAAGATCTCCAAAACCATTACAAACACATGGTTTGTGTTCTGCTCACTATATGAATACACTGTGGAGCAGACATGCAGAAGACAATAGCTACTGGGCCCAAGGGTGACTTTTTTGAGCCGTATAGCCAGTAGTGACTGAAAACTCATGTTGCAATTGCTGGGTGAAACTTCCTTAGAGAGAAGGTGAGCGAGCTTAGAGGAAAGCAACCGAAGCAAAACATATTTTTACACCTACCACTTTTCCACTGAGGATATCCAGAGACAGTCAGAACTTGGGGTTTGCAAGCCCCTGAGAGAGCAAGGCAGGATGTGGAATGGGAAGTAACAGAAGAAGGAAGCTTACACATAATTCCCGCAAATCTGTTGCCATGTGGTGAAGCTTCTATCTTTTTGGTCGAAAAGAAAATTATTCATCCAAGAAGAATAAAAATATCCTTCAGACTTATTTTCATTTTGGAAAGGATAAGATATTTAGTAAAGACAGAAATGTGAACAGTTACTCAAAATAAGCTTTGTATTTTTTTTTTTTTTTTTTCCTAAAGCCCAAGTTCAGCTTGGGCTGGTTGCCAAAGTGCTTATCTCTTGACCCTCTGTCTGCTCTCTTAGTATCTAAACTATTGTAAAATGAGGTAATTCAGCAGCTGATTGATAACAAAGCAACTTATAGATGTCAATTGATGCCAGTACTAAATATCTAAAAATCTTTGAGTAAATACGTTTGCTCTTGTAATCTGGAACATGTTTGTATATGTATTACTTGAAATTGTGCTTTAGATCATTCATTTTTTGAAATCCTGGTGTAAATTGATGCTCAACTCTGTCATAGCATCTGGTCAGCTCTTTTTATTTTTTTTGGTGAATTTTTAAGATTGACAGGTATTTCAGTTGGTCATACATGTGTTGAATCCAGATACCTATTTGACAGGATATTTACTTCTAAAATCAACTTCACTCTAAACTACTGTGTTTTTTCTACTCTACATATAACATTTTAATTTTAGTTTGATTTAACTTAGTATTTCAAACTCTTCATCCTCCAGATTCCAAAGTTTACTAAAATGAATCTATTTAAAAGCTCCTCCTCTTCCTTTTACAATATAGGACAATGAGTTTTTCCCTCATCTTTCCTGTATGTTTGTAGGTGCAATAGTTTCTCCTGTTTTATGTAAAAAAAAAAATAGTGGTTTGCTCATTTAAAGTAAGGATGTCTCTCAAAATGAATGTATTTTTAGTAAATCTCTAATCTATCCTTATTAATATGGTAATACAGAATATAGTCCCAGCAGTCAACAGATTAGTCTTCAGTAGACGTCAGTAATTTACTCTCATTTAGGAACTGGATCCTTGTTTTCAATAATCCAAACTTCCAAAATCTTTGTGCTAGAAGTTTTGTTGATAGAATCTCTTTCTTAGTGGTTTTCCTAATTCTTTCAAATTGCCAATGAAATTAGATTTTTTTTAGAACTGCACAATTACACATTTCTATCATTTTTGATTTCCCCATTTCCGAATTATGCTGAATTTCTTTATATTTCAAAATTGTGTTAATTTTTGAGTCTTCAATTGAGTTTAATTTGCAAAAATTAATAATTATAAATGGCCTTATTAAAATTCTCCTCTGGAAGTTTATTCTTAGCAAAGTGTCAAGAAATCTAAGTCCAGTATCAGCTGCTTTTACAAGACATCTAGGTGCGAAGCAAAACCTTGACAGAAAAGTATGCAAGATTTCAGAGCAATCAAAAACTTAAGTCTCTTCCTTGTGAAGTCCAAACAATTCACAGAAACCTACTTGATAAAGTATTTTGTTTCTGAAAAGGGTATAGGAGAAAGGGAATGGTAGTTTTGTTTAAACTGAATTTCTGAGTGAATGCCACTCTCTAAGAGCAAATTAGTTTAGGCCATTTTCTTCTTATTTGTAGCTTCAGGCAATTAACTGTTACTAATATACAAGATAAACCCAAGTAACTTTTCATGTGACATCCAAGATGATTAAAAGATTGATGAAACAGTTATGGATATTGACCACTAGGTTTTCACAGTGTGTATTTATTGAGTTTGCTTTTGTGCTTGCCTTGAATACTTTCGCTAATGTTTTGATCAATTGAATATTTAGAAAAATTAGCTGTTGTTCAATTACTAGTTAAGCTTTCTTGTAACTTATTCAAATAATTGTACAATGTATTGTAAAATGATTTTCTGTGGACTTGAACAAGTGTAGTGAGATACTTCTTTATAATGTGTTTTGCTCTGGCATTTTGGGAAGCTTCGTGTGCCAGAGTATTTTTCTGTAGCTCAGCACTTCTCAGGGCCTCAAGCTATGGCACGTTATAAAGCCCGGGACTCAGACCGTCTGTCCTATGTCCTGTCAGGACACCAGAGTCAGAGGAGCACAGGTGGATGCCTGAACCGTGCCATCCCTATCAGAAACCCCTTGTAGAAAGCTGTTCTCACCTCTTCTGGCTGACCCGTTGCTTCAGACTTTGAAATAGGAAGCTGCCTTTTCCTTCTTCTTATAGTGTTAGCCCTGGTCAGCTAAGGGGGTGGTAGAAAACTCCAAATGATTTGGAGAGAGCTTTAAAGGTGTTCTTGATAGACATTACAATGAGCGAGAGGGTGGCTCTGCGGTGCTGATTGCGTCTTTGGGACAGGGATGCTTTCAGACCTGCTGACTGCCTCGCTTGGAATCATCTGCCTGCATCCTTACTCCAAATCTCTGTGTGTGATTCGCGTCTGCTTCCTCTGTCTGCGGTGTACTGCCTGGCCTTCTTAACAGAGCAGGTTACTGTAATGGGAGGGATGGAGACTAGAGAGAGCTGCTGTGCAAGGAAATCCCTGCGCCAAGCAGAGCGAAGTAAAACTCGAGGAATTTTGAAATTTAGAGCAGGAGAAAATGGATTAGAATATCCATTCATCCTTCTCTCCTTTCTTTCAGTAGGAAGGCACAACTCTACTGAAGCAAAAAATCTTGTCCTACTTTGTTTATATAAAATAACATTTACCTTTCTTTAAGGCACTATGAAGGGCTTGATTTTTCCCAATGATTTAAAAGAATTACCTATAAGTTCTCTCTCTATGTTCTAGTAGTTCCACAAAGTATTTAGAAGTATCCTCTGGGTAAATAATGCTTATTTTAATATTAGTTTATTTAATATGTGAATGTTAATTTAATATATGTATAAAGTGATGCCCAAAAGTGAACTTCCATAATTAGTTTTAAATCAAATCAGACATGAAAAGAAATGTGATCATCATCTTAACCAGTGTAGATCATAGCAAAACGTGCATCTAGATGTTATACTATTGGCAAGTCAGAAACAAACAGTTCTCTAAAACACAGACAGCTGCTCAACCTATCTTTGAATAGCCTATGCTAACTGTTTTTTAAATTAAGAAAAAAAGCAACCTTTTAGTTACATGGCCTCCAAAATGTAGTTTCATTAAATGAATGGATTAAGTGGAGGTGGTTACAGGATACAGTAGGTAACACAACTGGCACACCTGCTACTCTGAAGATTAGGAAGTCATTGGTTTGGAACCAGAAAGCCTCTGCAGAAACAAATATTTAAAGTGTATGTGCGTGATCTTTGCAAGACATAAATATATTTTAACAATAGTAAGAGCAATCCACTTAAGACAGACAAAATACTGGTCCAGTTCTCCAGAATCCCATGCAGTTAGTCCAGTTTAGACTATTTCAAGGTCTAGTCCATGTGACTGAACAAACTCAGTACTAGCAGGTAAGTAACAATAAACATTAGTTATTTTGACCAGAAAGAATTTAAAGTTTAAAAGTAGGGAAAGAAAGATTTATTAAAGTTGGCCTGAGGTTCTTTAGAGACAAATACGTTTACAAATATGTACACATCATTCAGGAATTATATATATATATAAGGTAAGTGCATGTGTGTGTATGTATACACATATAGAGGTATACATATATGTATAGTCATATACTCTTTGAAGGAAGTACAGTGGTGTAAAATCACTGTTTTTATTGAAACTTAGTGAAATCATAACCATCTGGGAAGCGAGAAATGTAGGAGGTGTTTCAAAGCTCTGTGGAAAGTAACAAAGCAAAGCAGGACAACGATCTTTCTTGGCCTCAGGTGTTTTACCCAGGCATGGGCAGGGGTTTACACTGGCACGTGCACTCGGGACTCCCTCTCCACAGCCTAGTTCCCTAACTAGCTTAACAAACTGTGGTCCCTGCCCAGTGACTCTCTTGTGTTTCTCTGCCACATAGGGTAGCTGAGCTAGGAAGGATGTTGAGTGATACCTTCAGCGTGATATTCAGGCATTGCCCAGGGAGGGAGAAGGCCTGCTTTTCACCCCTATCAGGCACAGAAAGGAGTGAACCCAGGTCTTCTGGATCCAGCAGCCATGACGGCCTGGCTCGCTGGGAAGGAGAACCGCTTCCCCCTTTGTGCCTTAAGAGAAGGTGGTGCAGTGCTGCGTTTGCCAACGGCATGCGTGCGTGCGCTCAGTTTTTTCAGTAGAAGCCGAGGACCAGGGGCTCTGACCCAGTCAGACAGAAGCCAGCTGTGGTTTGGAAGGTGACCGCAGCAGTGAACCGTGAGAGAAAGTGTGATTCGTGTAGGTGCAGTGTTGTGCCAGTATGGCTGCAGGACTTGCTGAGCAGGTCTAGTGGTAGCATAGGGAGAGGTGGATACGAGCCTGACTGCTTCTGACCAGCTATCTGCGGTGTCTGGACACCAGTGAAATTTGAGTATGAGATATAGCCCAAGCTTACCAGCCTTGTTGAGACTAAGTTCTGAGCAAATCAAGAAGCAAAACTTTAGATGCTTTCAGAAAAAAAAGAATGTCAAAAATTGTGGTGCTTTCAGAGTTTATATCCTTCTTAGAAGCAAGAGATAGGATTGATATTTTAGATTTGTGTTCATAAACTCTGTCTATAGCCTGCTCTTGAGGTTCAGCTCATTGAGAGATTTGACTCTGACCTTCCACTTTATTGTGTGCTAGCATTTTCCCCCTTGTACCAGAGACTAAGCTTTTACAAAGCAAACTGATAGCCAAGATGTTGGCTATGAAGCCTTTCCGTCTTACTTCTGGTGCTTAAATAGAAAACAGTCCATTTCATAAATTTTTAAATAATATTAATAGATAGAACCATTTGTGTCCCACACATTTGATAAATTAATAAGAAATTGCAAAGGGAAGCAGTAAAGAATAAAACTGGTGAGGGTGAAATCAGTTAGTCTTGAAAAACTTTTGATGGAAAATACTGGCTTCTGAGCTGCCTCGTCTTGTCCAGTGAAGAACAATGAATGAATGAAATGGCCAACTTGAAACTCCTACACGTCACTTACTGTTTGTTGCTATTGCAGTGTATATGGGGATAACTATATTACTCTGTTATCTCTGTTAGCTTTAGATTTAAATGCAAACTCATAATATGGTTTACCTTGTTAAGTTGGGCTATAAAAGATAACATCCTTTATTTGATACATACACATTTCAACTAAAAATAGTAATTGTTAAAAAGTAAAATACATAATTTAGAAGATAAAATGTACAAATTTAGAAGATAGAATGTACAAATTTAGTAAAATTTTCTGTTATATTTTTATTTTAGTTGAACATTCCCATTCCTTTTGTTGCTTCTTCCCTCTCCCATCCCCCTAAGAGAGTATGGAGAGACAACAACATGAAAATCCTGATAATAGATTGAGTGGCTATTTTCTTTGGGGATTTTTCTGTGGAACTGCATTCTTATTAGAGGTATATTTAATTGGATTTTTTTCAGCTCTCCCCTCTAAACTGTCCATATCTCAATTATTATTATTATTTGGACTGGATTTTGCCTTTGGAGGGAAGTTTAGAAATGGGCCACTTCAAGGGAGCTTTTGTGTATGTCTGTGTATGTCTGTAGATAAATTTACATGTGTAGAGCATACACACACTGGAGATAAGTGTACCTCTTAACTGTGAGAGAATACAACTTGAATAAGCAATGAGCAGCATGGAATGTCTTTAGTCAAGACTAGGTAACCTAGTTTACAGTTAATTTTATTTGGGTATTGATCATTAAAATTTCTTTCTTGCTTATCTCCCCTCCCCCCCATCTAAAAAACCAAAGTGCTCCACTAGCATTTCAGTAATCTGTCATCTCCACAAAGACAAATTATGTAGGTAAATTTCTTAGAAAATGAGCCCCCCCTGTTTTGCTTGATAGTGTGCTGAATTATGGTCCCATCACAGTGGGTCCCACCCATCACTGAAACAATTTCCTTGAATTGGCCGTAGTAATACCAGTGTGGTTACCATGAAGCAAAATAAATAACAAGCACGCGCAAGCCCTCTGGCAGACTTGTTTGAGAATATTAGGGCAGAAAAAAAGAACACACTTTCTGCAGTGATCTTTATCTACAGCTCTTCTCATGTGGTACAGCTCTTTCCTCCTAAAGTGTCTCTTACCTTGTTAATACAAGGTATTCCTGCATTAAGGAATGATTCCATAGGAACTTCTAGGAAGTGACTATGATGCTGTAGCAGGGAATGCTAACCTGTGGTAAGAAGTTCACCTGTGGATAAGCAAGGGAGGTTTCCTGTGTTTACAGAGCTAAGAATGAGTAAGAACAGACAGTAACGTATGGTGAATTTATTCTCTGTCTTACAACATCAGCAAGCTTGGGTATTTTCTTTTTTGAACTTAAGTACCTAAGCTTCAGCAAATATATTACAAATTGTGTGATACATGTTTTTCTTTGTGTAATTTCTGTTGGGAGTTTATGGCTGGACATCTAAAGCACGTGGTATAGTCGTTAATGTAAAATTTTAGCATTAGCACAGCAGCAGTACCAGTTATGCTAGATGTTGTACAAATTCTTAAATAGGCATGATCCTGATTTTTGACTCTTACGATTATTGTAAAAGCAAGATAAAATGAATGAGTGGGGCAAGCAATAGCTGGGAGCAAGTAGGAATTTAAAAATCAAAGTTATGTCTAATATTTTACAGGAAAAACCACAAGATAGAAGCAAGGACTGATCAGGCTCCCTCTAGGAATGTTTTGCTGCCTCTGACTTTCACTTTAAAGATACTCGCCTCAGTATAGCTATTCTTGCCAGCCCTGGTTCCCAGTCAGTTCCACTGGTCTTCCCTCAAGGCTTTAATCTTGGCATTATTACACTGTTGCTAATGCAAAGGGGAGTGGGCAGGGGAAGTCTCCTCTTAAAATATTTTTTTGTTCTGCCTTTCCAAAAAGAATTTGATGCTGACAAAAGAAAAGGTTGGCTTAGCATCTTACCTCGGTAGGAGATCCCATTGTAAAATACACTGCTCACTAAGAAAAGCCTTCCTCTAATGGAAGGATTCTAGTTGTGTTCTATGAGCTCTTGCTCAAAGGCATGATGAACAGAAGAGTGAGAAATGTGTGGTATTCAGAAAGCAAAGTCTACGACATGAGTAGATCGTGGTGGGTTTGGACTCTTGTGAGGAACAGTGACTCAGGCCTTTCTGCCAGTGAAAGGAGACTTACTGTTTCTGAATACTGTATAAAATACCCAGTCTTCATTAAGCCTTATGGGGGTGACATTCAAAAGAACATTTTCAAATGCAAATAAGAGGTTAATTAGGGCAATTTCTGCCAACTTCCGAGGGCCGTACTGTCATGTTGTTTCAGAGCTTTTGCAGCTTGGGGAAAAAGTACCCTTGTAGGGTGCTGCAGCAACTGGGAGAATGTGCCAGCTCTCCTCGCTCTGGCGTACACAGAGGCACTGGATGTCTCTGCCTAGGAACCTCTGGAAATGATAGTAAAAAGAAGTGTCTTCATAAAGGCTCTTTGGGAATCTTTTGTTCAAGACATTTTAATGACTAGAAATATCTAAGCAATACCTATTAAATAAAACAAATAAAAACCTGCACTTTCATATAATGAAAGCTACTAAGGCTGTCTGATTGATGTACAACCAGCCACTATGAACATTTGCTGTGAAGCAGGGAGAGAAATATCTCCCAGAGGGCAAAAAGAGTTATTGAGTGTAATAAAAAAACATATAACAAGGGAGATCTCTGCAGAATTACATGTGCTATTTTACAGTAACTGGGACACATCAGTACATGAAAACTCCACTAGAATGAATGGCAATTTTACTGTAATTCATGCAAACATTAAACAGAACTTCTGGCAAGGTTATCTAGGACAAAAGTTATAAAAAGAAGTTATTCAAATGGACTATTTTGGTTGATTGGAGGTCTTTAAAATACCTGTGTTGAATATCTCTTTGCCTTTGTACATAAACAAATATGATATTAAAATAGTCTCTTTTTACATTTAGGAGATGAATTAAGAAACAAAGCACTATATTTTATTACTCAACCAAAAGTTAAAGGGCTGCTTATAGTACTGAATGACTTGTGCAATTATATACATTGAGCGATCAGCAGATGTTAATGAGGTATATCAACATTCAAAGGAAGTCACCTTATTACATTGTGATTCTGAAGTAAACAGTCATTTTGGAAAGAGATGGGTAGCTGTTAGATTACTTAGTCTACATGGTGCCAATGAAACTTCTCCATATAACTAATTTATTGTATGAATCTGTATAATAGGTTTTGGACACTGACTATCGCTTCAAAGTTGCATGCCACTGTAGATTTGCAGTCAAACTGGCATCAAAGAACCATTATAATGGAAGACATATAGAAAAAGTCCAATAATTCACACTCTCTTGTTATGTTCCTTTATGGCTAAAGCAACGATTTTAAGGAAAGTGAAAAAAGAAATGCAGGTTCCTTTGGGTTTTGGTCTTTGGTATCCCACAACAGCTTCTGTCAAAATTTTCTATCTCCTGTTTCTATTCTGAAAATATTTATTTGGTGATATATTCAATCCTGCTGATTCTTCTCTGCCATGTAAGACAGGGCAATAATGAAAACTGATCTTATGATTAATGTATGGGCTAATGTTACAATGTCAAAATAGCTGTCTTTCTACAAGAGAATGTGGATGCATAACCTACTGGTTCTTGAAACTAGCATTTCACTATTATCTGTATGGGTAATGTTCAGTAGTGAATTTAAAGGGCTTCAAAGACTTTCTAATCAGCAGATGATTTATTTTGGAACCCAGTCAGTGGGGCAAATAATGTAGGAAAATGCAAAAAGTAAAGTTTGCTAGAATCACTTTCCAACTGAACTTGTCAGAACTAGGCTAATTCTAACAGGTCTTTGCAGTCACTGAATGAAGAAGAGAAAAAGGTGAGAGGTGTTTTTGAGACTGTACTAGCATGAGCGCAAAGGTATGCTACATGTTTGATAAGGTTGTCTAAGCACCAGGACAAGAAATACATGTGTTGATTTTGAGTATAAATTGCAATAAATTGCTTGTCTCTACAAAGTGAGAAATTCTGTGCATCTTGACACCTATACAGAGAAAGATGAGAAACCCTATTATTGTAAATATGGCTCTTGGCAAGTTTTACAAGCTTAGAAGTAAGTAATCATTACATATTTATGAAATAAGAATGAAAGAAATAAGAAATGAATTCATGGCTGGCAGAAAGACTCCTGCTAGGGTGGACTAAATAAATATTGCTGTCATTTTTAGATAGTTCTTGACAGATTTTTTCTTTTTCTCTTACTGGTTCCTTTTTTTAAAGAAGAATGAGAAACTGTTTAATACTTTTCACTGTATGTGCTAATCTTAGAATTGTTTTATAAGCTTGAAAATGCTTGTAAGAGTACCTGACATTAACAGATTAAAACACTTCGTGGTGCAATATTCCTCAGCTATTTTAGGAAAAGATACAACAAACCTGTGGTAGGTGTAGATGGAATTATTTTACTTTTCTTCTGCAATTTATATGACACTCTTGGAAGCTTGAGGCTGAAACATTAAAGCGTCTTTCTTCTGGCAGGCAAGTGCCAGTGTTTTACTATGAAAAAGAAGAAAATTAAGACACAGATCAGCCTCTTTTTTTTTTCTTTCTCCTCCTCTTCCTTTTCCTCCTCCTCCTGGAGTCACTCCTTTCCCCACTTTACATGCTCACCAGCATGCTCACTGCTGTCATGTACGGCAAACCCAGGGGACACAGGTCAGTGCCAGAGAGCTCTCGTCCTAAACTGTACAAAACAGTAGTAACTGAGTCAACACCCCTGATGCTTGCTGCTGTATTCCTTTAGGATTTTAGCTTCATTTGAGGCAAACATGTTCTCTGTGGATGGCAAATGTGTCCTTGTCAAATTTAGCATCTTCCTTTCTGATTGAGGAAAAATCCCCTAAGGTGACTACTTCCAGGTATTTCCAGATAGTCAATGGCACAAGTATTCTGAATTCAAGCGTAGCATAACTTTCAGGAGGAAAGAATAATTTGTTTCAAAACTGTCAAAATGTATGTATGAATTGGCCCATCCTTCAAATCATACAGTATTAATTAATTTGTCAAAACTGCTATACCGTAGATAGAATCGTTAACCTCTGATAATACATGCATTCAGTGAAAACTGTCGGATAAGAGAGGGCTTCAGCCTGACTTCATTTGATGCAAAGCTGTTTATCTCCTATTCTAATCCTGAAATGGGCCTGAAGGATGGATTAAAGAAATCTATGTGACTTTATTTATAGTTAAGACCTACCGGACACCTGCCCTCACTTCCGTGCTCCCTGTGCTGAAAGACCAGAAAGAGTTAGCATGGAACAAGCTGTTATTTCCTTCAGGATTCCCCTATGGAAAAGAAATAATCCTCATAAACCTTCTCACAGCAACAGTAAGATTCTTTTGTACTTTTGACCAGAATGAAAAGCAGAAGGTGCATCACAGGATATAAATATATGACAGTTTGTACACCATGCTAAAGGTTTGTCTGATAGGACCAGAAAATCTTTCCACTTGTTCTGTATGCAGCTGGCATAGGGTGGCAGGCATGACTGATGTTGCCATTTTGCTCAGATCTCACCCTATTTAATTTCCACTCAGACTGTCTGGACTAGCCTAATGTCTTGAGAATAGCTAAGACAAGTAGTTAATTAGAGCATGTCTTTCTTGGGGAAAAAAGAAAAACAGAAGTGCTTAATGAGACCAGTTTTTGGTCTTTTAACAGTAGCAAGTTACATTACATTGGTTAAGACTGAAAAAACAGGAGTGTGAAAAGATGTTTAGGAACTGTGAAAACATAAGTTTCAAATAGCAAGCAGGTTAAGCCTAGTGCTGTACTGAGGGAGGCCACCTTTAGATATGGCAAGGTACACTATGCAATATGGAACATTACCGCTGATTCTGCGGAAGTTTGGTAAGGGTTAAAATAATGTCAGATGATGACAGTGAATAGAGATGCCTATTTACATCCTGCATTATGTTATACAGGAGAACTGAAGTGATAAATAGCTAGGCTTATGTTGTACAACAGAAAGTGAAGGAAAAATATGATAGTAAACATACCTTTTTTTCCCACAGTATATTTTTTGTTTTTGATTCTTACCCTGTTATATCTGCAGGCCTATCAGACAACTTCCAATACCTCAGAACAGCTTGTGTCTTGCTCTGACATCTATCTTCGTGTGTGCCAAAAGGATTTCAGCAGAATTCTTGTGCGTATATATAGCCTTATACGTTAATGCAAAATGAGTGTATGCGGGAGAAAATAATTTCCCACATTTTATTCATAATTTTCACAGCTCTGGGGAAAAGGAATGTAGTTCCAGCAGAGTTACACTACTCCATCTGAATGCATGTGTACGCACACAGAGAAAACTGGGAATTTTAAAACTGGGTGCCAGTTCCATGACACAGTTCTTTCTTTTCTAACTTACCTGTTTCTTCAATCAAATGTCTTAATGACAGCAGTAGGTACAGGAATGCATGAATAACACAAATAGTATCTTTCATTCTTCTTAATTTCATTTTGTCTTTTGAATTGGAATAGAAATTTTTCAATGAATCTATGCCTTTGTGGGATTCAGTGCTTTACCTCTCCAGTTCTCGCTCTCTTGCTCTTTCCCTTTGTCCAAGCTCTTTCTTGTAGATACCTAAAATATATATTTTTGTTACGTTCCCTCAGCAGGTGAGTTGGTTCAGTCTGTCATTCTGAACCCTTCATTTCCACAGTGTTGAGCAACTAGATGTTCTTTACATATATGTGACACAGATCTTCTCAGTATCTGAGTGACTTGAAAAATAAAGTAGTTTTCCCACATCTCTCTCCTAGCTTTTGTAACTGGAAAACTGAAGTGCAGAAGTTACTTTGCCTGAGGTCACACAGTGTTTTTCTCAGAGAAGCTGAGATTAATATGCAGAGTCCCTCACTTCTATTAGAATACCTTAATAACTAGTGACTCTTTCTCTTGTTCACATTTTGCTTTCTGTGCAGTGATGCAGCATTTTGAATAAAAGGACAACACTTTTTTAAACCTGTTCAGTATTGTTCAGTGACATTGTAGTGTTGCCAGTAGGCTGAATTTTTGCATCGTTTTGCACCTGGATATTGCTGATAACTTTTACAAATGTTATGTAACAAACTTCACTTTCCTTGCAATATAAATTATTAAAAGTGGAAATAGATAAGCTAGAGGGATTCAATGCTGTGAATTACTCCACTAGAATATTCTTTTTCCCATTCTTGTTTACCTAGCCAAGATAACCTCTTGGCACTTCTAAAAATTTTCAAAAAGACAGGTAAGTAACTTTTTCTTTAATTAAAGAAAACACTTCTCCCAAAGATATTCAAAACATGAACTATTTCAACAAAATTTTCCCTACTTTTGTAAAAGCTTCTTATTACAGTATTATTCTTAAAGATACGGCAGGAAATAATACCTACTAACTTGCAGCTTGAAAAATGTGAAAGGTTATCATATTCAATAAAATATATAGACTTTTGTCCATTTGCTTCTGAAAAACGTAACTAAGGAAACCAAAGTTTGAAATAGGTCTTTCAACAGCATACAGTATCAACGCAGTTTGAATGAATGAGCTGGCCAGTTTCTTGATGAGGTACTGACTACAACTTGCTTTTTGCAGGAGATTTCTGACCCTGTCTGCAGCCATTCGCTCACCTCAGGAATTGCTGAAGAACTGACAAAGAGGTACAGTACTTATTATCACTTTGACAGCAATAAATGCATTTCAGTGCCAGTTTCTGCTGTTAGTTGGATGTCAGCATACTGCTGCTGTAATCATTTTACTTGCTCACAAGAAATAATCTTCATTTAGTAAGAGATGATTTAAAAACATGTACTCTTACCATTTGTATTCTACCTGCATTATAGCCCAGTGGTTTGATTTGCTCTCCAGTTCTCAGATGCCATCTACAGCCTTTTGAAATCTATAATATAGTTTTCAACAGTAGGTTTCTTTTTCCTCAGTAGGAACTGCAGATTCTTCTATGAATTGCATATGAAAAAGTATAAATTCTATATAATTTAAAATATGATTTGTTATTTTTTCTTAACTATATGCTTGGGTTGCATACTAAATGGCAGACCTGGGAATTTATGTCACCTATTTACATGAAGAAATGATATATCCCCACACCGGCTGGGGGAAAAGAATATTGTGCAATATAGTGCAACATAATGCAATATAGTGAAAGCCAGTGCTTTCTCTGCCTTGGAGAACGGAAGTAGAGTTCTCACTCAAACCTAACTCTGTGCATGTGAGTCATAACAACTAACTGATAGACAAGATAATCTTGCTCTCTGACAGTCTGCTGACGGTGACTTCACAAAAAGTTATTCCTGACTGGAGAATCACCTTGCAGGGCAGATACACCATCAAGCTTCTACCACAGTCACACCTCCTGCTCTCATTAAAGGGTACGATGTGGGGAAAGACTGTGTATCCAGCTGACCTTCAGGGGTTAAAACTGTACTTTGGAGTCAGAGTCGAGTGCTTATGATTTCAGGCAACGCACTGGAAGATTGCGCTTATTGTCTGATGTTCTAAACCCATAGCAGAAACAGGAGAACAGGAGCAGGTACACTCTGCACTCAGTATCATTCACAGCCCAGTACATGACTGTGAACTGAATGAGAGACACATTAGACTGTTACACAGGATTATGAACTGGAGTGCCATTCCCACTTCCTACGCAAGTATGTGCCCAGTGGAGCACACTGCTAGGTGCACGAGCCTCTCCAAATCTCTCTCTTACTTGGCCTCAGAATCATGGAAGCAGGAGAATGGGCAAGAATCACCACTCTTGCCCTTCCTGTAGACCCCACCACCAAACACAGGTCAGCCAGATCTAGCTTGCAACCCATGGAGATCTTAATCCTTCTAGCATCAGTAAATGGTTTTACGGAAGTATCTGTCCATCTGAAGGAGACACCTGGGATGCAAAGACCTCTGAATCATTTCAGATAACCAATGTAAAAATAAAATAAAAATCTTCCAATCACCATACACTATTACTATAGCTGTGATGGCCTAAGTACACAAGCAGGACAATGTTTATTACAGAAGTTACTTCCACCTGCAAAACTTGCCTAAGGAAATCACTATTCATTCCAGAGCTTCTGTTCACTCATTAGACACATTATTCAATGTCAGACTCTAAAATCTAATTTTCAGTTCCTGTGGAACTTCTGGAAATTGTATCAATGTAATGAACAACTGACAAATAATAAAATAGTGTAAGACATACTGCTAATGGAGCTGAAAATAGATGAGTGCAGCAAAAGTTTTTCACCCGTGATTCCAAAAAGCATTATTTTCCCCTTATTATGCACTGATGATAAAAGAGATAGCTGTTCTTTCCACTGACCAAAATGAATATTAGGTCAAACTCTGAATCTGCTTACTAGAGTTACAATTGTGTCTCAGGCGTATATTTAGAGAGGATCTTACAGATCAGCTATCTACTCTTTTAGAACACTTGGAGATAGAAAGAAATTGTAGATCGTGCAAAAGATGAAAGCAGAACTTATGCAAGTTTTTGGTGTTTTTTTTTCTGGTTGAGTAAAAACTAATGATGCATTACTTCTCTGAGTCAGAATGAGGACTTAAGCCAATTAACAAATCACGCTGGAGTTCCTTAACTAACTTGTTAGAAAAAAACCCTACATCCTGTACCTTTTTCACAGGCTCTTGTATTAGAAATGGTCTCTGTTTTCACATAAATTTAGTGGGACAGATGGAGACTGACTCTGTAGCCTGTAATCAGACCACCTGCAAAGCTGGCAGAACAGAAACTGGAATTGTGATCTTTAACAACCTTTTAGTTGCTTGAATTTTTGTGGTACAGCTTAATACCCAGTTTCCCATTGAAAGAATTCCACAGTAGGGAATAGTGGTCATTTGTTGTCAGTGAGTATTACTTGCTCTGTATCATAAAAATTTCTGAACTGTGTCATTATTGCAATGTTTTCAGCACTCGAGAAAAGATACTCACTTTTGGAAAAGTAAAGGAAGCATGAGGAGAAAAGATATGATTCCAGATAAAAAAGAATGGAAAAAAGTGACACAGATACAGTTTTAATGTTATTGGGTTATGGGATAAAAATGAGTCAAAGTCATATTCATGAGTCAAAATTGATTGAAAATCTGTAGCATGATTTATAGAGATGAAACTGATTTTTCACAGTCTACACTGAGTGTTCAGGAATCACAAGTCAATTTATGTGATGTGAAATTAGATGATAGTATGCATGGTTGGGCTCCTGTATCAGTGATGCGTATTTTCAAAATGTTAAGTTTCCATGAAAGAGCAAGGAAGTGCAAAATATTTTGTATTTCACTCATAATAGATGACCATCTGGCTATTTGCCAGCCAGACCAAACAAAATAATTTTTTTTTTCTTTTACAAGTGGCACATAATATTCTGCCCCAAAAGAACTCTCAAATGTTTCTGCTAGACATGAAGGTTACTATAAGAGAACAGTAGCTTTCTGAGTTCATTCTGTAATTACATAAGTCCCTTATAAAATAATTCCCTGAGTACAGGACAAATGTACAATGAAGTCTCCTAGATAAAATAATGCGGATTTCTTTGGTTTTATTTTTTAGATGAGCATCTAAACTTTGCCCTTGTCATCATGCAAGAGTAAAAGAAATGTTACCTTTACTTGTTAATTGTTAATGTAAAGCCATGGGCATATAAAATATTTGGAATAGACCTTTTTTCTTTTACATATTGCACATATGTTGTAGTGAGAACACCTGCAGAAGATCTAATGAGGAGTCAGTGACTGGCAGAGTACGTGACAGCGGCCCCAGAGCGTGCTCTCTGCACACTGACTGAATGCCTGTCAGGGCTAGACATGCGTATTCCGTTTTGTCAGCCTTACCTAGCTGCTTCTCAGGCAGTAGTTTCTCATGCTTAGCATGGCTCAGGTAAGGAAATTGTTCGAGTATGTTTAAGGGACCCTTAGGATACAACGAGTTGAGTCGTACCTGGGTGTCTGATCTGTGCATCCAGCAGCTCCCATCAGCGACCCCTCTGCGTGGTCCCTGGGCTCTCTGTGCAGTTTGGAGCGTGAGTCCCTCTATTAAATCTATCCTCTTTAGTCCTTCATGAATTCCGAGTGTCCTTCTCCACTGGTATCTGATCCTCTCTTGCCCATCTTGTGGTAGCATACATGTGTATTGTAAGAACCATATTGCCTTGTCTGCAGTAGTTGCTTACGGTCTAAAGGATAAACATGAGTGCTTTTTCCAAACATTAGTACTAGTTTCTTTTTTTTCTCTCTCTGTTTTCTAGAAATGATTGTACACAAAAAGAGCATAGCAGATCTGCAGGCATTCCAAACTGGAAGGATCAAGAGTGCTAGCTCCCAAGATGCTATTTATGTTTGGCCCAATATAACTATGATATTATATGCAGATTTTAACCAAACCCCAAATGATGAGGCCCAGAGGGAGTAACAGTCTATACACAAAGGGAACCAGTGACAAAGTGTCAATTAACTGTAGCTGCTTGGCAAATTACATAAATTGCATACCTATGTGGATCACAGAAGTTATATACATTTTTTAATGAGCAGTTATTAATCCGAATATTAATTTCTATCAGGAATACCAAGAATATTTTTTCTATTAATTTTGGCTTTTTTCTATTTTAAGTTGTTGTCATGAAACGGCACAATTTTGTGCAATTTTGATGATGTATGACATAGTGTAGGAAATATTCAGAGAGTTGCTTGAAATCATTTCTGACCTCATATTTAGTAATGCATATATCTGGAGAAATTGTGAGCCTCTAACAATCATTTTTAAATGGAAAAAAAAAAAAAAAAAAGGCTGAACTGATCATAAGTGTTAAAGTCAAACATGATTCCAACTGATTGTTTTTTATGTTCTGGTACATACAGTATTCTGTTTTTAACAGATGAGAATAAGAACAGGGTTTTCCATTGTGAACTTTCAATGCTTTAATGTAAAAATGAAAAATAATCTCAAGATTTAAGCACCTAAGAATTCTTGGCAGAAGAAAAATAAAGATGAGATAAAGGCTGACATAAAGTTGGTAGATTGTATCCAACTTCCCTTAGAAGCTGTTACTTCATACAAGTTGACCTAGGAAGAGGGATTTGGCCTGAGAGTCACGTAACAGCCAGTGGTGATAAAGGCACATTGGCCTTTTCCTTAGAATAGGCTTCAGAGGTGATCTTTTTGGCTTTTTAGGACCTACTTATCTTACTACAACTCCTTCCTTTTTAAAAAAGAAAATAAACACTAAAGCAGTTTTAAAAGTGCAGACAAGAAGTACAAATTAGAAGCAAGAAAGACAGGAATAAAAAACCCACAAGAATTGTTTAGGTATGGAAAATTTTGGCATGTGCCTTTTAAAAATGATTGTAATCATTTGAATTTGACTACATATAAAATACATTTACTGTGGATTAAGATATCACAAAATTGATAAAATCTTCCATATTTGCTATTTCTGAGATGTGTTTCTTAGGAATCCGATCCCTTAGAGACAAAGCCAGTACTGGGATATAAGGACAAACATATAGTTAATGAAAACCATTACACAGGATTCCTAAGTAAATTCATTGCTGTTTGGATACTGTGCTAACAGTATATTTCTATGATGATACTGCGCTAACAGTATATTTTTATGATGATAAACAGATTATACACTGTTGCCTGCAAGTGCTTAGAAAGAATTTTTATTCCTACATTTTTGTTGAATCCCTTTAATTAAGAATAAAAAGCCTCTCCTAAGTTAAGTGTGTAGGAAGTGCAGTTTTTGTGGTGCGTACTAGATGTTCTCAGCCATATGCATCCCAGTAAATAGGATGGCTCAGAACGTGTGTTTTCTGATAGGACAGAATGGGACCTGGTGATGCAGCTTTATTGACTGTAATTTTCTCTATGCTTTTCAATAGAGCACTTTCCAAAGACATACCTATATTGATTGCAACATTTATTTGCTTGGTATGCTTATAGGAAATATCATCTTACATACATCATACTACTGCCAAAATGTTCGCTGCCCCTTTTTCTTTGTTCTCCAATTAGTCTGAAATGTTTACTTACAAACAAGAAAATTCTCAACTTTGTGATCTTGCAACTTTGTTGGGTTGATGATGTCCATTTTTTCCACTGGACCTGTATCTCTAGGGATATACGTACTGGTGTGTATACATATATATGTAACTTCCTAAGGAATGTAAGTCACCCTTAGAAATTAGGTTCATAATTGACAAGTAAAGGTTTCTTTGTTAGTACGCCAGTTGAAATCAGTGAGGCTATGTATATCCTTAAAATATCTCAGTACTTACATGTCTCATCATTCTATCATAGGGGGGAGGATTTTGTTTCTGTGAAAAGCAGGGCTTTTGCTGAATTTGGAGCTCAGGAGGAGCTGTGAGCTTTCGATGAGCTGCCTTGCCTCTGTAGTAGGCAGTGATACCCAGTCCAGAGCTTTGTCTATGACATGACTTGAATCATGGCTATATCTAGCGTGCAATGGTATGCAAAGTTTGTGTCTAGAGCTCTGACCAGATCCCCTAAGTAGACAATAGCTTTGGCTCTTGAATTTCAAGTTAAATATGAACTGGAGGTTTCTCCATTTAAATGCAAAGCATGTTAGAGAATGTGTGGATTTAGTAGTCCATGTTGACTTGTCCTGCAGGACGTTCAGTCAGACTGTATTTCTTAGTACAGAGACATCCACATCACAAATCATTACCATGACACTACATGTCAAGGAATAGCCTTCAGATAGCAGTTATTTCATTTGACCTAGATACTGTAGATCTGGGTCAAATTTTAATTAGTGTGAATTAGTCACTGATTCTACAAACATTACATTATCCTTGAGTTCAGCCGTATGTGTGCTAGTAATCCCTCTGAAATCATTTGGTATTACTCAGAAGTCTCTAGAGTGTAACTATTTGTATGATGAAAGTCTTAATTGTGCAGTCAGTTTGTACTGATTTGTCTCATACGCATCCTCTTTTTTTGTCCAAAATGCAAGCTTCAGATAAGGAAATTCTGAACCAGACCACTAGGTCAAAATGGAGATAATGGAGATTTGGCCTCTGGCCTAGTAAGTGAAGAGAGAACCTAATCTGTTTGCTGTAAGACTCAAGTCATTGAAGATGTCCTATCATAGCAGTGATATGTTACCAGCTATCACGTGCATCTAGCAAGATATCAAGTACCTAACTCTCACTGAAATCAGTTCGAGGCCTGGGTCAGGTCTTCAAATAACTACTAGAAAAAGCTTTCCATTGACTCCACGTCATTCATCTGCTCTGTGTCCCTCAGGAAGAAGTTTGGAATATTATACGCTACTTTAAAGACAGGAGTAGAACAACATAAGTAAGATACATAATAATAGAGTACGTGATACCAATAGGAAGAGAAAAATATTAAATGAATAAATGTATCTGGAATAAAAAATTGTCTAAAGGTAGACAAAATATTTTAGTACAGAAAGTAAAAAGTCAAAATTATGAAGACAACATATAGAAAGTCTAGGATTACAAACATTGTATTTTATTGAAGTAAAAGTTTGTAAATCATAGAATATACCACAAAAAAATTAGTACAGGCTGTAAATAAAACTAGACAAGTTAAATTTTTTAAAGAGCCAGAATATGTAGGCGTATTAGAAATAATTTATAAAGACCTAATGATACATGCATTAACCTTTCCATCTGTCTTATATAATTATTTGCATAATTTAATTTAGATTAAAAGATTTTCGGGGAGGGAAAAAAAATAGCAAAGTTGAACTTTTCCTTCATAGCAGAATGGTTCCACAATCTTGATTAAGGACTTTTAACCCTACCCAAATCTTTCATATTCTAGTATATGAAAGCTATTGTTTTTGCACGAATACAGAATCTTAGTGTAAAGTCATTTTAAAGCCATGTTCCCACCCAACACAGAGGGATGCTGTAAGTTAATTTTCTGCATAGTCCTCCTAGAAAACAGCAAGCAACTATGGAAATTAAAGATAACCTGGACAGGTACAGTTAACAGATCTGCATTTCAGGTCCGTGGTGGCAAAACAGATTCTTACTGTCAAATAAAGAAAAATGGTTGTTTCTGCATTTGTGGCAACTTTTAATAAATCACATAGTTGCAGGCCAGCATTAGATGAAATCACAGTAACACAGATTTAAACCATATACCCTTGAATGTTTGTGAAGTGGAACTCAGCCCTCTTTTCTGGAAATACTGCTTACTATTACAATGGCTACAAAGTCAAGTTCCAAAAATGGTTCTTCAGTCTGCAGGCACTTCCTAGACTTCCTTGATTTTGTGATAAAGTGTTTTGCTACTCATATGGCTTGGGTATAGCCGTTGTCCTAAATTGTTAAGAAAAGGTTAATCTTGTTTATCTTATTATGTGTTGAAATATTTGTGGCTTCCACCTCAGACAATTCCTCCCCTCCTTTCCACAAATAGATATATTTAATGTATGTGTAGATGGATAGGGTTTGGGGGCTATTATTCTCTGAGATAAGAGAAAGCCACAAAATAATGTGGTTAAAACCTTTGGATTAAGGACATGTTACCATTTGCCAATCTATACACAATATTTGAATCACAGAATCTGACTTTTAGCTACTGAGGACTGAGCACAGGTCATATGGTTGCTATCTGTGGTCTTTAGACTACCAGCCTTTTTGTTCTAAGAGAGCAAAAGGAGCTAGGTCACAAGTGACCTTTACTTCCCTCCCCTTATCAGTACAGGACTGCACACTCATTTACTTCAGAAAGAAGAAAATCTAGGAGAAACATAGGGAAATCTTGCTAAATGTGCAGATGGCATTCATGTAACGTGACTGTATACTGTCAATCTATTTGTACTAGAAATCACCGTTAGTACTTTACAGATATTTTCTCTGTACCAACATACTATTCTGTTTATTTTTAGTTAATTCAAGCTATTTGCTTCGTCCTCAGAATTTCTTTTCTACTCTTTTATTTTTCTAGTGAAGTATTTGATAGGAGATAAATACAGTTCCACCTATCAAGTAGTTCAATTCATGTTTAATATTCATCTGATTGGCAATCATAAAGGAAACTTTCAAAATTGTCAGCCTGATTATGTGAAGCAGGGGGGAATGGAATAATTTGTATTTTGTTCTTATTTCTGCTATTAATATAATCCAATGTCAGTACTGAACAAACACTTCAAAAACTAAAGATCTACCCACCATCAACAAGATTTAATGCCAACTGCTTAAGCTGGCATAAAGCTAACAAGCTCTTCCTAATATTTTGAAATGACTGTAAAGTGCAAGGTGTTAGCACTCAGGTGCTAGGATACATGGATATATACCTTTTTGCTCTTTTTTATTCAAATTTCTGAAAGCCAGCTTGCAAAGCATTAAGTAGCTAACCCACAGAGCAAAACTTTTGTATTTGTTTAATAAGTGAGAAAAACAGTAAGTAATTTGGTAATATAGTTTTAAACCCATTCTAATCTGTTAATTTACTATACTGTGAGAAAACCTTCAGATTCTACATTTCAGTAGTTTGTAATATATGATGGCAAATGGGAGGTTTGAAGTTTGAAAATCACAATGCATTTCCTGCCACGGAAAGCCTATGATGAAAATTTATGTTGGTGGGTGGGTGCAACAAAGAAGTGGAACAGAGCATTGGAGAGCACGTTAACAGTGAAGTGCTCATCTTCTGTACAGTAAACAGCAGTAGTAACACAACAGCTGCTGAGAACTGCTCTAAATGAGACAGAGGACTTGGGTGTTGCTTCTGCACCTTCTCAGCAAAGCCTCGTGAGTCATATGTGCCGGATGTATGTAGGTGCACAGAAAATCTGTACACTGAGTGAATTGCATGTGTGCAATTGAACCTAACGCTCCTGTGATAAAGTCTTGCATGCATGCATGAAGAGTGCATATAATGCCCATTACAGGTGTCTTACATCGTACCTGCAGACTTTCAGTACTGGATATGAAAGCCCATTCAGCCTTGGGGGAAAAAACCCGGGTCCCAGAGGCCCATGTCTGAAGATGGTATTTCTCAGGGTTGATAGGCATCATGGCAAATATGACACTCAATGATGAATTTGAAGAGGCAAAATTATTTTGCTATTTTTGTAGTTGACTTCATCACATATTTAGAGAGAAAGATGGAAGAAAGTGTGATGGGTATGAAAAAATTGGACTAACAGATTATGGCAGCTATCTTGAATAGAGATGGAAATCACTGAACAGCACATACTCATACCACAGGCTATACTATTCTAGAAGCTACTAAGCATGTTAAAAATAAAACTCCAGTTTGGAGCCAGAGTTGATGATAGACTGAAAGAGAGAATAGTCATAACATGGCTGCACAGCCAAGAAAATCAATTTAGTAGTATAAAAGTGCATATACTGAAAATGGTCAAAGTGGCATGCATCAAGGTGAGAGAGTAAGATGCAGTAGAGATCAAGATGAAAAATGGTGGTCTGTTTTTCAGATTCAGCAATATGAACTGAGAGGAAAGGCTGATCTTAGAGATGTTATGTGGAAAGAAATGATCAGATTTGAGCTGGATATATAACACTGGAGAGGGCGGAGGTGAAGATGGTACCCGTTACAATCTGAGAAACTGAAACAGTGACAAGTCTGGTACTCAGGTCTGAAGTATGCAAGCACTTTCCTGCTGTCACATTTAAATAGCTAGGAGGTTTTTCTTTTATACAAATGTATTAAGCCAATGTTAAGAAAACATTTGGATAGCAAAATCTAAAAATCGAAGGCTGGCCATAGCAACTTACTACAGTACTTTTAAAATATTGAAACAGTAGGAGAAAAATAAAATATCAAATCTGTGCTACTTTCCTGTGAGGTATATTCTTTCTACTTTTATTACTGTGAGTAATCAGAATGCTTATTAGTATATGTCTCCAAAATGCCTGAATGGAGTTAATTAGTAATTTAAAACATGCAGATATTGAAATTTCAGGGGACTGATTTTTCAGAAAAAAACATTGATAAACTTGGTAGCCTCTCATAATTATGTTGTGAATGAGAGATAATTATCTGTAGGTGGGATTTTTTTTGCTGTTTTAATGGTTTTCATGAGACAAATATATTTATGCAGAATTATGTCAATATGATTAGAATATATTGCAAAAATGCAATTTGAGGGAGCATGTATTTGGTTTTGTTGTAAAATAAACATGCTTTATTCATGTTCCAACTTTTTATACACAATCATTTTCTTTCCTTCTTTATATTTGCTCTTTTAATTGATGTCTTAGAATGCAGCACTGAGGCAAGTGTTGATGTGTGTTTACAAAGAAGAGATGTTATAGAGTCACTGTGACACTGAATCACCGATCCAGTTTTACCTGCTGCTCCACTGAGTCTATGTTTCTATAGCTTTTGAGCAGGTGAATTTATACCAGAATAGCTGAAGTCCTTAAGCAGTTCATGGATTACAGTATCCGGAAACTAGGATCTATGTGAGATCTAAAATTAGACAAGCAAAGTGTGAATGAAGCCTTCTTCTTGTGCTTGACTGTGTAAGAGAAATCTGCAGTTCAGACCCTAAGGTATCTTCTGGTGACATGATCAAAGGGACATAGATGGGCACAGTCAAAGTTAAGCAAAGAGTTTGGAAAAATACTGCTATATGGTCCTCTCTGCTTCCTACTTCATATAGTTAGTGAAATCATTTTTCTGGATCTTGTAGAAGAATTAGAAAATTAATCCTTGGGATAGTATGTTTTTATCTAGTAAATTAATATTTACAAATGAAAGTAGGATTATTTTCCTCCTCTTAAGTTTGTTTGCTTATCGTCGAGGACTTCTTACTCTACTGAATCACTTCTGATGAAGGATTTTCCCACAACAAGTACTATGGACAATGTTGATTGCATGTATCTTGTATACTGTAATGATGTGGAAAACTCCAGCGTGTCAAATAGGAGGAACTTTTATCATAAACCCACTGTAAGCTGTTACCGAACAAATGCTGTTTTTCAGCATGCTTGGTGGCTGGCTGTTATAGAACATCAGTTGACTGTTGTTTCTTCTGTCATCAATATTATTTTTAATAATGACCTGAAACTAGATTCTTAGCAGGTATGAATTGGCACAGCTCAAAATAAATCAATAGAGATTTGTTAGTTATACGTGGCCAAGCACGTGACCCTTGCACTTTATTATTATTTGGTCCTTTGGTATCTGAAATACAGATATGAAATATTAAATATGCTAGTGATATATTTTCTTGAAATTCTGTAGTAAGGTGGGACATGCTGGCAAAGTTCTCTATATTCAGAGATAGAACCATAGACCTCAAAACTTGTGTCAAGTCAATGCTGATCACTTGAACTAGAGAGTTAAGTGTAATGCGATTCAATTCTGGCATGAATATTTTGTATGCTTTAATCACACTAGTCAAATGAGAGAAGCACATTTTTTACTTTTACAGACATTATTACAGTTTGGTACTGGCACTCCCATTAAAGAAAGTAATTAACTTCCTAAATTTTAGTATTTGTGAATGTCTGCTGGATGCACCAGGGGGTATGGGGGACCAGAGCAGGAACTGGATGACAGGACTGAACTTTTCTTCTTCAGCACATTCAGATGCTGTGTACCATAAGGTTTCCTTTCATCTGGAAACAAGAGTTATCAGTAAACAAGGTGATGTAGCGAATGAGTTAACATATTGTTATACAGTGTCATAGGTTAGACTGTCCTCAGGTGTGAACTTACTTTCATTCCTCTCCTGTCATCTTTCCTATTCCTGCAAGGAAAGGTTTTGGGAGCTTGACATCCCAGGCAGGTAAGATACAAGGTATTTTGTAATGCAAGAATGTTAAAATGTAGATTATCAGCCAGACGGAGAAAAATGATGTGTGTCTGAGAGCTCAAAGAGTACCAGAAACTGAGAAAGAGGTGCTGATCACGGCAGAGGTGGTTGTAGCTGTTGCTGGTGATACGAGGCATGGGAAAGGTAAGAAGGTTAATGCAGGGGGAGGTTCAGCGACTGAATTGTGTCTCTGAGAGCACCCTAGCAAAGGGATGCTGTTTGACTTGAAGACCCTTCAAAGCTGCTTTTAACCCCCTAACAGGGGACACTGTCTATGGGGGAGCAGTATCAACAGAAGCAAAACCCAACCTCTTGAAGAATTAGCATATGAGTGTTATCCATATTTAGTTTTGAGCCTGAAAAGTGTATCAAATATGGTCTAGAATAGGTGGAACGGCACAGAACTATACCACTCTCTGGCTTAGACTGCAGTTTCTTTTGCAAGTAGGAAGATACATTTTCCTTGTAATAAAGGGAAGATTGTAGCTCCTAGAGGAGTATGAAATGGTGCTAATCTAAGAATCAGAAAATTATTCCCTGGAAGGGCTAAGACTCTTTGGTTTTGTTACACTTTGTGGCCCAATATTTTAGTCAGAGCTACTGAAGTGACTTTTCAATAGAAAGACACTGGATCACAAGGCATTTCTGCAACTGCCATTAAATTGTAATTATTATGGTCTAAACAGGTATCCTTATATTGGCACAGGATTTGAGCTAATATTCAAGCCCAACTTCTGATTATTCATTGTTCACATGTTGGCTGGCACTCTGATTTGAGTTTGAAATTGTCTACCTGTTCTTCTGGAGAGTGAAATGCAGGCACTGTGCAGGAGAGAGCTTCAGGAGAGAGAGACTGGCTTATGCTCCAGTTCTAGCCCTGCAGGCAACGTGGACACAGCTGGCTTGAAGCACTCATCTCTGTGAAGAGGAGTCAAACTTATCAAGTGAGATATCAAGGTAGCATATAAGAAGGTGTTTAGAAATTGTTCGGCTGCAGCTTGTAACAGGTCTAGACTTTAAGAAAAAAAAATTCTTAAATATCTGTATAGTGAAAGGTTATCACATTTTAGTAAGTTTAATATATTATTTTAAAATACTTTTCCCTAAGTTTGTATTTTAAATCATTTTATTGATGAGCTCATTTGCAGATGTTGTCTTCATTTATTTCAAACAGTACCTTAATCATCAGCAAAATCTCAGCCAGCATAGTCAATCAGCACAGTGAGATTTTCTTCAGCTCAAAAAGCATTAATCCTAGACAGCAAATCTTTTAGCAGGTATTTAATAGGAGGATAAAGCCAACACAGATTCAGTTATGGTGTTAATGTTTTTCAGATGGTGAGTCTTGTAAAAGAGATGGAAAAAGTTAAATTCACCTTTCATGAATCAACTCTTTTTTTTTGTCCTCCTTCCCATATGGTCTTGCAGCTCTTTTTAAATTAGACAATTGTGTTAAGCAAACAGAACTATTCTATCAACGTGGGTCATATATCACGTTTATTGAGATAGAAGATTTCACAGTCTCTCCTAATATGTATTTGTAGACATAGAAAAATTTTATTCAGCACCAGACCTGAACAAAACTAGGTAAAAAACCTCGTAGCTTTGTCTCGGATGAAACAGCTGTTAAGTATTATTGGTACGTCTTGGTATGCTCAGGAATCTACCTCTGAGAAGCAGGCAGCCTTCTAAGCCTTATAGTATGTGTGTTGTTTCTCTAGATTAAGAGAAGCCAGATTTGTAGAGGCAAATAATATCTTTTATTATGTTACCTGTAAGAGTTGGAAAAAAGGCAAGTTTTGGGGCACAAAAGCCTTTGCATATCTGCAGAGGCTGTGCCCAACAGTATGTTGCTCCTGTTAATTTCCTCTGAAACTGTGGCAAAGATCTCTTTTTCTACCAGACTTGCTTTTCTTGTACTTCTAGACTACAGTCCTTAAAAACACTGCTGCTATAATGGACTAGGATAAAGGGAACACATCCGAAAATGTAAAAACCACAGATGCTTAGCTGGAATTTGCTTATACAGGGATAGACAGACAAGAGGAGAAAATGCAAATACATGAGGGAGATAATTCTGATGGTGATAAAAGTTGCTATTCTTTATTTTTCAGCAATATATATCATAAAACATCCATAGCACCTTATCAGTGACAATGTACCATGGAAGTTAACCACAGAATCATATAGACTGTATGGACCATGGACAAGTTAACCACGGAATCGCAGAGACCAGGGCAAATAGACTCACTCAGATGTTCCAGGGATGATCCCACTCTCCATTGTTCCATTTTCATCTTTCTTCTTCCAAAAACAGTCTGTAGCTCCTAAGTACGTCCACTGAATGCAGTCTGTCAGAGCCAGTGATTGATGTCATCTATAAATGATGCAACGTACTGATAGGGAAATACAAGACTAAAGTGCTGCTTAGGGGAGTACTTCAGCTAGGAACTGAACTGAATTTTCAAACACTGTTAGATCTTGCTGTTTTTTATCAGCCTCTTAAACATTTGAGTAACTAATTTTCTTGCTTTTCCATCTCTAAGAAGCGTTGATTAAAAGCTCTTAAAGAACAATATCTCTCCCCTAAAAAGACTTTCTAATTCTACAAAGGGGAAATTTTCCTCTAGTATTTAAAAAACTGAATAAGATATCACAAACATACTATGCTAAATAGAAACTTCTGAACATGGAGAGAAATACCACTAGTTCATAATGTGCAAGGGCATTTAGTTAGTGTGTGTGTGTGGGGAGGAGGCGGGTATGCCAGGTTCCATGTGCATGGGACGTGTTAAACTCCGTGGGAACCAATTTTGAAAGGGAAGAATTCTGTTTAATTATGTTTGTTTGCAAACCTTAGAAGAGAAAGACAGTATTAATGAAAAAGGTTAGGACAAAGACACACAAAGGAAGTTGAGACAGGCACAAATCTTTATTAGCACATAGCTGATAGCATATGGCATTCATCAACTTCAGAGTTATCTTGGGAAAAGAAAAGGGCAGAGAAAGGCAGAGACACAGACAGGAAAATTTCCCTCCAGTGGCAGGTGAGTATGCTCAGAGAAGGGGTAGCAGGAGTCTCTGTTACACTTTCCCTATAGTAATCAAACCAATTTCAGCAGGACCTACTCAAAGTCTGTTGGTAATGCTGTTGGCACTGACTGGAACATGTTAAGTGTGTAAGTGTTGCAGGCTAATTGGTGGTTAAGCTTTGCTTATGTTAATATTATTGGATATTATTGGGTAATATTATTGGGTATGTGAATGACTTATTTTCTGTCTACTGTGCAATAGTGTGAAGAAGGCAGAAGAGATACATGTTGAGGCAAAGATCTAAATATAGCTCTTAGTAGCTTTTTATCAAAAATACGTCTGAATTCACCCTTCATTTTAGCAGGACTAATTAGATTTCTGACTGTGATATGCGACCGTCATTACTGTTGTTCTTTAATTGAGAGGAATAACTGCCTAAAGCAGATCAGTTGGCTAGGATGTAATGAAATGGCATAAACAGAAATATATTTCCTGTTGGAACTGCAGATTTTTCTTGGAATGCCTGGGAGGAAAGCAATATTTTTCTCAATCATATATTTTTCATGTAAAAGTCTTGTACCCTACAGACATGCTCATACCACATATTACCAATTCTGAGTTTGACTTAGCTGAAAGTCTGAAAATATTACTCACTTTCCAATAACATTTGTGCAGCCTGCAACAAGCAGCATGCTGAACTGTTATTGATACTCGCTAGCTAGTTAGTGGTATTTACATGCCTGTAGCCAAGATCTGATGCAACACAGACAGACTTAATGGGAGGGAATACCAGTTATGCCTCTAAATTCTTATATTTGGCCAAGTAGGAAAAGACTGACAGCTAGCTGAAGCTAATTTAATATGTTTATTGTCTTAATTAAAGTTTCTCTCTATTCCTAAAGAAATAAGATGGATTACTATACACACAGACCTAACTTGAACTTCAGCTTTTTGAATATATAAAGAAAACAAATGCCTTCTACCAGCATGTAGCAATCACTCCGTTCTCTGCTACGTAACCACACAGACTTCGGTGGACAAACCCTTCTTGTTTTCTTCACCGTTGTCTTGTTATAAGGACAGCAGTTTGTGACCCTAGAAGTTGGGCTGATTGTTTCAGAGATAAACAGAATAAGTATTATCTGAACAAACATGACCGAATATCTAAAAATCAGAAATTCCAGACAGATGGAATCTGTTAATGGGCAGAAAATTTCAGATGTTATGTGGACGTAAGAACGTCATGTAAGACAAGAACTTCTGACATTGTAAGGATTGTGCAGAAATTGTTGACTTCCTGTACGAACTCTGTCCAGAGAAGGTGGTCTTTCAATAATGCTTCTTTTCCATTCCTGTTGGCCTCAGTGATGTTTTGCCCCCCGCCTGGAGATGTTGCTAGCTGGCAGCATATGTTCAGTTCATCTTCCTGCCTTTCCTTATCTCTCTCCTTGAAGGAAAGTGCAGGATGGTCCTCTTAAAACTACATCTTGGTGTCTTCCCAGTCTAACCTTTTTATTATCAGAACATGTTGTCTGACTTCTGCAGTGTTTTGTGAGAAGCGTGTTAAGGTTAAAATAATCCCTTCAGTATCATTTAAAAAAATTGATAGTGCACAAGATTATTTTGGACTGTTTTTTTTGAAAATTCTGAGGATTAAACTTTGTGCATAAGCCCACGAATAGGCTAAATCAGTCCAACACAAGTAGCATGAAATAGAAAGATGTTTCTTATTTTAGAACCAGACTGTCCAGTGGGGATTACCACCTACCGCGTTATAATCTCCACAATGAGAATCACACAGGCTTTTTTTAACCATAAGAAAGAAACTGCAATAACATAGACTGTCTTAACATAGTCAGAAGCTGAATCTTATCACATTTTATTTCTGTTTAGCTTTAAACTTAAGTGAATATTGGTGGAGAGAGAAGTCATTTGTTTTCATGTGTAGAGAATTTTCAACATGTGAACAGGATAAGCGGTGTGTCCCAAAGTTCTTAAAATACAGAGATCAGAGTATATGCTCCCTTTTGTGTCACTCAGGTGGTAGAAAAGAAATAAAACTTGTCTGCATCCACTTTATTGTGCACCTCCTTGTTGTCACATCACACAATGCCTGAAAAAACGTACAATGGATAAATAAAAATAATTGTAAATAAATGCAAAAATAGCTCTGACTCTGCCTACTATCTGTTTCCTGACCTATAGTCCTGCCATATAAGCATCACAGGAATAACTGGTTCATTTTTTTTACCCCGTGGATCAGTTCTCCTTAAGAAAGAATGAGTTTACAAGAACTAGAATGATATTCCAAGAATGTAAATGTGTGGAAATGTCTCCCAAAATGGGGCAGTATCCCCTTTGATTATGGCAGTAGTTTCTGGAGTAGACAGCATCATGTCTTCCTGGGGTGGTCTTTCTCCTAGGGTTGTCTTAGGGTCACTGAGCCTGTTCAGCCACTTGCTCTTAGGTGATTTAAAAATTACTTGCATTCTGACTCAGTGGCTCAATACCTTTGACAACTGGATCATAAATCCTTTCTATGTATACATCTCCTTTTCTTCATCTTAAATTTGAGGACACTGTCTTACTACTTCACAGAAATATTAAGGCTTATTCATTACCATTGGTAAAGTTCATCAAAGGCCTTCAATGTAAAGTATGAAGGCTGCTGTTAAAATGACAGAGGAGACCAATAGGAACATAAATGCCAGTGCTTTCATAGAAAAAAAGAGATCTTTCTTTTTTTATCCCTTTTGGCTTTAGGGATTTTTTTTTATTTTTTTTACTTCTGAAGTTATAAAGCTTGATTCAGAAATTGCCTAGAATTCATGCTGCCAAAGGCTAAGCTATAAATAATTCTTCCCTCATTAGCTTTTTTTTTAAGTTTAACAGTTGGAGTAGGTCTGTGGAGCCGATGTCAAGGTTACATACTGTTTCCCAATAAGGAGGGAAAATGTGCATGCAATTTTTTCTGTAAATCTGTAAAGTAAAATTTCTAAAGAGGAAATGAGTTCTTGATTTATATTTTGAGAGAAACCTAGGTAGTCTTATCACTTTCTAACACTCCTCGGTATTTGTAATCTATGCTTTCACTACCTATTAATGAAAGTGAAAAAAAAAAAAAAAAAGAGAGGATCAGGGAGTAAGTATTAAGCTTTGTTAATTGATTTTTCAAAGAATTTTCATGAGTTTTCTATTTTCTTAGCAATGCCTAAACCAACTTGATTAAAAATATTTTATCTCACACCATAGCCTGGATGAAAAACTGGGGATTTGAGCAATGAGTGTTCCATGGAAAATCATTATTTTAAATGTGTGTGTAGTACACAAATACAAAAATTATTTTAATTTAGTGGCACTTGGAAGTTTTCAAAGTATGTTTCAAAGTTATTTATCTAGCCTTCCTCAAAAATTTTAATGTGAAAAAGAAATCTTTTACCAGCTTAATCTGTGAGAGTGTAGCCAGCCCAAGAAGCTATGATACTGGGATTCTCATATTATTCACTACCAGCATCTCTCTGCCAACCTTTTAATTAAATTTCTGTCTCTTCCTCCACCTTTTTTGCTGCAGTGTACACATAGCTACTGTTGCTGATCTTGAGAATTCTGGAGTGTTAACTCATAGACAGAATTAATCTAGACCAGAAGAACAATATGCTTTTGGTGTCATCTCAACCAGCTATGAAAATTAGGAAGTTCAGACAGTGGTGTCTCTCATTTCTGTCCTGAAGATCTATGATTTGGCCTGATGAAATAGGAAAATTATAAATCATACACAAAAAATCAGGAAAAATGTAACATGATGTGATTCAACAGTGAAGATGATAATTTTTTCATCTGTTTCATAGATCAAAAGCAGTATAAGGTTAAATGTGTGCAGAGGATACTAAGAAACATCAGCTGTTGATCGGATGTTACTGAAATGTTCCATTTTCAGTTCTTTCAGAATGTAAAAGAAGGAAAGAATTTATACTACCTTGGCATCTGGGCTGCACTTCAAGAGATCTTGTTAGTCCAATAAAACATCAACAACCAAAAGACTAAGTTGCTACGCATAAATATTTTTGTCTCCTGAAATTTGAACTAAATGAATTCCTCATCAAAGGATCTGCTCTGATTTATGGCAGATGATAAAAATGACCACCTGATGTTCAAGGTTTTTTTCCTTTAAGTTCATTTCAGTGTACTTCTGAGTAAGTTATTCATTTACGTATACTCTCTATATCTGTATGGATGACTTTCCATTCAAATTCTCAGGTTAAAATTAAAACCATGCATAACTTTGACTCCAGATATTGATTTTAGGGCTGGTCAAATATCTTTTCTTGAAATACTACAGCAATATATTATTTCAGAAAAGCTTTTTGCTCTGTGTAGGAGACCTAGAATATAAATCAAGATCTTAAAATAGAAATATCTCTATCAAAATGTGATGCTGCAATACCTCATAGAAGTTGACAGCTGGGATCAGGCAACTTTTCAGTTGCTACTCTCTCCTCCATGAAGACATTTAGTCTGATTAAGTACCATATCTTATTGAGGAGAATGTGAGCAACCCATGTTGAAACCCAATAGTTGCTCTTTCAAATTGTGAAATTCTTTCCATTTAAAGTGCAAAGAGGAGAACTGGAAAAAGGAAATATCAGAAGGCAGTCTAACAAGACAAGGAGAGCCTGCCAAATCTATGTTTTTAATTTCTTTGCTGTTGCCAAAGAACTAAGCATACTTTTTTTTCTTATATGCCTACTATTTTTCTTTTAAATTTATTAATGCTCTTACCAAACATGGAAAAACATTGAAAAACAGTACTAACAGTCTTTTTGAAGAAGTAGTAACTTAATTTTCTGAGCTTTATATTACAGAGCAATAGTTACCACCACCACCAATAGCCCTATCAGCTGGCCCTGCTGAGGGCATGCCTTCAAATCTCTGAAATAACCTTTGAGAAATCTAAATGGAGCAAACAATGCTAAAAACTTCCCACTGGATGAGTAGGGGAATATATATGTGCATGGCAGGAGAGGGGAAAGGACGGAAGCAATGGAAAGTGCCTTAGCAACTCTGAGAATTTCTGTAGATTTATTTATTTAGCCAGACTTTCAGACCAGACATTCAAACAGATGTTATGTTTATTTATAGATCAGGCACTGCAGTAAGGTAATTCATCAGACGGAGTCAGAAATCAGGGTGAATTACTGACTTTCAGTTTATGGAATCAAATACTCTAAACCATGAATGACTGTGTTAACCTATTTAGTGATAGCAATCTGCGGAGAGTGTTAATGAAAAAAAATGCATTCCTTCAGCCTAATGTAAACAGAAATTGAGGATGCATATCTATCTCCTTTTGCTTTGTCTGTATTTTAGGCATTCTGAACATACTCCTTAGCCTTGCTGTGTCAGATATAATAGCAGAGCATATAAGGAGCCTGTTAATTCCTGCAATTATTTGAGCATCTGCATTTTTACTCTAATTTCCATGTGCTTTAGTGGGAGGTTTACTTAACAAGTAGTGAAGGGTTGTTCTAGGAAGGGAGCCCACATGAAATGTGAGAATAATATTTAAGTAAAGCTCCTAAAATTGTTGTTTCTACCCTTTTGCAACCTTCCAGCACTGAATAGATGCAGGCAGCATCCATAGTGTGTGGTAGAGGCATGCCCATGATTTCAATTTCCCAGTCATAGTGGTCTTTCTGGTCTGTTGCCTGGGTTTCTTTCGTTCAGACTATAGGAACGGGAGGAAGGAAGGGATTTTAGTGCATGACTGCTGTTGTCCTCCCATGGGTTTGGGAAATGACTTACAGGATCTGGATCAGAAATACTGTTAGCACCTAGCAGTTAGACATCACTACAGAAACCGAGATTTTATCTTCAGATATCAGTCCAAGATTTTAAGAGTGAAAACTAAATGAAAGAACAAATTTGCCTCAAACTTAGAATGCTTCATCATTGCATTTCCATATTGTATTAGTAGCTCCTAACGTATCATTTTTATCTCTGAAATTTTAAAATGTAAGATACTAGGCACAAATTTTTCTGAAGTATAAGTGACCAACCTCTCAGCGCTCATCCTGCTTTTTGATTGTAATTGATGTCTAACATATCATTATAAACCAGTCTTAATGAATACTAAATTATATTAATTTATACTTCTTTCAGTCCTTTTCATCACACCACCTAAGGCTTCCACCAGCATCTCCATGGTCTCTTGTACCTTTTTGAATTATTTTAGCATTTATCTCCTGAATTCTAATAGAGGAATGAGGCTTAAATATGTGCAAGTAGTAACTGTAAGGTAGCTAAGCCCAGATAATGCCAGGCAAACGTACAGCAGATTGGGTGGTAAGCGCGAAACAGCAGCCAGCACTAGAACAGTCGAACTTTATTAAGTAGGAAATTTCATGTAATTTAGTATTTCCATAGACTATGCAATCTCTTTTTAAATACCTTTTGTGAAAAGATAACCATTAATAAACATCTGGTACTTAGTTATGCTGTCCAGGTGGTCTAGTCTGTCTTTGACTACTTTTGTGTAGGAAAATAGAGGTATTCACATGGAAAACATGTCTGGTACTGTCTTTAGATACTTCATGAAATCTACAGAGTCCAAGATGGAATCAAATCAATTAGTATCTGATTCTATCCTTTTACATCGAAACAAACAGAGTGCATACACACACACACAAACACACGCACATACACACAAATATGGATCCAATAATGATTGGATCAGATGAAAGGATTGGATCTGATAAAAACAAAAAAAATCCTTGTTTTAAAGCAAGAAAAATACATATTTGCTTGATATTGGGAGAATCTGATTGTGTAGTTTTTCCTGATAGCTGTTTCAAGGATAGTTTAATGACTTATGGGCCAAGTTCTGAATTCCTTTCAGATCCATAAAGAAGAACATAGGAATGAAAGTGATGTTCCGGTGGGTCAGATTGGTGGTCCTTCTAGGCCACTATTCTCTTGCTGACAGTGGTGAAAGGAGGTGCTATTTACAGTGAGCATGTGAACCTGGGTCCTTTCTGTGTTCTGTTCTCCAGCATTTGACATTGTTGTATTAGGCATATTTAAGGGTACATCTCTGACTAATCCTTTTAATATCCATTTATGGGTGTTTTGGACATGAATTTATCTAGTTCTCTTTTTTTTGCACTTGCTGTTACTGTCTGCCTCCACAACTTCCTGTCATTTTCTCTGGCAGGAGATTCTAGAAGTTCACTACCAATAGGTGGTTAAAGTGCTTGTTTTTATCTGTTTTAGAGTAGTTCCAGAAATAACTATTTCTTCTTTTCTAGCTGCAAGTACTGGTATTTATCTGATTGCTCAGTGAAGAAAAAAATGTAGTAGGCTCACTCTCTCTTTCTTTGCCTTCCTCCCTGCCTCTGGTCAGCTTGAGCCTTACGATGTGTCAGCTCTGCTGTCTTCAACAGGAAGGGTATCGCTTCATAAGAAAAAGAAATATGAGACCAAAATCCTTCTATTGTCTTCTGCCCCAAATATCTGTAATAAAGTGATTATCATTCTCTGCTAAAATCAAAGACTATGAAATCCTCATCTATATGGGACACTGTTAACTAGGTAGGCTCTACAAAGATAAGGAATATGTCTCATACTTAGCAGTGTATGATGCCACATAGTGTGACATTCATGTACAAATCTGTTACTTAAATCTTGTCCTTAGGTTTTTGTTTCTTACTCTAATTTCTGGATCTGTTTTGCTAGATGGATAGGGCTGTTCGGCACTGATTCAGATATAGCGTGCATTGCCAGTTTTCTCATCCATCTTTCCTAAAATGAAAAGAACGGGTCCAAGCACCGGATTTGACAATCCCATTTCCACTGCCAGCTCATTCTTTGATCTCTTTGCAGATGCTGCTAAGAGGCTGGTTAGTATGAGTGGTAAATGTACTTGTTATGGTTTTAAAAGATGCTCAACAGGAATAGAGATCATCTGTGAAACTTATCTTCAGTATCAGTTAATAAAAGTCTCATAATATTTGCATCCAAAAGTTTTGTAATAAAAGATGCAATGTCTAGTTTTAGAAACAAATCTTTTTCTTCATGTGTTTTTGCTATTTTTCTCTCTGTGCCCTCAGCTACTGTTTTTTCTAGCATATTGATCAGAACTCAGAGCAACTAAGTCTTTATTTTATGACTGGTGGATACCGAGTTACCAATAATTCAAATGATGTTGAATAACATTTATATCATGTCTGTCATTCAAGGATTAACAAGTGCCTTGTAAACACAAAGACTTTTTGCAACCACGTGAGTTAGGTATTACTGTAGTAAAAGATGCAACTGTCTTCTCCAGTTTCATTGCCTGATGCAGATAAAGATTTCTGTCATTCTATGTCTTTTTTGTCTTATGATTAGACTGTATTTTCCTCCCTTATCTATTGAACTGTCAGGGAAGGAGGGAAATCCAACTGATGAATCAGTGAGTGTATAGAAGATACCCTGCCTGCCTGAGATATTGGTAAGCATAGGTCAACACAGATATATAGATATCTTTACAGATAGATAGTTCTAGCTATCTATATAGATCAATATAGATAAGACATTAAGTGGTGCTTTGTGATTCAGAGACATAATCATATGATGTTGTAATGAAGAGGTCGTGACAAACTGCTCACCTTGAAGTTCCTGGGAGTTCTGTTAGATACCTGTGGAAGCATGCTTGTGTCTACAGTATCACCCCCTGCTTCGGGGATATTACAGACACTCTGTCCTTCCTGACTGGTGAAACTTAATGTACGATCTATCAGAAGATGTTCACTTGTTAATACAATCCCCTCACTATAGTCTGAAAACTTGTAATATGGGACTGTTGCCCAAGACTGTTTCTAAATGGCTTGCTTGCTTCTCTGTGTTGGAAGGGTGCAGTGTGTACCTCTTATCACTGCTGTATGAGATAGTAGTGTAGGAACAAACTCTAGTGCATTGAGTTTGACTGTAATGTTTTCTGACCAACCATTTGAAACTGTAGGCAACAAATTGTCAAAGTAAGTTTTCTGAGATTCTTTAATCTATGCATAATACATGTATGCCAGCATATAAATACAGATATCTAACTATAGTCATTTGTCAAGCGTACTGATTTGGCTAACCATCTAGGCAGAAATTGCTACCCTTAAAAGATGTGATTCTTTGTCATTTAATTTACCTTCAGACTGTCCATGTATTAGATGTATTGGATATCCATCTGTGAAAAGAGAATGTATTTTCTTTTCCTTTAGTTCTCCTGTGTTTTTTCACATGAGATTCTTCAGTTGCAGTATAAAAAGGACTTTCTCTGCCTACAAATTCAACAGAAACTGCTGAAAAACAATGTTTCTTGCCTTGGAAGAGGTATTAAGTTCACTCAATATTTGAGTCACACTCAGAGCAGCCACTGAAGTGCTGATGTTTAGTGAGACCTAATATCAGGAAGTGGTGGTGGACAGCAGTAATTTGACTGAACTTTATGATTCATTTTGGAACCAATCTAACTATAAGATGCCAAGATTTTCAGACAAACCCCACAGCAGTTTGTGCTTCTACAGAAAATGATTTAATACTTTCCCCACTATAACCTTCCTACTCAGCACCTGTTACTGCATCTCTGCTTCCTTAAGATGAATGATCTTACCAGAATCAGGTCAGACTTGCCATATATTAGTCTGCATTCTCCAATCATGCAGCCACTCACCCTCTACTTTTCCTTCTATAGACAGTAGAGTGGACACTATAACCGGTAGAATGGACACTGCCACAATACGTAGTTCTTTTTGTGACAGAACTAAGGAGTAAAAGTACTTTTTGTGACATACATGTAAATAGAAATTCAGTGCTAAGTTATCCAGTTGCGGTTGAGAATGCAGCTGATGATCCATTGAGCTACAATATCTGGGTTTCACTACTTTCGTTATGTTCATCATGGTCTTAGTGTCTTCACAATCAAAGTATTTTTAAAAATGAAGGCATTTATGTATGCTGTGATTTCAGGGGGTAGGTTCTAGAATATATAAAAAACTGAACAGAGCAGAGCACATGTTACAGTATGGTCCAATTATTTCTAACCTATTAGAGTAGAAAATGAAATAAAAATAGCCTGGAATATTTTATCATAGAAATAATGGAGTATTTCAATGTCCATTTCATCTGACAATTTCTAGTCAATATTGACTAAAATGCCTTATAACAAAAAATATATTTAATACACAAATAATAAATGTTTTAGTAAGTAATTTAAGCCTATAATATAACCATAATTATAATGCTTACAGTATCTGAAAAGTAATGCAAATGGGAGAGAATGCAGCAAACCACTGTCGATAGGATCTTGCGGCCTCTGTGCTTGTTCAGGATTCTTACAGAATCAAAAAGATATTTAGACACTGCTTTGGGCAGCATTATGACATGCAAGTGAGGAGCTCAGTTATCCCCTTCAAGGGGAATTGCTATAACTCCCGAATTCTAACTTCTGGGCTCTACTAACTACCTTTCATTGCTGAGAATTTAATGCAATATTTAATCTTGTATAAAGAATATACAAAGCAATCTAGAGTCAGAATAATTGCTATAGATGCTTTTTTAACATTAAACAAGTCAGATCTCAAAAGAGTCAGAGCTGTGATAGAAAGACATCTCCATCCCAATGATGTTTTCTCGTTTTTGCAAACTTCATGTCCACAGACATGGAGACTGGAAGAGAAGAGACTGGAAATCCATTTCTTCTTAGAATTCCAAAATTTGGTAAGATACTGGAATACAGCAGAAAAATACCAGTAATGCAAGACAAAGATGTATGCCCTGGCAAAATTACATGCATTTGTGACATCAGCCAGTCATTAAAAAGCTCAGTTTCTAATTTTAGTTTGCTTTATGGACACTGAAGCACCAAAACCGTTCTTACAATTTCGTACTATGAAATACATAACTTCTCAAATTGTCTTCACTGGAGTTGTTCCCTAGTTTCTTTTTTGTTTTTCTTTCTTCATCTTCTTCTTCTTCTTTTTTTTTTAATTGAATACAACTGCAGTGCAGAGGTATTTTCTTTATGACTTAAAATAATCATGGGTTATTGTAATGATATCCAGAGTAGCAAATCATTGAAAGCATTTGTATTGATAATTCTTTATGATTAATTCATAGGATGAAAATGATGGTACAAAGATAGAATGCTACCTCATGAAAAAGTGAAAGCCAAAAAGCCAAAGTGGCTTTCTTCTGAAAATGTGACTCATTAATCTTGACTCTGCCAGGAAACATGTATGGTCAAGGTTGTGTGCAGAAATGGATGCAATACTTCCACTGGTTGGATCCTCCCATTCAAGTGAACGTGGAGTTAGCACTATAATTCATTCAGTTATGTTTAGAGAAAAGAAATAGAAAAACACGCCGTAGGTAAAAACTTGCACTGCGTAGCAGAATGTGAACTAGCTCATCTAATGCTACGTTTCCTGTTGTACAGCTGAAAAATGTGTGTATGAGAAGGATGTATCTCTGCAAATTGAGGCCAGCTGATAGCTTTACCCCTCGTAGTTTACAGATTTCAATGCAATGTCTAAACAGTAGAAGGTGTGAATATTTACTAGAAATAAATTTATAGCTTTGTTTACTTCTAATATCCACAATATCAAGGATTAAAGTATGACAAGCAGACAAATTATAGTTGAAGTTCACATATGTAAGCAGCATTTTTCTTCCACCTTCTCTGGATAATGTAACATCCTCCTCAGAGCTGCTGTTGCCTAGACATTTGTGTTGGAACTTGGGTTAACAATCACTTCCCTTCAGCGATTTCCTTGTTTCATAGCAGGAATCTGTCGCCTTCTAGTTTTGGACCAAGGCCCACTTTATATTCCCTAGCACACAGCTTGTAGATTGAAGGCTTCTGTATCCTGCCATCGTTTCCACGCTGTTCATAACCTCTGCAGAGAAATAAACCCTAGTTTTGCATTGGAAAGGAAGGAATCTGCATAATTCAAAATTGTTTCTCCACTTCTTAAAATTCTTTTGGCAAACTTTTTGTTCCTTCAAAGGGAAGGCAATATTCTGCTAGTTGTTGAATGCCTGTAAAAATTTTCCTGGTGGAAGATCTAAGCGTACATATTATATGTATGGTTTTATTGATTACTTTTTGTAGATCCTACCGATAGTCTTTGGATCCCTGGAAGGAAAGACAGCAAACTGAAAACTACTGATTACTTTTTTTCTGTATCAGAGAATTTCAGATCTTTCTTTGAGGCTATTCAATTTCAAGTTTTAATACAACATAATACAAGTTTTTTCCTGGTTTCAGAGTATTATCTAAAATAATCTGATTTGGCTTTCTATTCTGAAAAGAAAAATGTATTACATGGTAATCGTATGTCTCCTTTGTCTCAGGGATTCCAGTGAACATTGTTCTAATTTTGTGAATAATGCATATTATCAGCAGCTATATATTGAAAAAATAGATTTGTAATATTGATGAGTATCATGCATGTCTGTATACATAAGCACACTACATTTCTTAAAGAACTCTCCATTTTTTAAGGAGCTCTCCATTTATAACCCAGAAGGATAATTAAACGTTAATCATTCTGTAATTACCCTAAGGGGATACCTGCCAGAACATTTCTTAATGTTTGCTCAATTTAGAATTGATTATTTTTTGGTATGCTTTCTTTCTAAGATATTTTAATGATGTATTGGCTCAGGAATGTTTGAAGAAATAAGTTCATGTTCCATATTGAGAGACTATTTTAATACAAAGGAAAAAAAATCTTTGTGACTATTTATAGAATAATCCTTTCCAGCAGATAGCAGTTGTTTTCAGTCTTTTTTTTTCCTTTGAAAAACTGTGTTAATCCAGTCAAGAGACAGAGGAGATTATATTGTTCTTATATACCCCAAATTTCAGCTTCTGAATAATGAATGAAAATAGGTAAACTGTAGAAGAGGCATTTATTTGTAGAAATGACTTCAGTGGGATTCTCTTTGGTCCTAGAGGTCTGTGGAGATCCGGTTGCAAGAACAGGAACTAGTTATAAAAGGAATATAACTGGTGGCACTAGCAAGCGGGAGCGAGGGAGCAAGGACTGATGCGCACGGTGTGCTGCAGTCGGCGGAGAGACTGATGCCAACGGTCAGATGGCTAAGAATGACACTGATGCACTCAGTAGCGAAAATGAACTTACCTCGGGTAATTTATCAACAGAAAATACTGAAGGAGTATGCTTCATGCCCTTAAAAAGCAATACTTGTATTGCTTTATGGATTTAATAACCCAGTGTTAAAATGTATGCTGTTTCATAATCAGTAACAAAACCCCTTTCTTTATGCAGTTCTGTCTCATTAAGGAAAGATTTTTTTTTTGTTATTAACCCTGCATATTTTGTAGTAGATTATAATTTTCAACATATAACATGTAGAATTACTATCTGGTTTTCTCTGGGAATAGCATACTGTAATCCCTTGGCAACCTCATTTTCAGAGTGAGGGCTACATACACTAATGCTGAGGTTTATTTAAATGGAAATGCTTTAAATCTTTGTGTATGGACAGTAGCCATAGCAACTTTGATATTTGGAAGAATCATAGAGAAATCTGAAATTTACAGGTGTCTTACAGTCTTTTTTATTTCACTTCTTTTATGAAAGAATATGTATTCTCATTCCAGACAAAGTTAATTGTTTTATATGCAATGGTTAAATTACAGAAAAAATCTATTGAAAAATAACATGCTTCATATGTATGAAGGATAAACGTGGTAGTTTAAAGGCTTAGTTCTTCTAAAATAATTTTCTGTTACATAGAACATGTATTAAAGATAGGCAGTGTAATGAATTTTTATTTAGCCTCAGTTAAGCGATATTAATGACAGTGTAAAAGACGAAGAATTCTTAAACCAGGAATAAAATATATTGAACATATTTCACCCTGGCTGCGCTGGAGAAATAGCAGACACCTAATATCAGACACTTATTTTGTTAGTACCATTCCTGGAAGAGCTCTGCTCACGCAGCTTAGGGAAGCATCCTCAGATGACTTCAACCCATTCCTTTTCAGGGGTATAATAAAGCTCCTGGGCTCAGTAGCAGCTGCTGTAGCGCCTTGCCCTCTCTGAAGTGTTTTAAATTGAGACTTTGCACTAGCGTGCAAAGGTTGAAAGGGAGCATTATTTACCATCTGCTCTCTTCACTGAACTCTTCTAGTGTGGCACAACTTGTTTTGAAGTATAGGAAATAGATAGTAGGAAAAATGCATTGCTTCCCATTAAAGTCTTGACCCCTAATGTTCTTGGAAATATTGAAAATTCCCTTAAGATTATTTTTTAGATTCAGATCATGATGTAGAAAATTAATTGCAGCACTAGCTTCCCAGTATAATCAGTTTAATATATGTTTCTGATTTGAGTGGTGTAATGACTACTTGGTGTGAATACCAAATAGCACAATTATCAGGAAATGTTTCACCCATCTGCATGAATAGACTCAATTATGTATAACGGATTACAACATGAAAGGCTCATTACATTCTGTTTGCAGAAGTATTGAAGTATGGATTTATCTTTGTTTTCCTAAAAGTACTAGTAGTCCCTAGGGTAACATCTCCCAGAACAAACTGTTGGTGTTAAATAGGAGACAGCTTAAAAGAAAGCTGTACTATGTGAAGTTTGTTATATTTACAGCATTCTAGGAAATCATACAGTGTTTTTTTAATGGAAAATAGTTCCCATAAATACACAGTACAGGAGGTTGTTTGTACAGATAATTTTAATAACTTACAAATGGCATTACATCTACTCATACAAAGCCAAATCTTGGAAACTACTACTTATCCTGAACAGCTGCACGATAATAAACAGGTTTTGCTGTGAGGTTGCTCCCCCTTGCCTTAGCTAAATTCCATTTTTCCAGGAACCTAAGATGCATAACGGTACTACTTTTAACCTGGCTTATGCAAAACGGATTATATTTGTATTATGTTCTGTCTCCGCTAAGAAATCTGCCACCCCAGGAAATGTGTCTGGTTAGTGTTACTTTGCACACAGGTATGTTTGCGCACAAGTACTGTGGGCGCGAGGCAAGATTTTCTAGACAGGCTGTACTGAAGTGACCAAAAGTATGTATTGTATATCGTGCATAAGTTTCCCTTAAGCAAATGGAGGTGGTTTACACTCATTAACAATATGAGAAAGAAGGGCTGTGTGCAGCCCCGTTATGGCTAGCAGGGGCTGCACACGCGCTTTTATGCTTTATAGAACACACACAAAGGCAGAATTTTGTTCTTGATGTTTTCTTTCTGTATGATTGCTACACTGCCCTACGATGATAACGTCGTTCACTAGTCACTTCAGGTCACTACTTGTTTTTTTTCCAGTTTTCTGTTTTACAGCATCATCAATTAATCATTTATTTTTTGTTAAAATAGGAAAGTCTGTAAAAGCCTTTTGTAAAGAATTAGTACTTAATAAGTTTTGATGCCTGTATCAGTTACTGCAACTGTGGACCACTGCATTTGTGTAAAGTATCACTGGAGTATCTCCACTTCCACTATAAATATTAAATATGATATAAATATGTACTAAAACATGGCAGTAAAACTAAATGACTGGGAAGACCCCAGGAAAACCTTCTGTGAGGCTTAAGGAAGTATTTGGCTGATCAAAGAGAGTATTTCCTGCAGAGAGCATCAAAACTGCTGGGGCGGGTGCGTGGGGGACAGGTGAGATGCTGAGGCAGTCTGAGCTTTAGGACTTCTTATGAAGGAGCTTCTTATGCCTTCACTGAGAGTTCTGGGTGCTCAGGACTTACGACATTGAAGCTTTTACTTGGATAAGCACTTCCAGAAGTGAGAGTGGAATCCATGAGGTATAAGGATCTCACAGAGTGTTATATTAGGAGGGGCCCTTATTCGTGTCCTGAACATACTCTATAAAAGTTTCACTTGGAAAAGGGCAGGAGAAAAGAACTAAATCAAGGTGCTACTGCTCTGTTATAACCGGTTCCTGTGAGTGCTATTTTTCTGACCAGAGACTTGAAGATAGCAAGGGTCATTTCACTGGTTTTGCTTACATTCTTCTTAACAAAAACATCATAACACAGCAGTAATAACATATTTGCATCTGGGATTCATCCTCCACCTTTCACCACTGGGGCAGCTCTGGACTTGGGTAAGTAAAAAGGGGTCGGCCACTGTTCCGGGGCCATTCTGGCTGTGGCATATCGGGATTTGGATCAGGTTTCTGAAAACCCAAATTTAAACCAACTGTCCTTGCTGTGACCATATCTAACAGCACATTGTGCGTCTTATATATTGTGTACGCAGCATGGTCAGTACTTCCTAGGAGAAGGAAATAGTTTGTCTCTCTTTAAGAAAAGGCTAGACTAGAAAAACTCATTGCTTTTTTTTTCTTTTTTTTTGTGAACATGTCACTCTTCTGACACTAGCTGCATGCTACCTTCTGTTAGCCTACTTTTAACTTAGTAAGAAATATCTGAACCAGGAATTCTGCTACTTGCAGTAAATGTGATTATTATTTCTAAAAATGAACCTAGATGAAATCTAAAATGAATATGATCATAATCATTAGACATCCATTAGACTTCCAGACTGTTACACTAAATCTTCTTAAGGGTATCACTGGAATAAAATCTATGGTCTTTAAGGTAATTTACGAGGAATAGAAGAAATCTAAGAAATGATATTATTACATATTGTAAGACATTTTAAAACCCCCAACATGATGCAGATAAGGCTGCTATATTGAACTGAGATGTCTGATCTGTACTAGATATAACTGGAATAAATTAAAAAGAGCCGCAATTTAAGGACTGAAATATATACCCTAAGATATGACATGTAGAAATCATCTTATTCTTTAAATGCTGATTAAAAAGCTGGCTGAGAACAGAGCTGGCTGGGTGAGTACACTGGGATTTGCAGGGTTGACTTGTTTATTTTCAGGTTTACTATAATACAGGAAAAATGTTGTTATGGAACCCCAATACATTTTTTTTTGAATAAATATCCTTCCAAATCTACTGCAATGAACAAAAGGATTATTATGAGTTTTGATGTTGTTAGCTGCCTGGAATCCTGAAGCTAGGACTGCAATTGGTGTTGAGAATCCAAGGACTTTGACATCCTGCTTTTATGGTAAAAAGTTTGAAAGCTAAGACACAGCTATCTGATTTCTAAACACTATGACTAGCAACAGCTGGGTCCCAGGGTTCCTTTCCTTAAAACATCATCTTCAGATTTTCCCTTGGCTGGGACATCTGCAAACCAAGAAATATTTCTATGGAAATCCACCAAATGAATGCCCTGTTTTAGGAGAAGTCTGAATCTCAGCTATTTGATAGGTGTTTCCTGAAACCAGTTCGAGTACCTTGATTCTGAATAGATTTTCTGTGTTAATCTTGACCTTGGGACACTTTGAAAGAATCCATGCTGTTTGTGGAAATTTTGCCTGTAATTCAGAGAGACTCATCAAACTTAAAATTTTGGTCAAACCCTGTAGTTATTTGCTGGAGAAAATTTGTTTCTCCATGAAGTTTTGATATGCCGCAGTAATGGTGCAGAAACAATAATGATGGAAAGGGGAAGCTGGAAGGAAGTTTTTGATTATGATTTTATAAAAAACTTATTACAAAAACATCGGACTTTTTTGAAATTCTTGGGGCAAATTGATTCTTTCTCAAAATTGCTTAGTTTATTCACTGTGGGGAAGGAGATTAGTTAGGATGCATGGCTATGGCACTAATCCTTTCTGGAAATAGATATTGTGGACCTGAGTCTGTTTCCTTTTCCTTTCTTCATGAGCTCCAGGCAGCACAAAATTGTTTATTTTGCTAATACCAGTTAGGGAAATACATTCAAACAGTGAATACATTGAAAAACAATGCTTCATATAGGCAGCTGTAGCACAAGAAAAAAAGCATTTCTAATCCATTTTCTGTGATGCATAATTTGTTTTTGGATGCCCTGCATTCGTGGAAATGAAGACCACAATGAATCTGTCAGGAGCAATCAGAACATGTTTTCCAAAGTGATACTAAAAAGAGCATCTATAATCCTTACACAGCCATGGGAATATCCTTTGGAAATGAGAAGGCAATATTATACCTGAATTATCCTGATAGTAACAAGAATGTTATTAGAATTTCATCTCTGATTCCACACACCAAAAATGAGAGAGCAATATTTAGAGGGATTTGGAAAAGAACTGTGAAAATGAAGAAAGGTCTAGAAAATAGGGCTTTTCATAGTAGATTGGACTTCTTGCAGTCTCTTTATTTGGGAGAGAATATGAAATATGTCGACTTGAGTCAAAATATGTCTATACCTACTAAGAAGGTTTGAAATCTGACAATATACATATATATTATTGTGATTCTACTTTTGAACTTCAACATTATTTGTGGTACTTACTTCCTAGCATGTACTGTAATATAGTATGCTGTAATTTAGTCTTGTAAATCAGCTAATCTCCGATCTGCAGTTAGCCACAATTCAGTGCTATTTATGCCTTATTAATGCATTTTAAATAGTCTTTAAGTGATTTGTGAGTTAGACTATTAAGACTATTTTCAATGTAACAAGACAGTTTTACATGCTTTTATCCTTATAATAAGTATTTTCTTCTATTTATGGTAAATTTTCAGTAGAATGAGGAGAATATTTTGGCTATTTAAAAAATTTCTCTCATAAATATCTTGCATTATTCATGTAAACTGATTCAAATCTTTCTTTGAGGTGCAACTGTGATAGTTCATTTTGTCACTCATTTGGTAGAATAGTAGACTAAAAAAGTACATTGAAGAAAATTCATTTCTCTGATATTATTTACATTGGTATTTTTGTGGCAAAATTATTTGATTTAAAAGGGTATTTTTATATTTGTTCTATTTTTATGCAAGTTTCTGCTATAGCAGTTGGCCAGAAGAAAAATATTGGTTATATTTTTTTTTCCCATTCCATAAAATCTATTATTACCCCGCATTTGAAGAGGTATTACCAACTTGAAATCCAGCAAATGAGAATGTAAATGAAAATAAGAAAATGAACTTGTGTGTCAACAGTGTATATATAAAATCATATATTTTCTCATTTGTCAAGCATAACTGAATCCCTCAGGGAAATCATGCTTGGTCAGTCATTCTGGTGAATTTGCAAAAATACTGAGAAAAATAACAGAAACAACTGGTGTTCTGCTGGTAATACTTTGGGTTTTTTGTTTGTACTGGTAACAACATATCAAAGCTGAATAATTTCAAATTGTGACAAGTATGAAAACCTCTTTCCCTTAGCTTTCAATACCAGATTATTTCTATTTGTATTATATATTTTCCTTAGTCAGTTTTATTTTAGGAAGTTGCTTTGAGTGTTGCCCATCAGATTGCAATATTAAGGACGATTTTTGATAAATGGAAGGTTACTTCTTGAAATATGATTCTCTCCTGAAACTTCTTCTGTTTTCATGTTTTGTTACCTTTTATTCATTTTTAACTCTTCAGTGACCTTTGCCAGCTGTCACTGTCAACTGGGGATCACTGCTCTTGACAGCTGCTGTCACTTCTAAAGAGATGTAAATCCCTATGCCATACCCCACAGGGTTGGAAAATCTAATGTCTCTGCACTGTGGAATATATCAAGGAATGAAAAACTCACCCCCATGCACAGTAAATGATAATTTCTTCAGAAAATATCTTGCCCTACTTACTATCTAAAATAGTGACAAACGTTTAATGTGCTGTATGTTTAAAATAGATCAGACTGGCTGGTGGAACTCATAATAAAAGGAATAGTGAAGAGTCCATATATTCTGGCTTGATTAGGGCTTTTGTGTAGCACTGTTAAACACAAAAATATGGCAAATTGACTATTGGGAATAATTAATTAGCCTTTTGCGAGAGGAGTACATTTTCAATTAATCCATCTGTTTTTTAAAAAGACTAGTAAGCGATAGAAAGGAATGCTTATTGTCAGATTGCTTGGATAATTCTAAAATGGGATTAATTTAAAGTTAGGGAGTCATATAAAAAAAACTAGTCTGGGAAAATAATTTATCCATATTCTAAGCTGTAGTTTCTGATTTCGACAGTCAGCAATGGTGAATAAGGCACTATACTGCTTTTTAATATTTATCAAAGATTTTTTTCACAGATTTGCAGTAATTAAAGAATTTGGCTACATTATATAATTATACTAGTTCATATTAGCTGAGAGTTTTTAATATGTACTCTATGGTGTTGGCATTTGACCAAGAAAACTGCAGTTCAGCAAATAATCACAGAAACAGACTATTTGAGAACTCCCTCAAAATCTTCACTAAGATAACAAATTGAAGGACAAAGCTGAATCAGAATTACATAATCCTCAATATTATTTTTTATTTTCTTAGCTTGAAAAGGAGGAAAATGGTAGAAGATAATGAATGGACTAGTTGTTTACCATGATCATAATTTAACAAATCCTTTGAAATTTAACAAATCCTTTGAAGCATAAGAATATATTGAGGGGGTTAGGTTCTTCAATATGTTTTGGGACCAAATGGTACAGCTTATAAATATGTTCACACATACATAGAGACAGACCTATACACACAGTCAATAGATTCATTTAATGTGTGCATTTTCTTTCTTTTTTTTCTTTCTTTTCTTTCTTTTTTTTTTTTTTTTTTTTTTTTTTTTTGAATCATGGCTGCTAGGATAAATCCTTTCAGGAATGTTTAGTCCCTCTGTTCTCAATTTGGGATAGTTTATACAGGAAGCTAGAATACAGATGCAGAGCAGAAGAAAATCAGTAATGAGTTTTCTCTTCCTTCTTTTTGTTCTGTATGTTTATACTTGAGGGGTAAAATATGAGGGAAATGGGGATATCTTAGACTTTTTCTCTACTCTTTATCTCTACCCTTCTAATTTTCTTCCTATTCTTTCATCTCTAAGTTTACTGTGCAAGTTTGGAGAATCACGGAGGCAAACGGTGACTGCAAGTGATGAGTTATCTTATCTATTTGTTATTCACGTCTTATTTTGTGTGCCTGCGTAAAAGTAAGAACTAATCTGTCCTTCAATGGCAAAACCTCTTTTTCCATTAAGAGTCACATAAAAGGTAGAAAACCGTTATTTCTGCAGCTATTGAACAATACAGTAAACATAAGAGTCCATCATGGAAAGTTTGTTAACAAGTTATCCACTATTCTATGAATATTTCATCCTTCTACATGTTTGTTACCTGGAGGAAACTAGCACAAAGATTTATGGAGTGAGGAAAGAATCAACATTTCTTTTTCTGTTTCTTCCTCAGCATAGTGAAATGACTAAGAAATTATCTGACTGTTAAGAATGAAACTCTTATGATGAAGCCTGAGATTCGGTTGAGAGATGTAAGTGGGGAACCAAGGGGGAGTTTTATATAATTTTCTTGGTGTGCTTCTTTCAGCAATTCCAAACCATAAAAGAAGTTAGATCTTAAAAGCTTCAACAGGCTGACATTACTTATATCATTAAGAAGCCACTTCCACAACCCAAGAATACTAAAAGCTATGACCAACCTTGTCCCAAATGAACAATATTCATGCTAAGGCTCTTATTCTGTCGTAAATCCACAGCTTTATCTTTCATTGATGTCGGTGGAAATTCTCTGTGTAGATTAGAGTAATGGCTGTCCCAAAGGAATGACACAGTTTAGACCTCAAAGAAAAACTACTAACAAAAACATATTACAGTTCAGACAAATTAGTCATTTCAGAAATATTAAGTGCCTTTTACATTGGTGATATAGATACATAATGAATATAATATTGATTTTAAAGTAAAAATCTAGATGATATTTTCCAGAGAAGCAATCTGAAGATATTTATACAATGCCATTATTATAATTAACAGAGCATGGAAACTTGGTTGTGATTGTGAAGCAGAGGAGGCTGCTAACAGGCTGAGCCATCCCAAAAGGGAAGACAAAGCCTTTTTCCTCTTTTTTTCCCCACAGACGTGCCTTTTATCATTTTCACTTCTTTAATACACCACAGATTATGTACCACAACCATAGTGCTGTCTCCTCTTTAACTTTCCTGACATGTCTGTATATTAAGTTCCTGGCAAATATCCAGACACTTCCAGCAATGGCAGTTGCTTAGCTGTGTCTAGAAGAACACACTGTTTCAAGCTGTGAGATTAATGTAAGCTGATGAAGAGAACATTTTTCAGAATTTGAATCCAAAATCTAAGTGCCTTTCTCTTTAAAGTTCAATACGAGATTGAGAATTAAACTTAACATTACTTGTCTTGAGTTCAAAGCTTAAAGAAAACCGTAGGGAAAGTTACCATGAACACCTGCAAATGCCTCTCCTTCCATCTCTCTCTGTCATCAATCTTATGACAAAACTTACAAATAGTGGTCATAAAAAGAAAGAAAAAAAGGTTATTTTAAATATGATTTAAGTTTATCTCCTAATTTTTATTATTTTTAAAATAAAAATTTCCATATGAATCTGTTAGAAAATCTCTTTAAAATGAAATATAGGTACTCCCTTTCAGTCACTTTTGACATCTCTCTAGTTTCCTAATCAGTCTTCGAGAACTTGGCCATACTCCAAACTGCTTGCTCCTCTTGAAAGAAAAATAGTCAAAATAATTGAAGAATTCTTTGGCCTTGTAATAGTCTGAGACAGGGAGGCAAAGAACAGGAGACTAGAAACATCAGACTGAAAACATCAGACTAGAAACAAAGATGCTACTTATAACACGGTTAATTTGGGAAATTTGGTGCTGCAAATTATCCTCTTGGAAAGGTAGCTACAGTGGTGTGAAAGGCAATTAAGGAGCAAATCTTAAAGTGGGACAGTCTTAATTAAAGTGATGGGTCACCAGAGTAGAATCAGACTTGCTCTACTACTAGTCTGGAAGGAAAAAATTCAGTCAACATTACAACAAAGCATATTTGTATTTAGCCTCATTTTCTAAAATTTTATAGATGGCGAACGATGGAAAGTTTAGCAAAAGTTATAGGGCTCTTTCTTACGAGAAGTTCTGAATTACATGTTTCTATGATTAGTATTAAAGCAGAAGTACATCCTTTTGAAATTAAACATTTTACATTAATTTGATGAAATCCTAATTCTACACAAGCTTCATAGGGAATTGGCCAAATTCGAGCAGTTCTGTATCAATGGCAATTTGCATATAATTATTTCGATACCCATTAATTTAAGAAATACCGTTTAGGAACGGTGAAATTCCCAGAAACACCTTTTATCACCTTTCATAAGAGTAAAGAGTGACTGATGCATGGTACTGAAAGAGATTAATAAAAAAGATTAATTAGTCTAGTTTTGTTGGAAGAGAATGTGTGGGCATGTAGTCCTCTAAGGATCCCATAGTCTTGCTGAGTACCCACTGGCCTTTAATTTATGTGGCTTAAGTGACAGAATATTAGGCTGAAATTTCATAATGGAAAGAGAAATATTTCCTGAGTTGCATTTATTTTATTTATTCATCTGTAATTGCTATCCTCAGCTCTGCCACCTTCTTCTCAAGTATAAGAGTTTAAAACAAACATAAAACCAATGGCAGTTACAGATACTGCTTTGACACCATCAATCATGCAGTATACATCTCTTCAAGAATAAAGTACTACTGAATGAAGATATTATTTTGTGACCTATAATGTTTATTTGACAAATAACACATCATCTACAAAATTCAGTGGGCTTTGCAGTTTAGGGTGGAAATTAGCTGAATATTTGAATATTGGCTAATATTCAAACATCACTTCCTCCAAGCTCAAGAGCAGTGCATCCCTATGAGTAAGAAGTGCAGCAAAAGGGGCAGGAGACCTGCATGGGTGAGCAAGGAGCTCCTGGCCAAATTCAGACAGAAGAAGAAAGTACACAGAATGTGGAAGAGGGGGACAGGCTACTTGGAAGAATTATAGGAATGCAGTCAGAGTATGTAGAGATGCTGTGAGCAAGGCTAAGGCCCTGTTGGAATTGAATCTGGCAAGGGATGTCAAGGACAAGAGGAAGGGCTTCTTCAAATACATCAGCAGCAAGAGGAGGACTAGGGAAAATGTGGGCCCACTACTGAATGGTGCAGGGGCCCTGGTGACAAGGCAGAGTTACTGAATGCCTTCTTTGCTTCAGTCTTCACTGCTAAGGGCAGCCCCCAGGAATCCTGCAGCCTGGACGTGAGAGAGAGAGTCTGGAGAAGGGAAGACTTTCCTTCGGTTGAGGAGGACAGGATTAGAGACCTTCTGGGCAGGCTAGACATCCACAAATCCATGGGCCCGGATGGGATGCCCCCATGGGGACTGAGGGAGCTGGCAGATGTTGTCGCCAGGCTACTCTCCATCATCTTTGAAAGGTCCTGGAGAACTGGAGAGTTGCCTGAGGACTGGAAGAAAGCCAGTATCACTCCAGTCTTCAGGAAGAGCAAGGAGGAGGATCCAGGCAACTATAGGCCAGTCAGCCTCACCTCCATCCCCGGAAAGGTGATGGAACAGCTCATTCTGGATGTCATCTCCAGACATATGGAGGAGAAGAAGGTGATCAGGAGTAGCCAGCATGGATTCACCAAGGGCAAATCCTGCTTAACCAATCTGATAGCCTTCTAGGATGGAATGACTGGCTGGGGAGATGACGGGAGAGCAGTGGACGTTGTGTACCTTGACTTCAGCAAGGCTTCTGACACGTTCTCCCATAACATCCTCCTAGAGAAGCTCTGGAAGCGTGGGTTAGACGAGTGGACAGTGAGATGGATTGAGAACTGGCTGAAAGGCAGAGCTCAGAGGGTTGTCATCAGTGCTGTGGAGTCTAGTTGGAGGCCTGTGGCTAGTGGAGTTCCCCAGGGCTCAATACTGGGTCCCATCCTGTTCAACTTTTTCATCAATGACCTGGATGAGGGGACTGAGTGCATCCTCAGCAAGTTTGCTGATGATACCAAGCTGGGAGGAGTGGCTGACACACCTGAGGGCTGTGCTGCCATTCAGAGAGACCTGGACAGGCTGGAGAGTTCGGAGGAGAGGAACCTCATGAGGTTCAACAAGAGCAAGTTCAGAGTTCTGCATCTAGGGACAAATAACCCTAGGCACCAGTACAGGCTGGGGGCTGACCTTCTGGAGAGCATCTCTGCAGAGAAGGACTTGGGAGTGCTGGTGGATGACAGGTTGACCATAAGCCAGCAATGTGCCCTTGTGGCCAAGAAGGCCAATGGTCTCCTGGGGTGCTTTAGGAAGACTGTTGCCAGCAGGTCGAGGGAGGTGATCCTGCCCCTCTACTCAGCCCTGGGGAGGCCTCATCTGGAGTACTGTGTCCAGTTCTGGGCTCCCCAGTACAAGAGAGACATGGAACTACTGGAGAGAGTCCAGCGAAGGGCTACAAAGATGATCAGAGGGCTGGAGCACCTGCCCTATGAGGAACGGCTGTGAGAGCTGGGCCTCTTCAGCCTGGGGAAGAGAAGCCTGAGGGGGGATCTTATCAGTGTGTACAAGTACCTGAAGGGAGGGTGTCAAGGGGACAGGGACAAACTTTTCAGTTTTCCCATGTGACAGGACAAGAGGCAATGGACAGAAACTGAACCACAGGAAGTTCCGCCTGAACTTGAGGGGGAATTTCTTCACTGTGAGGGTGACAGAGCACTGGTCCAGTTTGCCCAGAGAGGTTGTGGAGTCTCCTTCTCTGGAGATCTTCAAGGCCCGCCTGGATGCAACCCTATCTAACATGCTGAGCAGGGAGGTTGGACTAGATGATCTCCAGAGGTCCCTTCCAACCTTACTGATTCTATGATTCTATGAAATGTAGAATGCAGACTGATACATTTCAAATTCTATGATTAAGGCCATTATATAAACCATGTATCATTCCTGTCGTACTATCCTTAGGAATTCCTTTTAGGAGTTTTCAATATTCCTAAAATTTTGTCATATTGAAATGACTGGTTTTGCATAAGTTCCTGTGGCTATATACCTCATTAAGCTTTTGGAGAGCCCTAGTCAATAGGAAACACTAAGCACCGGAATTAGGTGAAATGCAAGGCACTGAGACCCTGTGCCAGCTTCATCAGAAAGAGCAAGTAATGGATACACAGGTATATTATGCTGATTCTTTTACCCTACACATCCCTCTGAACTTCCTGCTATCATCCATCATCTCCTGTAGTGACGATGTAAATTGTGAAACAAGTTACCTTTAGAAATGTCTTTAGCTTTAGAAAAGTCTATGTAACTAGCAAAGTAGTGTAATTTGTGCTTCGAGTTTAAGAATAACCGGACTTAGATGCCTAGGGAACTGAAGGGAGTGCAGTAGGAAGGAGGCTGTGGCAGTAAGTTGTTTGCCTGTTGCTCCCCATACCTACCTTCTTTCTCATGGTGAAGATGCTTCCGTTTCCAGTGCTCCATTCACAGAACTGTTGTTCTAGATGTAGGTCGCTATCCAGACATCTCTGGTGTTTGAAATCATGCATATAGGGATAACAGCAATACCTGAATTTACCTATTGTACTTAAATGAAATGTAATCCATATTTGCACTAATATGTTTTGGGGACTGTCTGGAGGTTCCCAGTGCTTCTTTGAAGTAAGCAGATGTGTTGCAAACCATGTTTTTTTGCAAGACCAACAGCAGTTTGAATTCTGCTATTGAGTTCAGTATACCCGGTATGGTGAAGGTGATGTCTTCTGCCAAATGTTTTGACAGATTCTTGTAAAAACACTGAAACTGGGCTCTGATTAAGTAGCTGAATGCCCATGATTTGTCCTTCAACAGACTTGCTCATTGTAGACAAAACCTGAAGAAATTGGAATACTTTGATAAAGTTGCCAGCCTTTGGCAGATATCGATGAAAATAAATTCTTAAAATAAAGCCTAAACTAAAACTTATACCATTTTCTCCAGGTGGTAGTTTATTCGCTCTTTTGTCATCATATTTAGGAAGTTGCAAACTTAATATATTTGCAGTAGTGTAGTCAGTGAAACTCAACAACTGCATTAAATACCATTTTTTAAAAAATCAGCCTTTAGCAAGGTTGTGGATTTAAAGATCTGTTTTCTTTTTTTTTTTTTCTTTTTTTTCTTTTTTTTTTTTTTTGCTTACTGGTATAAAACAGGAAAAAAATTAATAATAAATCATAAGCCCCACCACTATTTCCAAGACCACTGGAAAGTTTTGCAAAGCTTTTGAGGTATTCAGATGATTCTCTTTTTTTCTGTTGTTGTTAAATGTTGTTGTTGAATAACTGGCTCTGCTGGTTAACCCAAGGCAACTGTCATTTGTTTCTCTTCCAGTTCAGTTGATCAGTGGTCGAGATGACTTGTTTTCACCCATTTTCAAAATTAATTTAGACCTTTGAAAAAGACTTTCTGAACACTAAATCACAAGAGAGAGAAATAGATCCTGAAATGTCATATTGCACCTCAAGTATTTTCCTCTTCAGAAATCTATAGAGAAGAATCTAATAATGTAAATGTCTGCATAGTGTGGTATGACAGCACAGTGGCCCGTGCCATGGTGGATGATAATGCCATTTCCATATATGAAAAGTAATTCATCTACAATTACAAATTTATGATCAAGTGTATTTGGCATATATTCCAGTTATTTTTTCAACTTCAACTTACATACTTCAAGTAAGATAACAGAGAATATTTTAAAATCTCATTTGATAGCCATGGGTATGCAATTAAACCTTTTTTTTTTTAATCTCCAGTAGGTTAAATTGAATCCAAACCTTAAAACATGAAGCTTCATTTTTTCTGCAATTTTGTTAACCCATTCACATATTTCCGTAACTGTGCAGTTTCATCTTGATTTTTACTATATTCTTGGCCTTTGTAACAATGCATTCCACATTTATTTTCAGTTTGCCACCTTTCCTTTTTATTGAATACCTCCTTATTATTGTGTTGGAACACAAGAAAAACAGACTCATACTTTTACCTTCTCTAAGCCATTTATCCTGCTACACTATTTTATTATATACCTCTTTTGATCATTTTCATCAGTTTTCTCTGACTTCGCTTCTTACAATGTATTTTTTAAAGAAATGATGACTGGAACTCGACAGGTGAATCTATATAAGCCTTTACAGTAGGTCATGATAATGGATTATGATAGAGGGACTCTTGATGTTCTAGCTTCATTTTTGCATTTTTTTTTGATTGCAGATGTTCATTAAAGAAAAGTTTTCTACAGTCATTCCCTGATTTATTTCTTAAGGTGATATGATTACTTTTCATCTGAACGTCAAGATATCAAAATATATGATTGAATCTTCCAGTAACTCTTATTAGGTGAGTTTGTGTATTTTTTTCTTTTTTCTTTCTTTCTTTCCTTTTTTTTTTTTCAATTTGGAAACAGATACTGAGATTAACGTTACATACAAGTTAGAAGTTCTGTTCCTGACTCACCTGCTGACCTAGCTTCCAAGTCAAAGTGTTCTTCCCGGAGAGCTGATGTTTCATATGGAAAACGTGGTGGAGACTTTCTGAAATTTATTTAAATTAATAGGTGTCACCTTCTTCACATTTTGTCTTAGCCATGTACTAGAGTGTTTGAATGGAACAAAACAAAATAAAATTTGAGAATTAGGAATTCTGAACAAGCTGTCCTAGAATCAAAAGATGAGTTCATCTTCCCAAGCATTGTCTTTGACAATGACAGAGAATTCACAGGCTTATATAAAAATAGTTTTGCCAGATAAGACTGAAATTCAGCATAATCTTCTTTCTAAATCTCAGTTTTTAGATTTCCACTGATTACAAAAAGCATAATGGTTTATGTCTCTTCTGAAACATTTCTTTTAAAAACATAGTTGTCTATATTTTAGCAAAGAGAAGTTTTATTTTAATTAGCTTCCATAAATGTGAATATGGAGATTTACATAAAATATATAACTTTAGTTGCAGCTGATTGCTCATATACAACTGAAGCTGATCATTTATAGGAACAAATGAGTGTATCTTCTCTTGGTGAATGTCTATGGCTGCTTGGAATAGTCTCATGTTCATATCTCCTATTCATTTTTTTTCAGATAGTCCCTATCTGAGAGGAGTGATGGGGGTACTTATTCAAGTTACAATTTTATACCGAATACTTGCTGGGATGGGATCATTTCAAATTAGCATAAAGGAACATGTTATTAGCAATATTTCTACAAAAAATGGCAAAAATACAGTAAAAGTAATGTCCTGTCTTGTATGGGGATATTTGTTTGGGGATATTTTGTAAGCTTTAAATTAAGAAGGATATTCTAGAAGATAAAGTAGTAGAATGGGGACTTCTGAGATTTGAGTTCATTATCTGGTTCAGCCACAGACTTCCTGTGTGGCTTTAGATCAGCTATAACTTCCTCTGTTTAAAATGAGTGCATTACTTTCCATCTCAAAGGACTAGTAATTAGATAAAATTCATTAAGGACTGTAGAATGCTCTGCTGATATGCGATGTAAATATCTAGTGTAGCATCTAACTCTGGGTTTGCACTGTCTATGCAGAGGCATAGTTTGATTTAAATGGGTTTAGCAGTGTGCTAAAGTTAGGAATGTCTATAAATGTCTACAAGGCTTTAGTTATTCAATGCACTCATTATCTTAATTTGTTGTTTCATGGAATTGTTCCAAGTATTTGATCTAATCAGATCTTCCTAGAGGCACAACATATGCTCATAACAGCATGAGCTATATATAGCTCCTTGCACAATTATGAAAGATCAATGGAACATTTTTATCACCAGTGCATGTATGTGTTTGTGAATTATCCTGTAGGAATTAAAATCCTTCAATGGGATCACAGACAATGGTAATAGATATAAAAATATATAGGTATAGGGGTGTGTGTGTGTATATATATATATATGTATGTATATATATGTAGGTGTATATAATAGGTGTAAAAATAAATAGGTATAAAAATGGCAATAGGTATAAAATTGGTGGTTAAAGTGTCACTTTTAAGATTAAAAACAGTATAATTGAGTGTATAAGCAAATATATAGCAATGTATTACAAGCAATATAATATATATAATTATATACTCTGTACAAAGTACTAATGTAATTCAATTAAAAAGTAAGCTGTCTGTCATATACTAATCACAAGTATGATCCACAAATACAGAAAAATTATGTAATTAGGGTCAATGAAAATCAGCCCGATGTTCTTTATTGAAGATGTTTACCCTAGTAGTAAAGTATATCTGTTTCAGGCACTTCTTGAATAGCCTTTTATATCTAAGCTTAAAATGAAGACTGCAAGTAGCCCAGACAATTCCATTTTCAGTAACGCTGTTGTAAATCAAATTGTTGAATTACTCTGTATGATTGAAAGTAGAGTAGATGGTGACAAAAGTTTATGGTTCCCTTCTTGATTTCATCTGCAAAGGCAGCCATAGGAATCGATAAAACCACGTGCAAAGTACAACTTGAAATACATAAACAGAGCAGAATCTCACTCTTTACAGCTTGGAAGTACTCAATACTTTTCTCATTTATCCACCGAACTGGAACTGTTTTCAACAACAGAACTAAGAAAGTGTAAATTTTGTTATGGAGCTGGCTGTAAAATGCTGATATTAATATTAATAAATACCATTACTCGCTGAATGGTTTAAGCATGAAGCACTGGAGAATTACTTGGCTAGCATTCAGAAACTTCTTAATCAGTGTTACTATCTTTGTTTCTAGAAATGTAATTCCCTTTTGGCTTTGCCATTCAATATTTTCTTTTTATGCCAGCAGAGAAAATGGTGCCGAGACAACAAACATTAAACAGTTTTTCCTTGTGATCATATGTCACTTGGAAATTTATGCAGAGAAAATTCAGAATAGCTAGATAGAAGAATTCAAATGCTGTTAAATCTTGTAAGCAATGGGGATTATCAGGGAAGACAATTTCACATCCATGATGTGAGCTCAGTCTGTCTGAAATGCAAGGTGCAATATTAATGGTGATGGTGAGTGGGGAATAATATAGTTTATGGTGGTCTTGAATTTGAATATCTTTTTTATTTAAATACTATGTACAACTACATAGGTATGGCATATTATGTTTTTATGGTTTACATACATACATGCACATACACATACAGTCAACTTTATTGAAAGGAAACCAGTTAGATAATGTAATGGGATGTTATGTAACAATCTGCTCATTAACACGGCTTTTAATTTAATTTGCAAGATAAGTGGTTTTCATTAATTGTCTGTTTAGAAAGGTTACTGCATCAAAACTGGTAGGTCAAACATATAGACTCCTCACTGGATTACAGTTTATGAGCACTGTGGATGTGACGTACATATCAATACTTTTTCCACGATGCTTGCTGATAAGAGGAGCAGGCTAACAAGGCCCATGCTGTTTCAGCATGTCTGGAATCCAGGGACTTGTGTTTTTCCCTTAGCTGCCTGTATACAAGCAGACGGGGAGGACAGGCACAATGACGAAAAAGCCCGTGCGTGGCACATGGGCCGCGTGTTTTAACCTGGGTGCGATCAGGTCGTAACAAGCGCGTTAACTTCGGCTGCGATGGAACCGAGTGCAGTATTCAGCTGGAGGACAAACCGCAATTATGCTCCGTTGCTCTTGAAAGCGCACTTATAGAGATGTCTGTAACTGATCTTATTAAGCGGTAATAAAGAGCTGTTACCGAGAGATGTGCGTTGAAAACCATTATAAAATGACCTGAACTGAATACTCATGGCTCCACATGATCATTCACAAGGAATTTACGCAGATCCGTAACACCTGGACTACTGTGCAAATTTTTAGTGGCAAAAATTTTGCTTGGACTGTCTGTCTTTCCAGTTAGATTTTATAAGCAGGAATGCCAGTAATTAAAGAAGTAGATACTGAAATTCTGAATAATATCTTGTATAACGGGCTGCTCTAACAAAGAAGTGCATAAGCTTACCCAACTGAACACACAGAAATTTAGGTTGTACACACAGAAATTTAGGTCAAACTGAAGTCTTGCTGTCTGTCTACTCTTTCTTCCTAATGCTTTTTTTTCTGTGCCTGTCATCACCATGGCAGCAGAGCATCTTCAAATTGCTGAGGTATTTTTTAGTGGGCATGAGTTTCGCTCCATCCTTTTCAATCTTTTCAATCACTGTCAGCCGAGAGAGTTCTTACATGTAGCTGACAATTCCATTGGTTATTATTAGAACCATCCACGGGTTATTTGACTTTTTTTATTGCTGCAGAAATTTTATATCTATCTATATCTATCTATCTCTCTATATACATACACACAACTGATTGAAAACCCCATTGCAGAGAAACTTTTTTGTTGAAATGGTAAGTCAATATTTTTAATCATTTTTACTTCTTTTCATGAGCCATGCAGGTTTTGGTGCCTTCACTATTCACTATGTTTTGTGGACACTTAAGAGGCAAATGGTATCAGAATAACAATTGTCCACTAACAAATTTCAAAGGGAAAAATGTGACCAGATGTAATTGTTATGTGGCTATGGAGGGATTTATAAATGAAAGTTAGTTCCTCAGTTACCAATTGCATTAAAGACAGAGACATTTGACAAGCCCAGCAGTATAATTCTGTTTCTGTAGTGAACTAGAACAGAAAGTTGAACAATGAGATTATGATTTTTCTGTCATTTGGTTGTCAGAATTTTATTTTATTCGATGTAGTCTTTCACTTCATTTTATTCAACCAAAACATCTTTAAGAAGTACGTTCAGATTTTTTTTTATTTTTTATTTTTATTTTTGCAAGCAACTGTGAGCATGCTTTGTTGCCATAATGGGCTTGCATACTAGAACTTCACTGGATATAATCTCAACATTTGTTATAGCCTACAGGAGTGTTCATTACATCCTTCAAGAAAGGTATTCTTTGTGACTGCAAGCTACTGATGAGCACCACAGGACAGTGTGTACAGCAGCAAACGACTAAGACATCTGTGCCCGGATTTGTAAAGGAGGAGAAAATTCTCTGAGATAATTCATTGAATGTTGGTAAATTTTCATTTTGATTTAAGATACAAATGCTATGTTTTAATCAAAAATCACTCCGGTCATCTTCCTCTAGGCCTCCAATAAATAACCTTGACACAGTAAGCACAAAGAAAAGTGTTTCTGTGATTCTGCCAGCACAATTTTGGAAAGAATGTATACCCTGAAAAAAAACGTTCCAGTCTTCAGAGGTGATATTCAATATGTGAGCAGAAGGCACAATTTGTCTCTTTTCCTTCATGTACAGTTTATTTCTACAGTTTATCCTGCCTTCTGGAACACCAGAGATGGACCACCGTTGACCTGTTGCTCCAATGGTGCTGAGGAGTCTTTTGGGTACCTTGTTGGTGAGTGTTCTCACACACACACATCAGGGATAAAACACCTGCCACATTTGAAATCAGGATAGTTATCTTCAGGGAGGGAAAAATTGGGGTTTGTTTGTTTGTTTTAGCATATTTCCTATCATATTAACATAGCATGATTTTCTAGGTTCCTCTGTGCGTTTGCACCATAATAATTCCTTGATGCAAGAGCTTCTGCAAAATAAAGATGAGGTCTTTTGATCTCTTCTGATGGAATATTATAATTTGTAAAGCTTGGAGTCTTAGGCACAAGATATTTTAATTCTGTGTGGGTTACTGATAAGTCTTAAGGGATGTAAGAGGGACTGCATTTCCTATGATCCCTTCTTTAGGTCGTCATTTTTCTTCTTGCCTATTCTGGTTTTATTCTATGTACAATTATAATAGATGTAAATTATAAATGAACTCAGGATTGAGGTTTCAATCCACAGAGGTAATTAGCAGATATGACCACTTTTTTTCAGGTTAGGGTTTATGTGACCTGAAATGGTATGTTACCACATCACGACCTATTTCAAATGTAGTTTTCATAAATGGCAAGCATGAGATTCTATTATATTTCATTTTGCCAACCAATTCACTACACAGTGTTAAGAAAAAAAGATAATGCAACTTTTCAGCAAGATCTATTTAAAACCTGTATGTCTTACTGCGCTGATCTACATTTAATCTCACTCATTGCCATATTTCAAAAACCTGGTAAAAAAGAAGTAAATATGATACGAAATAGGTAGACAGATATGTGAATTTGAATGCCTTTTGTGGCTTAATGAAAATGAATGATTACAAATGCATAGCTATATTAAAATTTACTAATTGCATTATGTATGCTTATTCATAGGTAGCCTTTGTTTGTGAAGGCAGCGGTATTGAGTAGATTTTCAGCCCATGTAAACTGGGCTCCCCAGACTGTGGAACTACGGTCTTTACTGGACTTAAAGATGAATTCTGTTGGCTGGAATGGGATTACACAGGTGGGTAGTATCTGCCTGTGCAAGAAAAGGTTGCTGAAGTGGGCTGGGCTATCTCAACTGGGCTAACTGAACTGGGCTATCAAGTTAAGAAAGTGAGAGAATTTGATATAAAATATTGGACAGTACATTTGTTAGTAGTCTTAAAAGAGGAATCAAGGTCTGAATGAGACTTGCAGACTTAGAGATCCTTTACTCTCAAGGAACTGGTAGTATGGGTGGAATTCAGAGTAAACACTCAAACTGCCCAAGAAGAGGAAAGATTTTCTGTATAGAGAGAACAGGGAAAAGAAATCACTATTACAGGTTATAAAGGAGCTCAGAGGCTAAAGGGTAACCAGAGAAGTTTAGGGTAACTTTAAAGATTTCAGAAGGTTAAGGAGCTAACAAAAACGAACATAAAGATTAGTAGGTAGAATAGAAAGCATTGTAACCCCATTAACAGTAAATCCATATAGACCTGCTGTAGCACTGCTGGGCCAGAGTATTCACTAGTTATATCAAATGATGCCCGAGTCTGAGTGATGTGTTCTAAAGCACTATAAAGCAACAGAGGTAAACTAATAGCAATAGGCAGTGGATTTTTTAAAAACATCACTGCAGATGCTCTGCCAACAACTTATGACATGTAACTTAATTTTTTTTATATTTCAGCCATTTAATTTAGCAGAGAATGTTACCAGTTTGCCACTGCTCCTTTGAAATACAGTATTGACCAAAGAATGATTATTTTTTTCAATTGCAACTGCACAACCATTTCTGATAACTTTTCACAGCATGAGTGATTATAAATCTGTACCCCGTATAAGATCTAACTCTTCTCTGCTGACTGCTGTCCTGCTGGGATTCTTGTAGCAACAACAAAAAGTGACAGGAATACTCAGTAAACGTGCACACAGGCTAAAGAGATGAACACTATTTTATTGATGCGTTCTACCTACTCCTGTCACTTTAGTGTAGAATGGCTTATCTAAATCATCAGAATTTCTAACAAGATATAAGAGGAGCTGTGACTTAAATCTGAGAGCCGATTTCTAAGTTCTTCATGAATAACAACAACATGATGGGATCAACCTGGAGCTGTGTAGTATCTATCAGTAGAATTTCCCACTTGTAGAACAGGGTTTCACTGAAGCTACCATAAATTACTATTTTTGAATATAACTGTCAGCTGATACAACCCATCTGAAGATTTTGAGCTAAAAAATTTGTTTACATACAAGGCATATTTGGTGTTGATTCCAGCTAGTGACAGAGAGGAGATGTTAGTATTCAAGGTATCCACAAGCTAGCCTTGATAGTCTTTTATTTAAATGCTTATTTCTTAGTGAAGTGTGTCCTACATGATTAGTTTTTCATATGAATGCTACTTTGTAATTTAGGTTCTAACACTCCAGCTGAATATATTATATTACATCATGGCTATTGTACACACTATTAAACATAGACATAAACTATTAGACTGATATTATTACTAATATTATTACAATATATACTATTATACATGGACAACATGGCTGCTATCTGATTCATAGTAACTAGTACTGCATTTTCATTCACTAGTAGGCAATTTGTAATGCTGTATTTATAGGCCATCTTTATCTGCACTTACAGCACGGATCAGTTGAGAGGATGTCATCCCTTAGACTTTTTTACTGCGGAAAAATTAAAAGCTGATATGACTTGTCTGATACTGTTTCCTCTGACAAATAATTTGAATTTTCTGGTTGAGAACTGAGCTTCATTTTCACTTACAATCTGTTCAACAGTTTTGCCCTGGAAAACAGCAGCCTTTAGTTTTCACATCTGAACTGACCTAAATTAACTCACATGAGTAGTTCATATGATCATGTACTGGACTTCTACTACTCCAGCGTGTGCCTTACGTAAATTTTAATTTGAATTTCACCTTTTTCTAGGCCTCTGGGGTGACTCTATTTCACAACATTTTCTTCCACATTAGATTCTCTACCTGCCATTAAGAACAGGATAAAATCACAAAGACACATTGGGTTTCAAATAGTCAAGACAGTTTGTAATGCCCCAGATACAGATACACAGTACTGTTTTCATGAGGTTCATTTATTCTAGAAAGAGAAGGATCCAATGCTATTTAAAGGGCTCCCATTTACTATTTAAACGTAACTCTGCAGTTTCTAGTTGTTATCTCACCTTTAGCATCTCTATCACCAAATAATTTCATTACTATTGAAACATTGTGAGAAGCATGGTATAGGGAATGAGTCTCACTTGCTTTGAGAGAAATATGAAGGAGTTTTTGTTTAACCTGTAACAACCGTAATGGAAGAAGACATAGTGACTACAAAGATGAGTTGATAGCACCAATGTATTTGGCAACTAGTGCTGTTGCAAACTAAATCCTGCAGAGGGTTACAGCCCATAGTACCATTTTGTGATACTGTTTAGGAGTTTATAAATTATATGAGCAAGTTTAATAATTTATCAGCCTTTTAATCAAGTTGTAATTTAATACTGTGTGCGCTCAGATTGTGAATTTTCATTGTGGGAAGGTTAGTTAAAGGATTCTTGCAACTGAATCTCAGCCCAATTTTTTTTTAGTTATAAAAATTGGCTGTAGTGTGGACTGCCCCCGGAGGGATGATTGCCAAGCACAGTGCTGATGTGCACTACAGTAGCTTCCACGCTAACAGCAGGTTTTTTTAAAAAAAATCACTTTCGCCTGGCAGATTCATGCGAGTCATCAGTTTCAGTTGTTGAATATCATGGAAGCAGTGCTTCCCATTTGCCATGAGCTTGTGTTGCATGGTGCGCAACGATCGAGTTACCTGTCATGTCCCCCAAACTGAAAAGATAATAGTGGTATATCCCAGATATCCCAGACTGCACTAAAACAGCTGAAGTTTTGCAGTTGTGCTTGTAAGACACAAAACTTCCTCTGTCCCTCTGCAACTTCCTCTAATCACCCTTAGCACAATTGTGAAGGAGGCTAATGCATCCATTGTTTCTGGCACCAGAAGGGCTGGTCAAATAATAGAATTTTTATCAAAACTTCAAAGGGTCTGTTGGCTATAAGTGGGAGAAGTTAGAATGCTTGGATCTTGGGGAAATAAGACTTGTTGTCTTATAGTGACTTGTTGAGATATGTATGTTGTGCTTCTCAGAGATATATTCCTTTGGAACTCTGAGTGTAGTATCTGTACTATACTGTTCCTCACACTGTTTGCTTATTAATCCTGTGTAGAAGGAACATCACTTGGCCTTTTATTTATATTTTTTTCCTTCATATATGATTCCCTACCTACCAATTAAACATGATTATAAGGCAATCCCTGTCCTCCTTTGATTTTCTCTGCCCTTTGCACATTTATGGATTTTGATCTTTTAATATCTGTCTTACAGTTGTTATAAGATATTGGTAAGGTTTTTTTGTCACTTATGGAGTAAGTTGGCTTGTTGAGCTGTGTTCAGTGGATCTTTGTGAATGTAATGTTGAATATGTTGTTGTTTATGATTAATAGAAAATCAGATCAATTACGCATGTACTCATTTTCTACTCTTTTTTTCTAAACTACACCTCAACTAAATAACTCAAAGAGTAAAAAGTCAGAATACTCAGTTTCCACTTGTCATGTCAATCTCTGGAGAGACTGATGAATAAGTAGGTAAGCTTTGTAGTTAGCCCTAAATGTCCAGTTTTTATTAAATTAATATAGAGAAATAATTCCGGTATCTTTGAGAACGTGCAGAATGAGTCAAGGACCTGTCAGCTCAGCCAATCAGACTAATCGCCGATGGCTAGAAGCAAGCAGAGACAGATAATGAAAATATACAAAAGATAAATTATAACACACCTTGTAGAAACTTTACAGGGCAGAGAAAAATTATGCAGTCTGTCCTGTGCAGGTGTAGTATACAGCCTAGAAAAAAATGCTGGTGATAAATCATCTGTGCTTTAAGGAAAGTTTCAGAAAATAGTGATTGCATTTGCCTTGACAAAAAATGCAGAAAAGAGTATCTGATCTTACTGCTGTGTAGGACCCTTAATGAAAACTCTATGATTATTTCTGCCATTTATTTCACTGGATTTCCTCAGGCTTATCAGTATTATTTCAGTCTTCCAGTCATGTGCTTCAGCATACAAGTTATTAAGAGTCCAGCCTTGGATGAGCACTTTAATTATAAAACCACATATACATCCAGAATAGGAAAAAATAGAAACAGAAATAGATCTACTATTCAGTCAGGGAAACTGTCATTTTCTGATCTCTTCTAAGATGTTTTATTTTGGGTATTTCAAAATAACAGTGATTATTTTAGTTATATGCAATTGCTATCCTATTTATTGCCATCATTAATTAAACATAATTCATAGTGGTTATGAAAGGCTGTGACTGCCCTCATATTAAGGCCTTAAACTGGAGGAAATATTCGCTGTCATTGAAAAGCGTAATTCAGTGAAGATGTAAAGATAAAAAGAAATAAAAAAGAACAAAGAATGCCTTTTCCTGAAGTTTCATACAGTTAAAAAAAGACACAGAAACCTTTGATATGAAATTGCATCTTATCCAAAACAAAAATGTGAAAAAATGTTTAGTGCTTTATTATGTGAAAAAGATTCATTTTTTTTTTTTGACAATATTAATACTACAACATTTCTACTATGGGATTTTTCCTCCTTGTTCCTAGATGACAGACTTCAAAATATTTTATTATGATCTGAATTTGATTTTACGAGCAAAGATATTTATATTTTCCTCGTGACTTCTTCCTTTACTTGAAGGAGAAATAGTAGTTGCATTGACAATTTTATGTTCAGGGCATTCTAGAAGCTCACTCAATAGTAATTGTGTCTTCTGCTGTCACCTTCTGTCTTGACATTTACTTTACATGGAGTTGAATCCTATTACAGAAAAAGATGGCTTTATAAATGCCCACTAAAGAATGTGAGTGAGACTGGGTAAGACTACCTTTACTATGTTGGTCGGGGTCTCAATCTGTCATCAGTTCTCTGGACTTCAGTGACTAGAGAACAAGTGCTGGGTTATATTCAGTCAAGCTTGTTCATTTTTCTCCTCCTCATATTTCCTTTATTGTGAGTGCTATATGAAATTGTAAGTGGCTGATACATGATCTGCTTAGAGTACTGCCTATTAGATTGGCCAGATTTTTCTCACTATTTATTTTTGCTGTGCATATTCATCTTTGTCTCTTGTTTCTCCTATGGGATAAGCACCATCTTTGCTGTTGTACAGCACATAATGCTATGTGGTTCTTATTTGCGTGACGCTGGATGCACTATTATAATATTAATTCAGATAAGTTTAACGGGAATAAGCATAATTAAGAGTTAATTTCATGAAGGAAGAGCTGTATATTTCCATACACAAAGTAATAGAAAATGGTAGTGGAACAACAATAATAGAAACAGTACCTGTACTGTCCAAGCAGCAACCAAACTTAGAGGTTTATCCAAATATCTCTGCTTTTTTGCTTTAGTCAAGCTGTACTAGTGAGACTAGTGAGCTCTCTACTATTAAAGGCTTAACTCTGACAACCCAACATCTTTTTGGATTTTTTTATCACTTAGCTTGAATGCAATCCTGATTGACTTAATGTTAAGTAGAAAGGTACTCATAGATCAGACTACAAGAATACATATTAAGCATTGCACTAGTTCCACTGTATTAGCCTAAATTTGCAGTATTGTTGAAACCCTACCCATTAGACAAGACATAGCCCTTGAAAGGATTCAAGGATAGACTCCTGATGTTGGATATTCAATCCAGCTAAATCTCTTGAATATAGTTACATAAATCCATTTATTTCCTGGAAAGTTTAATGCATTCAGGGTGAACATTACAGTACAGTTCATTACAAAAAGTACCCCCCTTCCCAAAATACAAATCCTTACTGCAGAATGAGATTCGTATAAAGCTTCTGATTACTGCAGTTTCATTTTTCTGAAAGAGAAAACTGGTAGCTGGTACAATGAATAATCCCAGAGTCTTGCACATCTAGTTCTTCTTGTGAGCAAATATGCATTTGGATTTGCTGAGATTGAGCAAATTATAGAGCCCATTAAAAAGGAAGAGTGAAAAATTTGTAAATGTTAATTAATTTCCCCATAATTACTGTTGTATTTTATTATTTTTACCCTAATCTGAGTTCTAGTCATGCAAGAATGACTAATGAAAGTAGAAAATAATGACACATCTTCAAAGAGAAGAGAAATGTATTAATCATGAGAATGAGAAAGGGGGAAAAAATAGTGTGAACAAGATGTAACTTCAAAATCCATCCAGATATAGAAACTTTTGTTTGTTACAGAAACATTTATTTTATTTCTACTTTTCCAGGATACTAGAATCAACTAGGTATGTGCCGGGTAAACCACAGACCTTTGTTTTGTATTGTAGCGCTTACACTCAGCCATTTATGGCTCGAGAGGTTTTGTGGGGATAGGGAGAAGGTTGTTTTGTTTTATCCTGGCATATTTTTAGACCTTTGCCTTGAAAGCATACAAGTGACTTACAGGCACATCAAACAGAATTTAAGCAGTTCAGTGCCCTGAAGTTGTGCAGCTATTTAAAGGCTTAGGCAGAGACACTGTAATCTGTTTGGTAGAGTGACCAGACTCTTATAGTTTAAACCATTAGAACTGTGAGGTAGTTACCTTAACATGTTATACAAGCAAGGTGGGTATGCCTCCAGAATTTGCTATATGTTGTTGTAATAGAAACTGCAGTTCTTATGTTTCAAAATGATCATCAAAAAGGTTATCTCTTCTTATTCCATCTGTTGTGGAAAAAAATCCCAACACAACAAGCAGGGTTTTAATGAGATGCTTCCAACTCTTACTGCATATGTAGTTTCTTTATCCCTATGTTTCTTCAAATAAAGACAGCTATGTGGGATTAATCCATCATGTTTAGGCGCACAGGATAATCTAGAAACTGCAATGACAGAGGGAAGAACATACTGCCTTTATAGCTCTATTTTATTTCAGTTTTGGTGCTAAAGCAAAGGGGACATAACCTCTCATGTAAAATAGAGTTTTCCATAATCTCAAAATACTATCACTTCTTTTAATCCTGAGCATAGCTGTTAAAAGTACAATGAGGATCAGCTCTTTATAATGCCTTTTAACCTAAGCAAATATGAACAAGCACAAATCTCAGTGAAGAGTTTGTAGTAGGCACTGCTTCCCTGCTAAGGATTATGTACATGGAAACACAATACAGAATCACTACAGCCCACTGCGTTTAGCTTATTGTTCCAGAGCTGCTCCAACCCCATCCCAGCTTAACAACCTCTACTCCACATTTCTTCCATCTTTCACCTACTGATATGTTATATTTTCAGCCCCCCTGTGAAAAGTGGAGCTGCGTAACCTGGGGTGGTGAAGATTGCTATTTTAAAGGTTGTTGTTCAGAACCCTGTGGAGAGCAAGAGAAGTTATTTGTTCTTTAACAGCCACAAGTACCGAGGACAAGGTCAGGTTTGAACGCTGTCAGCCAAAGGCGCTGCCGAAACGCAGATTAAAAGCAATGCAGTAGATACTTCCCCTTCCCTTACCTGCTTCAAATTTCTGGTCAAGGATAATTTCTGAAATGTCATCTAATAATTTGCTCCCACTAACAGCTCCCTGTACCTTCTTGCAAGCAGATATGTTAGCTTCAGACTTAACAGAGGGAGAAGTGTACTCTCTACTGAATGTCAAATGCTCTGAAACAAGTAATTCCTTTGAGATCATCCATGCCAAAGTGACTCAGTTCAGCCCCACTCAACCATCCTGTGATGACTGGGTGACTGGAAGCAGAAATCGAGTATGAGAGTTAATGTCATCTTTAAAACTAATTTAAAATTAGTTTTGAAGGCGAAGGTTTTGTTATTTTCTTTGTAATTAAGACCTCAGAAATATTATTTGGTTCTACGAGGTTCCTAAATATTTTTGTAAAATGGTGGCCAGAGAAACTGAGTGCCTTGCTGTAGGATTTCTGTATCAGAAGTAGAAACTGAAGTGTATCATTGTCAACTATAGGCCAATTCCATAACTACAAAAGCATTTTTCCTATTCACTCACAGTAAATAATATAAAGATAACACAGGCACTAGCAGGGCATTGGCCCAAAAACTTTTTCTCACAGTAAGGCCTCTACACATTGTGCACAAGTCAAAAAGATGGCTTCTCTGTGCAGATGCATGCCCTGAAGTTTGGAAGAATATGAAATTTTTTATTTAGCATGGACAATTGCTCATGTTAATAGTGGTCAAGAAACTGAACTTTTTTTGATAACAATTTAACTACATGAAGTCTTCCTAATTTAAAATAATGTGAATTCCACATTTTGTGTGAAGTGATTTCTCCTTTCATTTAAAATGCATATTAATTTGACAAACAGTTTGTGTGTTTTCCTCTTGTGATTATTCTTTCTTATCTGTCAGCCACTTATCTGATTATTTTGCAGCACTTACTACTTTTCAAGGCTGAAATTCATAATTCACAGTTTGTAGTGTAAATAACGCTCTCTACAATCTATTTATTCACAACCTGCTTTGAGAAGTAGTCGTAAATATTTTTACTATAATTTGCTAGAGAAAATATGTTCAACTTCTGCCTTCCTCTGGCAGTGCTAGGCATAGCAGTGAAAAAAGAGCTTGAAGTGAAACTGCAGTATAATGGTACTATATCATCACCCTGTGATTTTGTAAGTCAGCAACTACTTATAGGTATAACTTAAGTAATTGTGTTTAGGAAAAAGTATCATGAGCATATCTTTTCAGCCTGAAAAATAAAATTTGATCTTTTAAAGTCATTGGTACAGTTCTGGAAACAGAGTAGGTTTGATATGACAACTCTTACTGATCAGAAGACTCCTGTTGTAATTTACCAAACTATATACAAAAGGTAATACTTGCAATATGAGGACTTATACTTGTTAATTTTTCTATTCCAGCACTTCATTTCCACTCACTTTCCAGACATGATATGACCTGTTCTGTCATCTCAATGGACAGGTAAATGTATAGCAAGTTTCTTTGTATGCCTTCAAATGGAAAGGAGGCAAATTGTCAGTTTTGCACTTTTGAAAATTTTGCTTGTTGATCGTTGAAAGCCCCTAACCTGTGATTCACACTGACAGTGCCCTGCAGAAGGCTCCAAGTAGCCCAAGCTGTGACATTTCTATAGTTAAATAAAAACAACATAGTCATGATTTTGTGGGTTTTTTAGATACAATTCTTAATTAAGTGTTTACCTGACTATTTTTTCCTCTATTACACTGTTTTGTGTAGTATACAAATAGGAAGTCAAAATAAATAGTAGAAAAAACTGGAGAGCTATCTCAAGGTGGAAGAACAATTGCAAATGTTATTAGTAACTGTCGTACCATTAGTTCAATGGCAACTTCATGGCACTGGAAAAATCCTTTTCTGTATCTATGCCCTCTACACTCCTCCAGCCTCCCAGTTTTCTCAAAGATAAAAATTGCATAATACAATGAGGAAGAATTTTCACAATTTTCTGAAAGGCTAGGATGTAGTTTTGGTTGTCCAGAATATAGTGTTCAGTGGGCTGTTGTTCTGCCCTAGTATGACATTAGCTTTCTTTCTCTATGCAGCAGTGAATGTATTTTCATGACACGTTGAGCTGGGAAGAAAACATTTTATGTTTTTCTGCATAAAACGCAGCTCAAAAAACCTAATTTCTGAAAAAAACGAGTAGGGAACGGAAAATACTGAGAGAGCCTTTTTCTGCTCTCTCAGCTTAACACCAGGTGTCTTCTGACATAGTGCTGCCCATGTCACACAGGGAAGTTCAGGATACCTCAGTAAGTCTAGTCCGAAACAACTTCCTTCTCCCTCCATTCTCTTTATATAGCATATAAAGGAGATGTGAGGAGTCTCCTCAACAGTGCCCATTGCATCTGTCCACTTTATCGTGCTACACCATTTACAAGGTGGTCAGAATGGAACAATCCCAGTCACATTTTGATGCACAAACAGTGGATCTCTGTCAGAATATCACATTACCTTCATAGGCTTTGTTCTAGTGCTCTAATAATTTTTTTTTTTTTCAGAATATAAATAGTTTTGTTCTTTTTACCTCCATTTCCATCCACAGTGCTGAACATAACAAGGGAATCTGTGATTACTACTGCATTAGTGCCTAGGTGCTTCGTGTGACATTTAAAAGTGAAAAGGATTTTGCTCACTATGTCTCATCTCACTTGTTACCAACCTGATTTAAATGACTTTGTATCTAGTGAAGTGTAAGAGAAAATAAATCAACAATAGTTCTCTGTAGTCCCAAGTGCCCAAGATAGGCCAGTAGCCTCTGCAGGGGAGAATTTCAAAACATTTTTCACCCCCTCACTCTTGCAGTAACTGTTGAAAGTTGATGACTTCATCAAATGTCAGTAAGAAATGGAAAGTGATGAACAATATGAAGCGTTTTTATTCATTTACTAATGCAGAGATCAGTGTTGGGACATAACTATTGCACTACTTACTATATTGCATATCAAGATCAGGAAAAGCTAATCAGGCTCAGTATATCAAACAAACAGAACTAAATTCATCATTTTTAAAGGTTTCTCATGTATTTTCATCTTCTCTCTCTCTCTCTCTCCCCCTAAGGCAGACCATTTAACCTTTTTATTAGAAACAGAAACTCTTCCAGTGCTTCCCGCAGAGCTAGAATATTTCTTTCCATGGATAATTGTTTTTATAGAACTGTTATTTTCTGCTCTATATAAGTGTTTGGAGACTTTGAAATTCTGTTCTTCCTTAGATACAGTTTTCATTGATTTCAACTCAAAAACTAAATACAAATATTCAAGTTAAAAGTGGAGGTATACTGGTATGAATACCAGTATTTATGGTATTCATTGGACATGACCTTTCTGCAGTCTGGTTGAACAAAAGGGCACTGTTATTTTTTTCAGAGTTTATAACAGCACTTTTAGCCTCAAAACACCACTGAAATGAGTGAGCTGATGATTTGTAATTCCAGTGACCAAATGGAAATGTGATAGCCAGAATCCAGAAGGCTGAGCTCAGGAGTAAATAAAATAGAGTTAGATCTAAAATGTTTTCTTCCAAATGGTTTATTCGTTTAACGCAGTATTGAATAATTAATCAATACATATCCATCTCTAAAAGAAGTCTTACCCAACACATTTATCTTCGTCCCAGACCTGCCTTTGGCTTCCTCATGAAATTCAGCAGCCAGTGAATACGACCGCAGCCTTTCCAAACAGAACCCCTTCCTCTTCCCTCTACTATCCATACTGAATGTATCTGGATCCAGTCCCGAATTTTTCCAACTGTACAATTCTTCAATTTTTAGCCCAAAGGCACAACTAAGAGACAAGACATGAATTCTATCATCTATTTACAAAATTCAGTAATGATTGAAAAGCTATCTGACATTACTTATTCCTCATTTACATTTTAATCTCTCACTTGAAAACTTTTTGATACTATCTGTCAATATTCCAGGTAAATATTGTACAATTCTTCAGTTTTTAGTAACTACCTAAATATCATGTACAGGGCAATTCCTTTTTTCTTTCAAAGAAGGAAATTTCACTCTCTCTCTTTTCTTTCTTTTTTTTTCTTTTTCTTTTTTTTTTTTTTTTTTTTGTTCTAAGTTACTTCTTAAGAGAAAGGGTTTCTTTTTAAGTGTGACTTGCATTTGAGGTGGAAGTTGTAGAGTTTATAATGGTTTCATGCACAGCTCTCAGAACTAACCTTCTAAAACAGGCCTATATCCAACTGAAAGTAGTTTTTACTAAGTGGTACACAAAGTTATAAAGTTTGAAGTTCTGTGCTGTGACATGGCATCCAGTATTCTGCCCATTCAGATTAAATTCTTAATTTCATTTTGTACAATTTAAATTCATCAGGTTCAATATCTGATGAAGGTTATTCCAACATAGCACAAAGAAAGCAGCTGTTCCTGTTAGTAAATGGAGAGCTCATTTACCTTTCCAGTGTCAACCTCTTAGTACACAAACGGGAGATGCTGATAAAAGAAAGAAATGTTTTCTCTCAATATTAAACAGCATTTGCATTAAAATATATTTGTTTCAGCAAGAGATCATAATATGCTATTACTACAGACATGATCAATAGAAATAGAATTTTCATATATTCTTAGGTAAGATGAATTTTGCTTGGCTATCTTATGAGAAAATTAATTTTTAAATGCTGAATTAAACAAAAACTAGAAGCTCCTGTATTCTAACTATCTCGAGATACTGGAACCGTGTAGATTTCATTTTCATTGATCAGACTGTTAATGTAGTTTAATTTCACACAGGTTTCAAAATCTGCAGATTTGTCCACATGGGATGGCTCATTTCTCTGTTGGTCTTTGCGCATTAGATATTCTACAGTAATTAATGTCTACACAGCCAGCTGTTCCCTACTTCCATCTGAACAACCACATATTACTGGCAGGAATATATTTTTGGAATAAGTACTTAGCATGAAATTCATTCTAGGATACTTAAAAAAAAAATTGGCTGCTGAAATCCCAGACATGCTTATAATTTTCCTTAAAAAGTTGTAGAAGTTTATGTGAGATTAGTAGGCTGGAGAACTGTACTTCAAAAACTGTACTCTAATTTTTCAGTCACAAAGTGGAAACAAAAGAGTGATGATGTTGCTTGGTGCTGTCCAATATTGGCATTAATGACATAGGTTGTGTGTGGAATAGGTGTGGGGAGCAACTGTAGAAAAGCCCGTTGGAAAAGCAAATGAATGAGAGCTACTTTAACCCTTCAATGTGAGTACTTCGCTGCTATCTTATAGACTAAGGATTGATCCTAGATTGGCAAAGCGCCACTCTCAGGAAGGATTAGGTGTCAGGGAACAACCCTGTGAACTCCTGCTGTTTTGCATCCTTGTAATTGATAATTCTCTCCTCTGGACTGCCCAAGTTTGTCTCTTCTCAAGAGCTAATTTTGCATTTCTCCTCTTTATGTTGGGAGAACAGTGGTCATAAAGCATTGTTATATAACTGTCTACACACTGTGTTTTAAGAGAAACACTTGCCATGTAGCATGATAGGGAGAGAGCTGGAAGTAGGCAAGGGGATCTGAAAAAAGTGAAAAGAGAAAGGTTGCTGCAAAACCTTTTAGAAATCTTGCGAGAAAATTGAAAATGTCCATTAGAAAGTAGTGAGAATGAAGCATTAACAGGTAGGCATAGTTATGAATATGTATATATACTGATATAAAATTTCGGATCTTCTATCCTAAATTATGATGCTAATGAGTTTGGTGCATATAATAATATAAAATCACATTATGTATAAAAGCATGCCCTAAAGCCATACTGTTACTTAGTCGGATAATATTGATCTTTGCAAACATTAATTCACAAGAAGAAAATGCAAACACAGCTCTGTAAAGCCTTATTATTCCACTCTTAAATCTTTGCTTGAATTCCAAAACACTGAAATTCTCTGATGCAGCATCCCATACAATATTTGCAATCATGGTTTAGATGGTTACTAAATTAAAAGTCTAAAACCTTTTCTCTTAGATGAAAAAAATACTACTTTTTCAGTGGCTACTTGAGAGTTACAGGTAATTTTCCCACCCATTACTCTCACTCCCACAGGCATACAATACTACCGTAAACGAATTTTCATGCAGCTTGGAATAAACCTTACACAGAGATTTTTGCAGGAATTACAATTTAAAATAATCTGAGCTTGAAAATGCTTTATACTATTAAGATCAAACACTCAGCCGATACAAACTGACATGTATTTACAGATCTTAGAGAATCATGAGTGTATGTTAGCTCCACACACTGTCTTTCCTCACCTGAAAATAATGCTTTCCTCCTTCTTTAAGCAGATGTGTAGTGTTGGAAAAGCTGCCAAACTTATAAAAACCTATGTAGCTAAAACCCAGGTGATGCGAACTACTATGCTTTATTTTTAGGGTGAATGTTATATAATATTAGTTAAAGTAAACATTAGCGAACCTAAGAATAAGGCTGTTGGTATAATTCAGAAACGATGTGAATTCTCAACTATGATTTGGCCCAATATGAGCTTTTAGCATAGAACAGCTAAAAGAAGACAGTTGTGTTGTCTAATATAATATTAAAAGGTAGTAGGCATTTCTCCACAACCACTCTCTCTCATTTCTTGGGAAAATATTGTAATTTCGTACAATCAGCACAAAGTGTAGAAGGTGACACTGGCATATTATGAGATTTTATTGTTGTGATAGCCCAATATTCTACATCATTTCATTTCATACCTGTATTTCCTTGTATTTTAAAGTTTTAAGATACGGAAGTTGTCTCGGCCTGTAGCCCTGAACCTATGCAAAAGCATGTGTATGATCACATTCTATATATGAAGGATGTGGAGTTGATGGTTCTTATTCACTTAGTAACTATTCTTTGCACGTCCACAAAATTTCCACTGTAGTCCAGTCTTATTTAGTATATTATTTACTATAAAATGTCCAATCTTTATCTATTTACAAAATTATTACTAAGATTTATGTTTTGTTTACTTAAAATAGTGTGATTATTTCATATAAATATTACAGAACTATTGTTATATCTTTTTTACAGTGAAATGCCTAAGAATTAATGCCAAAATAAATGTCAAGTAGCTTTAGGACACAAACTTCAATAGTCTCAAGGTCTCAATTTTCAAAATACTTAATAAGTCATGTAACATTTTATTTAAAACACATCTGAATTGAAAAATGATAGACTTGCTGTCAGAATCACAAATTTGGGGACTGAGGAGCATAGGTAGATTTTTTTTCCCTAACCTTTTACTCTCTGTATTACGGTATCCTTCCAATACAGGTAAAGTCATCCCCAAACCCTGTTCTTCAGAGCTGTTAATTACTGTATGTCTGATCTCAGTAAGGAACCGAAGTATGAGCATTAACTCTGACTGTATTTTGTAGGTACATTACCTGTGTGTGGTTAGTGTAGGAGTCAAAAGAAAATAAACAGTTCAGTGAAGAAAGACTCTTTAAACTAAAGTTCATGCACTGCTATCAGGTGGAGAAAAAGCAATGATAACTGGGACAGGTAATAGGCTACTCAAGTAGAGATTATAGCACCAAGTCCTCCAAGGCTACATTAATATAACCAGATATTTCCAAAGCTACAATGTTTCCAGAAAGAGGCAGTCTAGATTTTGAAGAAATGGAAAAATGTCTCAATAAATTTCTACTTAGGTGAATAAATGAGTGTAGTGTGCAAAATACTCTATAGCTCTAGAGGAGCTATAAGCTATAAAAGCCAGTTTGATTTTCCAGTGAAAGATTTCTTTCCAATGGATCCATCCCAGAACAAGCATTCAGGAAGGGAAAGTATGTAATGTTTGGTTTGGGGAAGTATGGCTAATAAGCAGCAAGACCTTGGAGATCTGTTTTACAGTAAGTAGATTAATAGATGCTTTTCTCCATGCATATTATTTATATATAATTTTGGAAGTCTTTGGAAGACAAAGAGGCTTCTGCATTTGTGTTCCAAAGCACTGAACAGTGTGCAATGCGTATTCCTTGTTTTCAGCAAACCTGTCTGCATTCTAGGAGTAGAGAAAAAGATTCTCTTACAAACACAACAGCTCAACTTCATTTCATGAGCTAAGAAGTTTATTTTCTGTGCTGAACTGTCCACCGGTAGTTTTATGATAATCACATCCATGACATTTCTTCTTCCACGTGACTTGACTGTCATAAATTTTTAACACTTAGAGCAAATTACATTAACCAGACAGAAATATCAAAAAATGCCTTCTTATCTGGAAAGTAATAATTACATGTGTGTAATTTATATTATTACTGTGGCAACTTGAACAGTGCTGCAATTAACAGTTTGTAATACTTTCCACGGTAAATCTGTTTTTCAGAGATTCATCATTCAGGTATAACTATTTGCTCCACTTTCAAATGAGTCTGATTAGAAGCAACTATTTATCGCTCACTAGTTTAGAGGCTGTGAAATCGTTTCCATGGTTCTGTTACTCCAAAATAGCAGATTTTGAAATTTTCACTGCTGGTTTATTGACCTGTGTTTAAACAATTATACAAATGATAGCAAAGAATGACTTGAATGCCAATTTAATTCAGGAACTCTAACTTGAAAATAAAGTAAGTTTATACACAGTGTTAGCCTCTGCTAGGATCATTTTCATGATCATTAACAAAAGTTTATGGACCATGAGAGTAAAGTTTTTAACGTAACACATATATGTGGCAAAGTCAATTTAAGGTCACATCAGAAACTTTACACTTGATGTTTTCTTCCTTTCACTTGATTTTGTAACCTGTACATTCTGTTGAACTAGGTTTTTACCTTCTTGTTTCTCCACTTTCCACACATTTGCTGCCCTCTATCAACTATGCTTGATCTGTATTTTCACAGAACTGCCTGTTTCCACCAATTTTTGCTTATCTGAAGAGTTCACTTAATCTCCTTTAGTGCGGGGCTCAGATGCTGGTATATTCTTTCTTTTCTTGGATGAAGTATTTTAGGGAATGAGGAGTGGCAGGCAAGGGCAGATAAATGGTCTGTTGTTATTATTTCCTCTTGTTTTTTTGTTGTCTGTTTTCAAAGCAGCATCAGTTTTCTGAAGGGTGTGATTACTTCTACAGCTGTCACACAAATGAGACAGGCAGGGCAAAAGCCACTTGCCATCATGAGGCTGGCTCTACCCCAGCCCATATCTCACCTTTTACAGTGAATTATCAGCATCTGGAACTAGGGAACAGCTTATGCATCCTTCCCTCCCTGCTTTCTCCTCACCACATCTAACTTCTCTTACCTTTCAACTCTGTTTTGGACGTGCTTTGCTTCCACCAACTGCATCCCTGAAGTGTGCGCATGGATTATGCTGCTCGGATGTTTCCTCTTACTCCTAGCTCTCTTGGACTTGCTCTCTCCCATCAGCTACTCTTACACTCTGCCTCCCTTCACTTCTATCTTCCTCTTTTGCCCGAACTTCTCTCTAATTGTGTTTGTTGAAGTTCTTTATCTCCCTGTATCACAACTCTTCTTCTAGCACTTCCTCCTCATTGCTGGTGCCCATGAAGCAGTGGAAGACACCACCAACAGTCTCCTACAGTCTCTTACAATCATAATTTGGACATTGTCAGGTAAGAATAAGTCATTAAAAACAAGCTTTATCCTTAACTCTGCATGAGCCTTTTTGAGCTTCCAGTAAGTTAGGCAACGCTGAGAAACAGAGGAAAGGAGACATTTTGTTTCTCATTGACATAAAAAAATTCTTTTCCAGATAAGTAAAAATAATAAAATGGTGTTGTTTTTTAAAAAATGCTATGTTACTGCCAAAATGAAACATTATATTTACGGGGAACAACCCCCCCCCACACTATTCAGTAATATCAATTGCTTCAAAACTTTCAAAACTTTTCTCAACTTTTTTGGTCAAAACTATTCACCAGTTTCACCCCAAATTCATAAAATCTCAAATTTCCTCTGAAATTTGATTTTGGTGAGTTTACTCTTTGGTAAGTGAACAAGTTCACAGACATGAAAAATGCCATGAAGTTAATCTGAAAGTATTTTACTAGGAGTATGGGAGGAAGGCACTGTGATGTAAAACTAAGTATTCAAGTATTTCCATTCTTTAACTTTACTAAACTTTAGCCTGCATGCTGTTCTTTTATATGATTTTTTAAAGATACTTTATTTCTAAATAATATTTTTTTCAAGACCACTTATATAGATGTATCACAAAATTCAATTTTCTTCCATGAAGAAACATTATGGTACAAGCTGTATCTCAGCTTAATTAAGCGCATACAGCTCTGAAGCTCTTATCTTAACCCCAGTGGTGATAGAACAATAATTGTTCTGAGAGACTACAAAGAAAACTGCGACTCAAGCAAGGACATGATGTTGCAATTGATCTCAATTACTGTCATGTAGCTAATTCTTCAGTCCACCATTTAGATTTTAATGCTTGTGTTTCACTGAGGATGTGTCACAAGCTCTTTTATATTACTGTTTTCATGCTGACCTGTCACTGTCTAGATAGGCTGCATTCTCCACTAAACTGAGATAATTTCATTAATTTATCTGCTATGACAATTCTTTTGAGATTTAAATATATCGCAGTACTTTAAATGTTTGAATTCAAATCACTAGCTCAGTGTATCTTTAAGATCAGATTTGAATCTCCTACCTGTTTTTTTCTAAATATTGACTTGAAAAGTCATACTTTTGCTGCAGTTGACTCATATTTCATCAAGACTTCATTTCAGTAGGAGTTAACTGGGCTTTCAGCCTTCAGAGAAGTTACTCCAGACATATATATATCCTCAAGCAAATAAAAATCTATCCTTTAGTTTAAACAGTCCTAGTAGGATAAAAATATATTTAATTACAAACAATTTGTTCCTTTCTATAGGCAATATATAAGATACTCTCTTTCAAGATGCTTAAAATGTTATATTTCCATTTCTCTGGAAACAGCATTTAGACATGTGTTTGCCTTTCTGGAGCTCATTGTGTTATTCTGTCATATTAAGTACTTATCTCTTTCTCTCTGCCTAAGGGTAATTACATCCAGTATTAAGGATGGGAATTAGGATAGAAAAAGTTGGTTTCAGAACCTGAAAGTATAGCATATTTTACTTTGAGAATCTCATATTTCATCAGCTGATGAGTTGTACCAGTAGAACTCACTCACTGGTAGGGTTCATATTAGGCCTCTCACCCTTCCCAGGCTGTACTTAAGAATGACAGTAATAATTACAACCTAAATCATGTCTAAATCACTAACTTAAATGAATGGGTTTCAAATTGCAATTTGAATTGCAAAAGAAATCTTAAAAAAGCAAGGTTTCCTTTACATCAGGTACAGCATCTCAAAGAAGTATGGCAAATAAAACAGATAAATTAATAATTTTTGTCAATGTGTTGAGATGCTATTTCCGAATTTATTTCCAGGATGAATAAAATCTGCAGGCAGTATGGAAGAGAAAAGGTCACTTGAGACAGAAATGCCCAAGTGGAAGTCCCCTAAGGGTCTAGGCTGCCATCAGTAGTTATTTATATGTTCTAGGATCATAATTAATAGCAACTATTACTGTGTTTCTAGAGATAGCAACAGCTGGGATGTCATAAGATATTGGTTTAGGTATTTGGAAGAGGTCCAAGTGATCCTTGGTTGAGGGCAAGAAAACAAAGAGCTAGGATGGAAAACAAATTTGTATTCTGAGAAGTAAGCCATGACCGTTAATTTTATTATCTTTTCATAACTAATCACATCAGGAGAAATCCAGGTCTTATTGAACTTGGGGTCTTCTGTATCTGTAAGCAAAGACTTTTGCTCAGTGTTTCTGGTACATTCGTAGGGGAAATTGATATTAACAACTGAGGCTATTACAAGAACTCATAAGTGTTAGTGGGCCCATTTTGCTACTAGGCAATTTTCAGATAATCCCAAAGGGTTTGGGGCAAAAAGAAGTGCAGAGTACTCTTGGATCACCATAGCTGCAGACTAGCAGAAATGAGGGCTTTCCTGTGGTCAAAAAAAATGTGGTAAAGACATGTTGCAATAGAGGACATAAATCCTATACAATAATAACTACAAAAGAAGTTAGCTAATAAACTGTGCCTACGAAGCAAATTGAGTGCTAACAACAAGACCAAGCAGTAGCTTGTGCAGTTTGAGTCTGAGGTGCCTGTGCCTGTTTGGACCTAGGCCTAAGAGAGGGCAAGGTAAACTAACTGGAAAACAGCTAGAGGATATGGCTTACCCCTGTGGTAAGAGGGGAAGCCAGAGCTGCCAGGCTGTATGAACATTAAACAGTAACTCGCAGTGGCTGGAAGCTTAGGAACTGTGATTTTAAGTATCTAATAAAGGAATCTTTTCCCTTTTTAGTGGGTATGTCATATAACGACGCCCTACAAACAGAGGGGTTGCAGTGAGAGTAATGTTTGACTCTACAAACACTAAAGTGTCATAACTGAGCAGAGCTCTACATACAGCTGGATCAAAGGGGGAATTTGATTAGAGAAATTAATTACCCATGAGATGCAGCTATTAAAAAAAATTGCTAAAGCACCTGGTAGCTAACTGTAAAGCATCTGTAATAGGCTGCAAAAGGAAATCTTAGAACATCTGCTGGTGCAGCAAGCTGTTTTCATCCCAAAGAATAACAAACAGAGTGGTAATGCAATGGGCTTATGCAATAAGTCAGACAGGAAAAAAAAATCTTTGTAGTTTTGGGATGGTTCTGATTTCTAACCCCATGAAAAACCTTCAAATTTTAGGTTTGACTACAGAAGGTCATTGAATACAGTCTTAAAACTGCTTTTGTCTGAATCTGAAGACACAAACCAATTGTATTTAGTGAGGATGAGTCGCTTTATTCTAAAGAAGTGTAAAAGAAGGAGTCAAGGAAGATAACTCTTGCAAACAACTAATGCAGCTTCTCTGCGTAACTGCTCAGTTATAAGTAGTTGTAAGAATATTTTCCTCATTAGAACCATCCTTTACAAACATCAGTCTCAGGAATGGTCTTCAACTGAAGAATCAGCTGGAGATATTTTAGGACAAATTGATGTAAAATGAACGCTAACAGAATGGCAGGACTAAGTGACGTTCACCCAAGAATGGGAAAGTGAAATTGCTACTGCCACTTCTCTTTGAGGCTGCTTAAAGGAGCTGGTATTAGTACATTAGTAAAATGATTGTGCTAACTTTCAACAAGGATTTGACCAGGAGGAAGAAAGTGGATCTGACAAATTACAAATCTATACAGTATGAAATGATATGAAACTGTAATAAAAATGGAATGAATTAGTAGATGCTTAGATAACAATGATTTAGTAGGGAAAAAAAAACAAAAGAAAACTTCTGTAGAGAAAATTTTTACTATAAAAATCTATTAAATTCATTGAAGAAAAAGGTGAGCATGTGAATATGGATAAGTAGTTAACAGTATTTTTATATACCTGGTGGATCCTTGATAAAGTACCTCACCACAAAAGAGAGATTATCTCCTTGCTATGGATTGATATACGTTAGGCTTGAGCAACAGCATATGAAGTACAGTAATAAGTAGTTTTCACCATAGAGATTGTTGAACAAAAATGCTTCTGTTAACATTAAATAAACTATAAAAATATACGAATAATGAGATGAGACAGCATTCTGGTGATACGAACCTTAACAAAATGCTGGCCTCTCTTTTACTATAGGAAATAAATATTAAAGTAGTCATGAAGACATGCTAAAGTAATTATAAAGAGTTCTCAGAAATCATCAATTCAATAATTAATAGCAATCAAAGTACATAAAATGCTAGGAATTTTAGGAAAGGAACTGAGGAAAATGGAAAATGTTGTGCAACATAAGTTCCTGATTGTGGTCATTGATCATTCCCACTCTCTTAGGGCAAGTACAAATAACAGAAAAGAGGTTAAACTTATTTATCTTTTCAATTTATCTTTTTCTAAACTTATTTGTCCTTTCAGCCTTGCAAAGCAGCACTGGGTATGGAAGCAGGCAGGCCAAAGGTCTAAAGGATGGAAAAGGGGGCAGAAGAGAGCTCTGACAAAGGACTGCTAAGGCAGTGATTGATATTGAGACCTGCACTTGGGATTCCCTTAGCTACAATTTGCTCTCTGGTCTTTTGGAACAGTAGGGATAGTTTTTTTCTGGATCTTCCCTATTCACTCTTCTAAGCAAATGTTATTGGCTGCTGTCAGACAATTTGATGGACTTCCAGTCTTAGGCTATTAATTCTGTCTTACAAGTGCAACTGTTAATGAAATAAAATGGCAAATAGAAACTATTATTTGTTTATAATACGACCTGCTAATTTTTGTTTCATCTGCCCTGGTGTGGCTCTTTCTACAATAATCTACAAATAAAGAATGTAGTATCTGTCAAAGCCTAACCCAGTTTGACAGCCTGTATGAGCTCTTTCATGTACTTCATGTACTCATTAATTCATGTAATGTTTAATGTCCAATATGTGGTTCTCAGCTGAAACCATGACCTAGCCATCCTTGGAAATTCTAATGCTTTTTTTATTATTATTATTTCCAGTATTTCCTGACATTCCTGTCTGGGTGAAGGACTGAATTATCTTGGCAAGGCTAGGGCAGAAGAAGTAGAAAGGACTGCTCTGGAAGGACTTTTCCAGAGTCATGGAAAAAAATCATGGAGCCACAGTTTTATCTTTATACCTTCAGTGTAACAGAGTCTTATTTCTTTATAAACTGTGCAGAAAGGTAGGAAAAACTCAGCTTCACATGATGTGATTCTGTGCAGGGAAAGGACAAAAAAGGGAAGTCCCATATCAAATGTCCTCTTGCAGCTGGAGTTCCCTCACCCCCACCTACTATGACTTACGTATTCCAATCCAGTCCCACTGATAATAATAATGCTTAAACCCCATCCTAGTTATCACCTGTAAAGATTTTTGTTGTGCTAAGCCTATAGAGATTGGAAAGTGTGCAAGGACCACAGAGAGAATCTTGCTGACAAATTCAGCTTAAATTTTGTCCAAAGGACTTCAATAGTGCAAGTGAGTGAGTGAATAATGATTTGTTTTTAAAAGACGAGCTATCTTGTAGTAATTTGCTCATGGCTGTGTTTTTTTCCTCTAAATGCACAAAGTCATCAGCAGTAGTAGAGTAGAACTTAACGTTGTCCTTTAAATTAAGAAGATTTGATAAGGGTTGTGCTTACTAAAAGCTACACTTTTAAAAAGCTTTGGAAAGCTACACTTTGGAAAGCTTCTTCAGTGGATGCCAAGGAACAGCAAAAGAGACAGAATTTCCGCAGAATAATAGCCACAGCCTTTACCGGTCACTTATCTCATAGTACATAGGGATAGTTAGATATTCTGCTCAAAAGGCAAACTGGACTTTGTGCTTAAGCAAAAGATTCAGAACTAGCATTGTCCTTACTCATGTGGACAGTGTAATTCTTCTGGAGCCCTTTAAAATTTCAGTAATGGTGCTTTCAAGTCTACTCGGGGGCCTGTGAGAACGTTTCTCGGTACAGAGAGCAGCTACACTAGGGCAGCCTTGTGCACCCTCTAGTGGTATCCCACAGATTTTAAGATTTTGTTCAAATCTCTTCTTTACAGCCTTTCTCTATATTCAGCATATATGTTCTACGTATTCAAGTGTAAACAATGGATTTTGGATCATGTTTAGTGAACTCTCTAGTAACTCCCCTTAGATTTTGACTTCTAGGAGATTAAGAGCAAAGGCAACAATGGCTAGCAAAACACAGATTTTCAAAAGCTGGTAACTGGCTATAGTTGGGTCAAGATGGTACAAATAAAGAAGACATAGTATGGCATACCCTCTTAGAATTAACCTTATCCTCCAGCTATGAATTTCAGGAAACCTTGAAAAAATAGTTTCTTTATCACTCTTTTGAGTTGTGTACATAGCTCAATACAGTTCTTAATGGGCTGTGCCATTTTTAACCTAAGCACCTGTGATTCTCTTCCATCACCCTAGGAAACAGATTAATCGATTAGACCTGAGCTGGTTAGGAGTGAGAGAGCTGAGTACAGGATTATGGAGAAATCCAGACATGGAGAGTGAAGTATTGTTTTTATTAACAGCCATATTTTCTCTACCTTTGCAACTCTTCATCTATCTACAAGAATGTAGCACTGTCCCACGATTTAGTGCTTTAACTAAGGTTTCAGAGAATTAATTTTACAGCAGAAAGTTTCAGGCCTGGATACAGCCACCAATCCTTGAAATGTATGATACGAGCAATAATGCCTAGCTTGTGCTTGTTGAGCAATTAGCCCGTCAAGTCTACCTGTCTTTATCACATTGCTTTCCCCAGTCTGAGTCTGGCAGACTTTGTTTATCTCAACTTTTGATCCGAATTCTACCCTGAAGGAGGCCCTGTATAAAGCTCCACCTAATCGGCTTGAGTGGCAACAAAACATGTTGCCTGGAGCTCACTTAATTTTGTCTAAGTGGTCAGTTGGCAAGCAGCCAAACTCTGTGGGTCAGAGTTAACATATGCAAAGATTATGAAATATTAACTCCTTGCTTTTCTGCAAGTGTGGATAAATTTTCTGTCTAGTGATTCTGCTTTAGGCCACAAAGCCGGCGCAGCCTCAGACCAATCTGAAGAGCAGCTGCTGCTGTGCTTCAGCTCAGACGCCGCAGCAGGTCCCAGGACTGCAATGAATCCACTTGTTTTTCAGCTAGCTCAGTTCATCACCTGGAAGAGGCCGTGAAGCCTGAGCAGAACTGTAGGAAATGCAGGGCCACATCTAGGAGCCTCCAGAGAGAGGAAGGGCAATTTACCAATTTTCTATGGAAAGATGGGGAAATATTTTGTCAGGTTTCATTAGTCAACATCATAGTTTTATCCCTTTGTTTTTCCATGTTGTGGTCTGATTGTTTGAGAAAAAAAAGAAAAAAAAAAAAGAAATTTTTAAAGCTTTTATAGGTTAAGCTTAATGTCTTGGGAGTAGGTGAGATAAGAAGATACTGATCCAAAAGTACTAGGACTCTGTTTAACTGGCTGTTTGGTATCTCATGTAAAGGTATTAATGAAGTAGAGAAAGAGGTCTGGAGGCTTCTATTTGCCTTGTTATATGTTTCATCTAGTTAGTGATTTTCTTAGGAGTACTAACACTTGCTGCTTCTCTGTGTGTTGGTAAGTTGTTTTTTGTTTTGAGGTTTTAGTCCTGATCCATAGCTTACTGTATTTCATAGTCTGAAAAGAATGAATGTCACTGAAATTGCAAAATAAGTTCTGTACTTTTTCAAATGTAAAGCCAGGACTGTAGCTAGCACTTTAAAATATTCGAGAAACAGATTTTCTGTCCTGTCTTAATGTTAGAGAAGTAAACTGATCATCATCTAAATAAAGGCTATTTGATGGAACAATTATTGTTACATTAACAATTACACTTAGCATGAATTAAATTACCTATCACCTCAAGCTATAACTGGTAATCTAGCAAGCTGTGACATGACAAAGTTCTGAGATAGCTAAATAACTTGAAAAATTGCAGTAGGATCAGATCTGACTTAAGAAAAAAGAGAAAGGTACAGAGAAAATGAACACAGAGATTTATTTATATAAAAAATTAAAAACTTAATATGGAAATTAAGTTGTATACTGAGCAAGATTTTAGAACCGATATTTGCAAACTATGTAACTAGTTACGTAGTAGTTATTATAAAATAACTCTAGCAAACACTGTACCTAAATGTGAGAGGAAATATTCTTTCAGTCGCGTTGGTTAATGTTGATTTTTCAAATGACATCTATGTGACAGTATATATGTTATGATATATATATATATATATATATATAAGTGGCATTTTTGTGCAGGTAAATTGCTTACATCAGCAATATAATTTGTTTATATGGTGATTACAGCACACAGGCTCAGACTACACAGTTTGGATGTAGTTTTCTCGAGTTACAAGGTTGTTTTCTGAAATAGCTAAGACTCTTGAATAGGAATCATATTTCATGGATTGTGAGAGATTCCTCTTGGTAAGATGCTATAACAGGGAGATAAATGCATTATTTATATTTAATATCTACTTGTTAGATCCTGAGGTACTCAGCTCGAGGCGAGTACCAAGTTACGCAGCGGGACCCCTTCTGAAATATAGTGCTATTCATTATGAAGGCAGAGGCCACTAAGTGGCTCCATGAGATGGAACCATCTTACAGACTTATCATGGCTAAGCTTAAAGAGACAGTGAAGCTGGCAAGTTCAGTTTTAACTCTGACATTTTGGTACTTAAGTGAAAAATTAAATGCTCTTTTTGATAAGCTGTGTTTAACACACAGACTAAATATCTCCCTTGTTTTTATATGATACAATTAAGCTTGAAACTGCTAATATTTCAAGAATAATTTCTGTAATTTAAACATATTCTTATTTCAGTGCTGAGTATGGAGTACTTGGCAATATCAGGAGCTTATGTTATTTTTTAAAACTGTACAGTATTTAAAATAACTGCAGCATCACAGGCTGTCTTTTGCTTGCTCTGGCTTTTTCTAGTCACTACAATCTCTAGCCCAGTATGACTTGTGTCTAGGATGTGCAGTGAAGGAGTGTGTGAGAGAGTGATTAAAGCACAGTACTGAGGCTAGGGTACTTACTACTCGTACTAGTCCGTATATTCCCTAGCCACAACATAGCTTTATAGTCCTTCCACAGAGTCCTCAGGCACTGGCACATTTTCTGTCATGTAACTCAACAACACAAACAAAAAATCATATTTTTTCATCCTGTTTCAAACATCTGAGCTAGTGTTTGTAACTAGTAGTAAATAGAAGGTTTTAAAATAAAGTTGTTTTTTTCAAGCTGAGAGTTTTTCACTGAACAATTGTTTTTTCTTCTTATTTCTGCCCACTTGATGGCAGTATATGTTAATCTAAACCAAGAAAATTTAAAAAATTAGATGCTTTTCAACAATAGAGTTCTGTTAAGTTTTTTTTTGTTTTTTGTTTTTTGTTTTTTTTTTTTTTTTGGTAAAATCTGAGAAGCTATGAGAGGTTTCCAGAAGCCATTACGACCACTTGTGAAAGGATAACTCCCCCTTATTGTAAAGCCCCCAGGACTTAAGAGGCAGTATAGCACTGTAGCATGCAAGAACCACATGTAACTAACTCTGAATGGATATGGAATGGGGCTGTGTTATAAATAGAAGTGGTCAGTAAAGCTTTGTCAGTCACGCTTGGCTTAATCATTTGGAGTCAATAAAGTCATTGAAGTATAATTACCACTCCCTGGCATCAATTTTGCAAGTGCAGAACTGGAGTTTGAAGGCTGCATGGGCAGCTAGATGCCGATTGTTTCATCTGTGGTAAGAGCAGGGAAAGTCTAAACAGGCAGGCTATTGAGATACCATCTACAAAAAATGTTTAGGCATTACTTCAGAAGGACTATGATCAGGAACAAAATCTATCGAATCTGTCAAGCCCTTCATGAATTTGTAAGTTGAATCAAAGGAGGTAGACGGGGTGTAGGGTCTAGTGAGTTTACTGGGTGAAATCAGAACATTGCCAGTAGTCACAGATAGAGGTTGTAATATTAAAAAAAAAAAAAACTCCCAAAACAAAAATAATCCAGACAATTGTTTTTCTAAGCTTTAGTGTGTCTGTAAGCAAGTGTTACTGTTTTAATTCTATATGTGCTTTTATTTAAAAGTATATCAAAGATTTAATTTTAAACTTCAAACTTGATTTATGCCAAGATTAGAATTTTTTTTTTAAAAAAAAGAATAGCAACACTTTGTGTTTTCAGCAACAGAAAAGTAGGAAACTAGGAACAGATATTCAGTTGAGCCCCCAAGGCATAAAACAGAGGCATCTGTAAAGGTGACCAGGTTTCTTTGATTAAGGTCTCAGATGAGCATCACCTGTGACCAATTTACCTCCTGGATCCAGTTACAGAACATGTGAGTGCAGGCACTATTTAAAAAAAAAAAAAAAAAAAAAAAAAAAAAAAAAAAAAAAAAAAGGCAAAACACCTCTGGGTTTAGCCTTAACAGATGTGTTTTTCCCCTTCTTTTCCTTGATGTTGTATAAATGAGAAATTGGGGCAGTGTTATTTTATTTGTATGACTTTGTTTCCTGAAAAATGTGGACTTTGATGATATGGCTGGAGAACTGTTTTGTGACACATACCTGCAGCTATAAAGCTAAAACATGGGAGAAGAAACAGATAAAAAGCCAGAGTGAGTAATCTGTTGCTACCTCTTTTTTTGTAGTTGAAGCTTACATTTCTCAGATTGTAGAGATTATTGTGCTAGTTCCTATGACTCATTGTAAGAAATATTCTTATAATGCATCTCTTCTACTTGCTACTATGTGTTACATATGAGGCAAGTCCTTGCCTTCATTTTTTGCGGGTATGCAGGAACTTGCTAGGCGTGCTATGTTCCTGCATGCTTGAAGTTACCACTCAAATAGCACCTAACATTAAACCCCTAAAAGAGTATTGTGGCAACTTACTCGTTCTTGTGTCCACATAGGATTGGTGTCATTAGTGGCACTGGTCTGGAAATCTTTAGTAGATAAGGAGCTTTCTGACTCTGTAATTCCTGCAGATGTAGACTTCATTCATTTTGTTTGACCCTTACTTTGGTTTATCTCGCTCCTTTTAGAATATCTCACTTTCCTCTCTGTGGGTAGCTCTCCACTATCCCTTACCTGTAGAAACTGCCTATCAAAACTACGTACATCTGTTCTTCTCTTCCTCCACCTGCTCTCATGTGTAAGGAGATATCTCAATTGCTTGCCAGTACTCTCCTCTGTGTGGAACAGAACTAGTTAACTGGTGTTCCTCTGGCTCAGTTTATTGTCCTGAGTTACTCTGTAAAAAGTTCTCCTATTAATTTAACCCATTTGAAACATACTGTTTATTCAGTAGCACCTAGGGATTATCCAAGACTAGAGTCCCCTCTACTAGGCCCTGTTCGTATGAATAGGAGAAAGTCTTTTCCTTAAAGAGGTTAATTTGAAAAAGTAAAATAAAACTCATGTATAATTTCACCAAAAGGTAGGTAAAAATGTGATCACTGCAAATAAGGGTAGTGCCACAGTATTTTGGAGTGGACTGTGATAATAGGAGAGCAGCTCTCTAGACAGATAAGGATGGAGGAAAGGGGGATAGGCTAGACTCGAGTGAAGGGAAGTGGCCATTTGCTTCATTTCTTTCCTATGCAATAAGAATGGTGCTGAAATTCAATTGAAAATTGTGTAGTGTTTTCAGAATACAAGGTTCTTGATTTGTGGTTGCTCCTGCTGTCTGATTTCTTTGTGTCTTGTGAAACTATCTGAGGTAGCTTTTTACACTAACTGGTAATACTGTGAGAAGCATTAAAGAAGCCCTGGGCCTGTTTTGGCTTGGTGTATGCTTGATAGAAGTATTAAGATGATCCTTTAAGCTGCAAATTAAGATTTCAGAGGGAGAAAAATGGTGTAGCTGATAAAACTCTTGGGTACAATTATTAAGCTAATTCTTTGTGTTCTTTGGGGAGATACAGTTTGTTCTTGTTTTTCTAAAACCTCTTTAGAAGTGTAAGCTAACTTTAATACTTATTAACCTTAAGGTTAATGTACAACAGTAGGTATTCCTATAAAACAGCATATTTTGTGCTGCTTTATATGTACATGTAGGGCTGGTCAGTAACTTGGCAATACTGTACAGTTACTAATATGACTTATACAAAACCCACTAATGTTCAGTGTAGGTATATGCAGACTGTAGTTAAATGGGTATAAGGAAAATAACATGAAGCGAAGACTATAGATTTAGATGAGTAAGCCCCAGAGTGGAATGTCTATTAAATGGTGAAGATGACATTACCAAATGCATTCTAAATTTCTGGCTTCTTGTTTTGCCATAGTTGGTGAGTAGAAGCATAGAAGCATGTGGGCGAAAGTATGTGGTTGGCTGTCTCTAGAGAGAGCCATCAGGGTTGCTGAATGGGAGTGGGTTGGTCCAAGCCAGCCAGAGAAGGATGAAGCACATATGCTCCCTAGAATTCCTGGGGAGGAGATGCATGGTGCATGCACATCCAGGGAGATGGAGTAGAGGAATCCAAAGTGAATCAAGAAGGTGCATGGCTGAATAGATCTGGGGGCAAAAGGCCTTATCATTGGTACCTCTTTGTCTGTGATTTGCTGTTATGTCCTGTCCAAGAAGACATTTCTCTTCTGAAAGTCATGTTTTTATGGTAGTTTCCTGTTCTGGAATATGAGAAAGTGTAGGTCATGGAGCTAGCCTGTGAAATAATTTATGCAATTAGCATAACTTTTTTTTAATACTTGATTTAACAATTCTATAGTTCTAACTATTTATACCTGTATGTTCTACAATCTATAAGAAAGTTTCTTCTTAGAGAAGCCACCGCTTTCTAGACAAACCCTATTATTTTGAAGGCTGTTACTCTTAGCACTCTTAAATTATCTTGAACGTAAAATTATTTGGAAGTCTTTTAAAGGCCAGCCTTTCAAATCTTGTTCAGAATTGGGGAAGCAAGGGGAAAGCTGAAACAACTTGTTTTGAAAATAGTGTGCTTGAAGGTAGTTAAGAAGGGAGAATTAACCCTGGATATTGCTACGCTTAAATATTACAGTAGTGGTTGGAAAGGATTTGTTTATATTGTATGTTTGATACAACTCTAGCATGTAGGAGGCAGTACTCCTAGAGATAATGTTGACGTATTTGACCATCTATGAATCATTTCCTTTATGTGTAGCTTGATACCCAAGTTACAGTTGTGTTTTCCTTGCAATATTTGTTCAAGTTGAAGCTCTACTGCATTCTGAGACCTGATAACCTGGCACAAGGGAGGAAAGAGTTATACATTCTCTTTCCTTCTCTTGTTTTCCTGTATATAGGCACTCCTACCGTTAACAGCATTTAAGTGAATTCTAAACTGCATTCAAAATAAATTTCATCCTTTAGCTCACTGAGTAAGTTTCTGATAAAATTCCTGAACCGTTGTGACCTGCCGTAAGAAAATGTAGCTGAGGATTGCTAACTGGGATATAGAACCTTCTAACAACTGCAAGCTACTGTTTAACATTCAGCAAAGTACACTGCGACCAAACAGTAATTGGACTGTAAGAATTCTGAGAGATTGGTCTCCTTCCAGTCCCCAGTGGGTAAAATGCTTGGCTATTGCTACAAATGAGTTGGCAGTAAAGAGTAGCCTGGGGCACTCTTCCTGCATCCATCGAAATTTCTTTTGTATAGACCTTCTCCCTCCCTAAACTGGCTTAAGGAGCCAACAGGATGTTCCTTGAACTGAGGAGTAACTTGGACATTGTCCTTTCTCCTGTCCTCTTGTGCCTGGGTGTGTCTTGAAAATGAAAAGTGACCATTAAGTGGCTGTTATTTTGCATAAGATATTCTCAGCTTCCCTTCATGGGCCTCTGCTTGCTTACATAGTTCACAGAAGCTGTAGGGCTTCTTTGACCTAGATCCATGTATAGATTAATGGGAATACTGCTCTTGGGCTCAAAGAGTGCCTTTGTTTATAATTTTCCGTAGCATTGTGGAGAGAACTGACTTTGGTGATCTTAGCGTGGAGACGATGACTGATCAGACCCTCGCTGTCAGTGATATGACCTTTAGCATAAAAGTGCTTCATACTAGAGACTGTTGCTTAAGTTCAATATGGCATCAACTAACTCTGGTTAATATGATATAGTACAACAGGATGTCTACAACACTAGAATCTGAATTTTCCATGTCAATGCATATAGCTTTAAAAATGCTGCTCAGTAAAAGTATTCACTTATAATAAGATAACTGATCAGGCATGAATTTGTTTTGCTTCAGTGTGTTCTAAAAACTGAATTTGGTGTGGATCACAGAATGCAGTTATGGCTACATTTTATAATTTCATGATTAGAAGTGCACATTATGCACAAGAAGTTAATTAACTCTTGACTAAGGGGTGGTGTACTAGCATAAAGATGATGTCTTCATTATCCTGGCTGTGAATTTCTTTTTGTATGTTTGTTTTAGTACTGAAGTGAAGGTGGGTTATAGAGAGGGTGGAATAAAGCCTGCTTTCAGTTCCAGTGATCCTGCTTCAGGAACTGATTCCTTAAAGCATGCTCATCACCTGGAGGAGTCTCCATTTGTGAAGTACAGCTCCTTACTAGTTTAACATGAACTCGCACTTAAACTCAGTTTTCAATCCAACTGCAATTGCATGGAGGAAAACACAGCTAAAATTCTCAGGCTGTGACAAGCTAGTTTGCCTGTAGTATCCTTGCAGACAGTTAAAAAGTGACTGTATGCCTACAGAGTTTATCTGCTGCAGTGCAATGTACTGTGCAAAACATTGACTGGTGGTTCCCAGTCAGCTGGGCTGACCTAAAACTCTAAGATAAAGAATGTAAAAGCTCTACTGTGCAGTTCATTAGTAGTTTTACTGAGCTTCGAGGAAAAATGTTTTTCTTGTAAGAATGAAGAGCAGAATTTGGCCCTGTAAAGTACCTTTTCCAGAGATCGAATATATGTGACTTGAACTATCTGGAACGCCTATATGCTGTGAGAAAACTAGTGGTGAATTATATTTTGAAGAACTTCTAATGGTGAAAATTTAGTAATGACAAATTAATTACACACATACTCCCCAGTAATTGTCTAAGGATCACTCTTCCTTTCTATGAAACCTATGGAAATAGATTTAGATACCATTGGTGTCTCTATTGTTTTGTCCGTGGCAATGCGATTTTTGTCTTTTCTAGATGCATTTGCTTTATTTTATTTTAAAATTCTGAAACTAGGTAACTTTGAATGTAGAAGACTCTGTGAGCAGGTTAAATGGTTCTGGTTTTGTTTTGTCATCTTTTTAGTATTTTCTTATATGACAGAATCCAATGCAGTGTTGAGTAAAAATCTAACTGAGCATCAGTGATAAAGTGAGAGACAAGTTCTGTGCATTGCGTAATACTTGCATGTACACGTACTGGAATTTACCATGTTAATTTTAACCTTGTTATAGTCAACTAGGTAGACATTGATTCTGGTAAATCTATTGGAAATTTCAACATGTCAAGAGTAGTGTGGCCACTATCATGCATTACAAAATGCAGCTTAATTCTCTTTTCCCTCAATAGCAGTTGCTAGGTGGTAATGGCAAAACTATCCTTAGCTGTAGGAAAATGCTGTCAGTTTTATCCAAAATGTCCCTTGGACTTGAATGCGTGTAGCCATGTCAACCTGTATATTCCTTCTGATGATGCTTTTTTTCATAGTTGTCTGTACTGCGTTAAAAGTTTTTTTTTTTTTTTTTTATCTGTTAAATTTTATTTCAGCTTGCTTTTAAAAAGTGGAATGGTGAGGATGTTTTCAGTAAAACATGTTACTTTTTGCTAGATGTGGGGTTTCCTTTGCATAGAATAGTTCAGGTAATACAGTGAGTTCTGTCCTAATGTTTCTGTGATTTTTCTGTTTAAAAATCAAAGCCAAAAACCCAACAGTAGCTCTGCTAAAAGCCCCTGAGCAAAAAAGGGCAAAAGTGACATGCAAATTGGGACTAGTTTTTGCAAGGCACTGCTGACAAAAATTCATCTACGTTTATGTAAATAATACTTTGGTTAGCTGGTTTCTGATTCTTGACCAAACAGAGGCCTGATAACGCAAGCTCATTGGAGCTGCACCTCTCAGATTTGGAGCAAAGCCTTCCTAAGGGTGCAACATGTTCTATTACAGATGAGGATTAAAGATGGAGAATTGGTGTGATTTCTATACCTCTTTAAGGTTGGCACAGTGGTCAACAAAGACTGATTAATTAATAGGTCAATTAACTGTGTCCAGTTAGGAATTAATAAAGATGTCTCATATGAACGTGCACATTTGATGCAAATGAAAAACATCTACTGAATTCTGATGGTAGTGGAAAAAAAAAAAAGACTTCTTCTACTTAGTTCTGCTGGCTTCAAGAATATCTTTAGCCACTGCGTCCAGGGTATGATGAGAGCATTAGCTTTACTTCTGGAAACAGTCAGCATCTCTCTGCAGAAATAACATTACAAAAATTGTAAAATAATAGAAGCAGAAACTTCTGGTGGTTCGGCTAGTGACAGGCACTCAGATGGAGAGTGTGTAGGAGAGACATGGAGCTGCTGGAGAGAGTCCAGCGGAGGGCTACGAAGATGATCAGAGGGCTGCAGCACCTGCCCTATGAGGAACGGCTGCGAGAGCTGGGCCTCTTCAGCCTGGGGAAGAGAAAACTGAGGGGGGGGGATCTTATCAGTGTGTACAAGTACCTGAAGGGAGGGTGTCAAGGGGACGGGGACAAACTCTTTTCAGTTGTCCCATGCGACAGGACAAGAGGCAATGGGCAGAAATTGAAGCACAGGAAGTTCCACCTGAACATGAGGGGGAATTTCTTCCCTGTGAGAGTGACGGAGCCCTGGCACAGGTTGCCCAGAGAGGTTGTGGAGTCTCCTTCTGTGGAGATCTTCAGGGCCCACCTGGATGCAACCCTGTCTAACATGCTTTGGGTGACCCTGCTGAGCAGGGGGATTGGACTAGATGATCTCCAGAGGTCCCTTCCAACCTTACTGATTCTATGATTCTTGCACAAAGCTTGCTTGCAACTTAGTGTATGGCCTAATATTTTTAAAGGATCACTGTAATGTTGACTGCTATACCCATTTGCAATTTCCCTATTTCTTTTTCCCTTTGCAATGACAACTTACATTTAAGTTGCAGAACAAACTCCTTGCAAGTGAGCATCCCTTGTAAGCAATAGCTGAGTACAGACATCATGCACATAGCTGTCATTCTCTTCGCTTGCCCTAAGAATATAGTGTGGTAACAGTACCACAGTTTAAAATCAACATTTCTTTAAATATTTTCTTTAAATATTAACCAATACCTCTTCAAGGACATAGAGGAAATCTGAGTGGGAGTAGCTGCAAATGTTTGAGATGTGAAATCATGTTCAGGCTTAATGGAAGAGTATCTCTCCTGGGGCAGCACTTCCAGAGACTGCAGATAAGCAGCAGCTGGGCTCGTTCAGACCAAGCTTAAATTCTACTCCAGCGACTTTGCTTTAGTATGAAGTGGGAATAGTTTCCAGCTCTGCTGGAAGAGCGCTGCTGTCCTAAACAGCCCACATAGTTTCCTGCAAAGCAGCATTATTTTGTATCACTAATATTTTGCTGCTCTTGATAGTTACTCACGAAGGTGGTGATGGTCTTGACCGCATTATTGCCTTTGCTATCTTTTTCCCTTCACTTTAGCAGTTTTCAATATGACTTGCTGCACAAGTCAAGTTTTTTTTTTTTTTTTTTAAAGTAAGAGTTTAGAGATCGACATCGATTTTAGCATTTAACTATTGCTCCTGGTGGGCATAAAATCAATTGTATTAAACACAAAGTATTTCAATTTTGTCAAATTGGACAGAATATAAGGGAGAGAATAAACCTTCATTACTCTGTCATGTTGAGGGTAAAACTTGCAGAACAAAACAATACCATATTGCTCTCAGTGTCATTCAGTTACCTAACCATTGTAACGACATGACTCTATTAAAAATGCAGTGCATCATACTTGTAATACAACTTTATTTTTACTTCTATATATCCTTGGGTGGATGTAACATGAAGCAATTAGATGCAATGAATTTTTATCATAAAATGGTTTTGGCACAAAATTGCAGCAGTTGTATTGCAGCATTGTTAAGTAAGGCCCATATTCTCTTAGCAACATAAATCTGATATAATTTGAAAGCTAGGGGTGCCACATTGATTTATATTAGCTGATTATTTAATCTCCATAGAAGAATTTAATTGGGATAAAACACTTGCATAGAATCTGAAGCAGCAAGCTGAATTCTGCCTCAGGTCTTCATGTCAATAGAGAGTGGATCATTTGGAACTGGCACGTGATGATGTGGCTTGGTCCACAGCCTTAATAACAGGATCTTGCGGACAAAGAGCACACTGGCTCTCTGGAGGCAACCTGGCACTGCAGTAGTTGTTGGTGTCTGGCAGTTTATGTATGTATAATAAAATATCTTTGTTTCATATAGCGGCACTGCATGAGAAGTAGTTCACTGAATTTACTTTTAACAGTGTTTTGGTTTCACTGTGAAATGCTCCCACACACAATTTTACAGGAATGTCTGTCTTCCAGTTAGGCAGAGTAGTAACTAAAGAATTTCCCTCTCCTGTTACTCCTGCCCAGTGGGGGAGGACAGCATATGTACAGCAGGATCTTTTTTATGTTGATCTGTAGGTGGAAGTGCCCTGCAGCCAGATACTGGTTCTGTGAGGAGTCCTGAGCAGTAAAAATACTTTATGCTTTTACCCACCCTGTTATTCAACAAAGATATATTTGCAGATGTGAAGTGGCTTCTGCAGTGATGCTTCTTTCAGAGATAAGAGTAATAAATGTTTTGCACTGTGAAAAGAAGGGGTCAGGTGGCATAGGGTTGATAAATTTTCTGTGCTACTTCGAAGCAAGACTTGACCTTGCTGTTGCCTCACCCTCTTCTGTTTGCATGAAGGATAAGAGAATAATTTTGGGTTATAAACACAGGAATTCTAGCTCTGAGAATTCACTTAGGGGTGGTAGCATCTTCAAATCTGGGAATATTGTGGACTGGAAGAATTGAAAAAGTAATTGAGCAACAGTTATTTCATAGAGTCAACTAGAGTAAAATTCAGTCATATGTAGAAATGAGTCCCTGTGCTTAAGAATGGGATTAAACAGTGCTATCTTAAATGGTTTACAGACTTGCTAGTAAAACCAGTATTTAGGAATGGATGATGTCAGCTGTATTTGTCTCTGTCAAAAGAGGAAAAACTAGAAAGCATAGCCATCAGTGTCTACATCTGTATTAAAGGATGCAGAGGTGCCCCTCTGAAGGGAGGGAGATGCCAAGCTGGCTTAAACCTGATTGTCACAAACACACACCTTACACTTAGTATCCAAACTGTCCTGTTAATTTCTTCTCTCTCTCTCTCCTTTTTTTTTTTTTTTTTTTTTTTTTTTTAAGGTAGTACATAATTTTTCAAGATGTAAGCTTAGTGTATGATCCTAACTATTGTACTGTTTTCTATACTGGCTGCAGGGTAGTATAAAAGCCCTCTGTGTAAATGAGTCAGCCTTAAAGAGTTTGCTTAGTTTTTGACCCTCTTATACCCAGTTTCTTCCCTTTCAATCCCCTCTAGCAGTAACATTATGGTGTTTTACCATAGAGGTACATACCATACTATAGGCACTTGAGCTAGTGCACAAATGATTATTTTTAGTCACACTTAAAAGCAGAATGTTGTTCAAAAGTTCTTGGATGTCTATTGTTTGCAGATTAGTCACAGACTATAAAGTCTGTTTTCCTTAAACAACAAAATACTCTTTTTGAATTGCTGCTTCTAGAAAGCTATGGCTGACTGGGAGGGAGGGGAAAAATCAGCTTTCTTCTGTGCCTTAATTTTCCTTTGACTAGCAAGGGTGTCCTGTACCCACTACAGTCTGTGAAAATCAGTGAGGACTGTCAGCTGGGCTGCATTTCATCGCAGAGGCTCTGCACCAGCCAGATGCTAATGGAGCACTACTGTGAATGTAACCCCCAGGCTCTAGTGCGGGCAGTGAAAAGAAAGGCAAGATTGTCCAACTTACCCAGGAAACCTCCTGATGGAAGCAGCATGGTGTTTCTGCAACTTCATATATTACTTATAGAAAGGTAGAATGGTCTTTTTTTTCCCCTTTTTTTTCTTTTTTCTTTCCCCCTCCCCTTTCTGGAACATATTTAAACAGTTCATAAAATTTACAAAATGGGCCTCCTCCCTCCCTCCCTTCCTCCCTCCCTCCCCCCTGTTCTGCAAGCTACCTGTGTCATGATAAGAACATGCAAGGGGAAGTATGGTCTACAAAATTGTTGGTTTTCTACCTGCCTCCTAAACAGGTGGTTAAAAGAAAGTGAAGCCCCTTCACTGTTTTCTCTTAAAAATGCTGTCTGTCATGTCCTGTGTCTCCTGCTAGAGTAGTTATACATTCCTATTCACTTGAAGGATTTATTTCTGGATGACTTTTGTGTTGTCTCTGTGGCTTGTAACCTAGCCCAAAGGCATTAGTAGAAAATAAAATCTAAAGTCTTCTCTCGCCAGCCCTGAGGCCTGAGTAGCCATTTACAGCTGTGCAGCATGCCACAAGCTGCTGCCAGCCTCAGGGTGACTAAATCCACTGAATCATCTCTTGTCCAAACGTTATGTAGGTGGAGTAACAGTGACGTGGGGGACAAAGCTCTGTGAAGATCGAAGCTTTCTGGGACAAAAACATTTCATATAGAATCTAGTCTGCTTTTGTGCTGAAATCTGGTATGACTGTTTTAAGCAGCCTAAGTAGTTGAAAGTCTTCAGCCATCTGCACTGTGCTGGTAAACAAAATTTAATGGCTTTACCTTACTGTGTGAAAAAAGAAAGGCTGCACGAAAGGGAAAAACAGAAAATGTAGAGGTTTATATTATCAAGTTGAAATGAAGTACATCCTACCTGACTGTGGATACAAGACAAGCTCCAAATGCTGGATTTCTAGGTTGGGTGTTTAGATGGAAAAAAATATCCTACCAAAGTAGTGGGAAACTTCACATTATTTTAATTTCTCTCTCTCTCTCTCTCTCTCTCTCTCTCTCTCATTTTTTAACAAAAAGAATAATGTCTTGACAATTATAGAGCTTTAAAAGATTAATAATTTAAATATCTAGTTTTATCGTCTTACTGGATATTTAATGGTACAAATATTCTAGTTCTTGTCAAATTAAGAATGATGCCTTTAAAAGTTCTTCCACCAGGAAGATGTTTCTTGGTTTCTACCACCAGGTAATGTTCCTTGAGAACACAAAGAATTGGAGTACTAATAAAATCTTACTGCATATTAATGCTTACTTGAATAAAACCAATTTTAGTTCTAGCTATAAATTATTTCCAAATACTTTCTTTCTGTTAGGACTTGTGTAAATACATACTGAAGCTTCTGTTTTAGCTTTTAAGAGAATTCAGATAATGACATTTGCCTAACCTCATAAATCGAGTTATAAAGTTGAACAAACATATACAGAGGGGAGTGGGTAGAATTTAGAACTCCTTTCAATAGGAGAAAAAATCTCCAAGTTCAAGAAAACCCCAAACCTTAAAATCAACAGATAATTTTGTCTGTAGTGTTTCCTCCTCCTGTCTTTTACTTACATTGTCCACATGCCTCATACCCCATCTAACTACTAGACAGAGGGAGAATCTGGGCTCTTTCTTTCCTCTGCCATGCTGTTTGCTCTTTCATTTTTATCTTTCTAGGAATGTTTCCTCAAAAGGATTCTTTCACACTTTGTAATGCTTGTGTTCATCAGCCTGGACATGAGAAGTACAGAAATCAAGAGCTGGGGTTTAATTGCAACTCCAGTCTTACTAAGCTCTGGGCCCTAGTTGAACAGTGCTGTTATGACTTCTGTGTTTGTTTCCTGCTGAAATTATTTTGCTGGGGAATTAGCTTCTCTACACAAAGGAGATGCGAAAAATAGTTTTACTCCTCCCCTTTGAGGTGCTCACATATTTTAATCTCTCTTGAACGTTGACTAATTTCCCTTCCCCCCCCCCCCCATTTAATGAGGTATACGCCACTGTTGTAAATCTTCCACCGATAAAATTGATCCTGGTGATTCTCATAGCTCCACTGCACTTTACCTTTACTAGTTTACAAGTTTATATGTGCCTTAAATCTCTTAAGGCAGTTGCAACTTTTTGTAACCCAAGCTTGGGGATTTCTGCCCATCTCAAACTTAATCCTAGCCTCTACCAGCATAAATTCTTGTCCTAGACCTGTGACATTTTCAACCCTGTGATATAAATCCAGCTCTTAAACATTGTTTTTCACAACCTTAACTCCATTCCCATCCTAAATTGTACAGCTGGCCTAGTTGCTTGAGTTACCCACAATCACCTTGTAGGATTGAGTAGTAAGTGCAGCTATTCATGTTTTCATTTTGTTAACTGTAAGCTTCTGGACTCCGGACCTAGCTCTAAAGGCCTGCACCAGCCTTAGTTTTCAATCTCCTTTAAGATTCCTGTACGATATAAGTAATTAAATTAACTGGGGACAAAGTTATGCTCTGACTCCAACCTGAAATCTGGTTTCAAAGCCTACAGATGCCAGACTATACCTTGTTCTACTTTTAGTACCCATCTAAGATACCTAGGGTCTCCAAACAATTAGCCTGTCCTCTCAGCCTCTGTTCTTCTAAGCAGCAGATTTTACCTGTGCTTATCTACCTCTATATTGTATCTTAACCCACTTGTCTACTGCAGGAGGCCTCTGCAATGATTCAGAAGGATTTGCTATAAACATAGTTCTTCAGCTGATCCTTACTCCCCTCCCCCACACACTTTGCCTCTATCTTTAACTCCTAATGTCACCAGCTTTTACTCTTCAGGACCTCTAAACTTAAAGCGAGGATGACATGATAAAGCTAACTGGAATGTACCTGGTTGTATTCTAGTTCATCTGTCCTTCACCTATTCCTCACTGAAATCAGATTTTCTAAACCCTGATACGTCTACACTACATCACATTGTCAGTCTCTGCTGCACTAAACCCAAGACAGTGCTCTAACCATAGCATTAGTGCCAATTGTCAATCCATGCTTATCAGGCCTAATTATCAGTAATTTATTTTCATCTTTACCATCTCTCTTTTTAGAATTGCTTGCTTTAAGTAAGCTGACAAGCATTCAGCTGTACGTAAGCCATGATGTTAAAACTCAGGATTAATACTTGGACTTTTACCCAAATCATATATAGAACCTTGACTTTTAAAGAAAAAATGATCTATTGCTGGAAAAGGACCATTGCAAGGTACTTAAGGCAGAAAAACCTTAATGAAAGAGAATTATAGACCCAAAACAAGGTGTATAAAAATACTTTATACTTTTCCTGTTACTTTCATCTCTTAAATTATGCAAACAAGTATGCACACCAGGGCTGTGCTGAACTTGAAATTTGAACTCTAGGAGCAGAATGGGCATTTATGCTGAACTTTTTTTTTTGGATAAACTTTCTAAACTTGTCCACTTTTATTGATGTTTTTCTTTTATCTTTGGGTTGTTATTTTGTCCACATTTGGTTGTTACTTTTGATCTGTGGAAGGAGACAGATTTCCATGAATATTTGTTAAGATCTTAAACAGTACTTTAGAAGACTTTGTATCCCTTGAATGGACTTTGTTTGAATTACTGTTTTTCTTTGTGTAGAAAGCTGTCAATAATTTTGGGGACATTTGAAGCTATAAAGTAAGACTTAGATGACATGAAAGTCTTATGCAAAGCTTTGACACAGAAGGAAATTAATTTGTAAAGAAACTTAGAGTAACCAAATTTTACTTTAATAGCTTTATATTAGCTGTGTTTTATTTTCCACTTTAGAACACTATCACTACCCCTTTCTTATTGCTGAAACTCTAAACTAGTTTTCCCTTGTTTTCTGATTAATTATTATTTTCTTGGGAGTCCTCTGAGGCTAGGCTGTGTGAGGACAACCAGTGAAATACAGTTGACCTCCTGGAAGTTCAGGTGACATCTTCATGGTGAAGACTCCATCAATCTCTTGCTTTGACAGAAGCATTCAGTTTCTCTACTGCATAACAGATATCGCCTCTTCCCAAATTTAGAATACAAACTGTGATTAAACATAGATTTAATAACAAGTCCTTGGATAATTCATTTTGAGTTAAAATTAATTGAAGGTAGATCCTTTAAGCATTCTAGTGAGTCACCTCTCACACTCCTGAGAGATTTTTTTTTTCTTTTTTTCCCCTTGGAAACTCTAAACTTTAGATGTAGCCATAGTCTGAGAACCTTCTGTTCCCTGGAGCAAAGCTGTTATTATGTTCTTGTGCAGCAGTGCCCAGATTGTGGCCTCTAGGTGCTTACAGAATCCCCCAAATGTATTTTTTTTCAGGCATTAAAGGAAAAATATTTAGAGTTAGATCCTTTCTTTATGCATAAAGAAACTATTTTGTGGCTCTAACCATTAAGAAGCCACTAAAGTTCTGAGGATTTTGGTACTGAACACTCTAAGTTTTTTTCCTTTTTTTTTTTAACAAGTAAAACATATTGTGTTATTTAAATGTGTGCATCAACTACTTATTGAAGCATTTCTTTATTCTTAATTCAGAATGCACCTGTTGTGGTTAGCACAAAAATGCGTTACTTCAGTGCTTGGAGCCTACTATTTCAAGGCAGCAGTTAGGGTGGTTACTGTGGCCTTTCATCCTGTGTGAAGAGAAGCTTGAGTTTCTTTAGCTGAGTTGGTTACTTTCTTGCATTGCTCCTTGGAGCAGTGAAGAGAAGCTGCTTCTAGGAAAGATGTCAGCAATTTGCAAGAGCAGGAGGAAGCTGCTGGAGATGTGCAAAGGAATGCAAATTGAGAGCAAAGGTGCATTAGTGACTGTGAGGAAGGCCAAGGGGTATCAGAATGGCAGAGAGACTTGGAAGCAGAGATGTTGGCTGGAGTCTGCTTGGAAGCAGAGTGAGGGAAGGTAGGAGAGGTAGGAATGAATTTAATAAACACAAGTGGAGATTTGTGGGGAGACTGCAAAATAATAAGAAATAGAAAACCCATCAGAGACTGGGAGAGAATATCTTAATGTAAGAGTGGTGCACTGGATAATGTGAAATTCATTCAAATGCATCTATTAATCTTAAACTTTTTTTTTTTTCCACCTAAATGTTCCTGAGAAATCAAAATGAGGAGGAACGTCTGTGTTTGGAAGTAACAAAGACAACTCCTTCTCCCTTTCCCCATATTTCAGTGGTGTTGCCCAGCAAATAAGCCTTATCTTGGAAAAAGAATAAAGTTGGATTTCTCTGGACTGTAAGATGTTGAGACGCTTCAGCTTCTAACAAAGGGAATGCTTTTCATCTCCAGTGTATCAAAATGTTATCCAAGCAAAAAGGTTGCCCAAATTCAAAAATCTCTGTATACTTAAATCTCTCTTGCCTGCCCTCAGATGATTCACTGCAGTTCTCCTCCTCTGTTTTTACCCTGAGCAGGTCCATAACAAAGTCAGTTGTATTTATATCAGTCACTTGCTCTGTTTCCCTCTCAGCTTTAAATCAGGAAGCTGATCTGGAAGACACTTCTTTCCTTACTCTTTTTTTTTTAACCGCTCCTCAAGCCATTTTAGCCAAGATGCATTTAATTCTTGTCCCCTTTAGCGTAAGCCTTCAGGCTTCAGCGCTGCCTGACTTCACAGCTCTCTCTGCAGGGAACTGTTGCCAGTTTTTCCCTGATCCCTAGAGAGCCTCCCAACTTGCCACTGTTTCTTTCAGCAAAGAAACAAGCTGACTCTTTCATCTTGTTTGCCTTTTATCTATTCTCAGTTCTGTAAGTTATGACCTAGAAGAAAAAACAGACATCACTTAAATTCACACTTAGGTGAAAAACCAGGCATTACATGTGCTAGCAGTCCATCTCTGATGCAAGCTCACATGACAGTATGAAGGCACTGAAAGCATGCTATTGCTGGGAGGGCTGTCACTAACAAAGTAGTCATTACAGAAACTTCTTTGATGGAGAAAGCTTCTCTCCTTCATACGCTGAAAAGTGTTTTAAGAATGAGCAGAGGAATGTGTATTGGTAAGAAAAACTGTTTGGTATAATTTGTATCATATACAGCTATAAATTCCTGGATGTGACCCCAACACGTAGAAGAGTATTCTCTGATAGTACAACTATACAAAATGATGCAGTTGATTTAAATGATTTTAAGGCAGTAATGGACCTGCATTAACAAGACCTTAGTTCTGCAAGGTGCTGGGAACACCTGTAAGCTTCCATGAAAAGCTGGAGGTTCTTGCATTCTGCAGGGTATTTCATTCAGTTTGTGTGCTAGAATCCCTGAATTTTGGAACCTGAGTGCTTCTGCTTGGGATTAAAACAGTAAAATTCCTCTTTTAGCTCTCATCAGAATTTTGTCCAAATACCTCAGCACATTGTTCCCTGAGGCCTAATTAGCACCAAAGAACAGCTGTCTTCTCTGTGCAATGAAGCTATCCAGAGCAATTACATCCCCCAACCCAAAACAAGACCTGTCTACCATCCCACGCAATCATGCATATGACCCTCCCACTCCATAGTGCACCTGTACACACACATATCAAGCACAGAAGTCTAACGTTGTCTAGTATCTGTGGTAATTAATCAGTAAAGTAGCTGCTTGTGCTAGTCTGTAGCTTTATTGAAACTCTCTTTGATTCTGGGACTTATCTTAAAATCATCTGACCTGAAGGATTGTAAAGGTGGTCTGTCCCCTTCTATTTTAGCAAGTAACTATGTCTCACTAATCTGCAATTAATGGCGATTTAATCGCTAGGATTGTGTTTGCAGTGTGCAAATTGCTAAGAGCAGAAATAGTGAAGCTACACCAAAATAGGAAACCAGGTTACTTAGAGCAATGGCATCTCATTAAATAAAACAAGGAAAACAGGAGACTTTCAAGTGAACAAAAATTAGGAATGCTGCGTTGCTTTGTCAACTCAAAGATGCATAGAATCATCTAACAGAAGTTACGTTATCTTTCATCAATTTTAATGCAGCTTCTGGCTGTAAAACTCTGCCAGCATACAGATGAAGATGTCTAGGCATATTGGTATGCTAAATCATAAGCTCTCTATTCCCATTCTGCATCGCTTGGTTAAAGTAAAGGTTCTAGAACAACCTGCAGAAAGTGAAAGCCATGTGAAATTTCTTACTGTCTGGATACTTTGATCAAATTCTTTCTTGCCATTGTCAATCAATTAATGAATGTCCCCATACCTACAGCTAGAACTGGCCCAGAAACATCAGTAATTGACCAAGAGTTGTTTTCAGCAGTATATTCTAATTGTTAAGTAATGGTCAGGAAAGAATGAACACATGAACCTGTGGGGGATTTTTTTGTTTTTATTTTTTGTTTTGTTTTTCACTTGAACTTTTTGTAGAAAGTTAATGAAAATAGAGAGTACTGTAGCATGCTGCTTCTTTTAATAGTTCTGGAGTTAAAGGTATATGTTAGTATCATTGTTTCCGATAAGAATCTCAAGCCAAGAGACCACTGACAAAACCTTCTCTGGCTGGGAATTATCAGATAATAGCAAAAGAAGACTGCTTATTTTGAAATGAAGACACTGGACCTCTACAGATTTGCTGCAACTTTTGTATCTTGTGTGAGTAGTCATCTGATGCAATTGTGGTAAAGATATGTGGTAAAAAATCTGAAATAACAATTTCATGTTCTTAATGTCACTATTATCAGTAAATAGCACACCTGAGTTTTCATGAAGGAACTTTTAAGAGAAATTTTATTCTAGATGATCTTTGATTCTCTAATTCATTTTACTTGAACTGTTCTTTTGGGGGTTTATTAATAACTAAAGAAACTGATTAAATCAAGCTCTTAAAAGATATATTTACTCTTAACTGATTTTAATTTAAAGACCGCTGACTGAAACTGATTTTGGATCAAGTTAAAACATGTAAAGTACTTAGTTATATTTTAAATTAGTTCTAAGCTAGAGTCTAGATATTTTAAATCAGTTTCATAGTTAACACATGACAAATCTGAAAAATAGAATATAATAGTGTTCTGTGGAATATTTATTTGAAAATCTTCATATTGACTTTTATTTTTTATTCTATACTCTGAATGTATTTAGAGCCTTCTGTTCTTTCTTTCTCTGCATAATATGTAAAATGAAAATCTAGTCTTGCCAGAAATAAGATCACTGTTTTGTATAGAAGCAAATATGCACTGATGGTCTGGTTAGGTTGCTGTGTCGTCATATACTCTGACAGTCATATTCTACATACAGTCAATGATGCAAGTGGGAGGTGGTTTGAGCAATAAGGTACATTTAAAGTTTTGGAAACTGAGGATAAGATACTAAGAGATTTGAAGCCTTAAAAAAGCAATAGTAGTTTTATAGATCTGTGAATGGACCATGTATCACAATGTTTTTGAAAGACTAAGTTTGACACAGAAAAGCTGCCTGTTAAATCAGAGCCATAATTTAACTGATTATTTTTTCCTTTGCTGTTTTCTTTCTTTCTTTTTTTTTTTTTTTTTTTTTTTCTACTGTCGGTGTTACTATCAGCTAACTGTGTGCCAATGGCAACAGCTTATCTGAACTAATGAATGTGAAGATCCTAAAGAAATATAATCTTCATTTAGCTTATAGATAGCTAGTGATGAAAATATCAGCATAAAAATACAGCTTGTACACTTTTTATTCTTAAAAAATGAACAAATATCCTAATCAACCAAAACAACAACAAAAAAATCCATTGACTAATATTGCTAATTTTAGACTCTGTTTCTGGTAGTCTCCATGTATGGTCTTCTCTTTAGGAACCAATGTACAAGATACTGTTTTGCCAGCAATCTCAGTACTGCTCGAAAGTTCTTTTTCTTTAGTTGCTTTTGCTTATGTTGGCAGTTGAGGATATGTCACTGAAATCCTTTGAATTTTTTTTTTTTTTTTTTTTTTTTTATAAAGAAGAAGAAAATCTTAACACAAAGGCCACTTATGTGCAACTACCACATCATCTCATCTTGGGTCTATTTATTGAATTGAATTATTATCAAATAAGTGACCCAGAGCATATATCGATAAGGAATAAGAGTTGGGATTTCACCTCTAATAGGAAAGGCAGATCTAAAACAGCCTATAAAAAGTAAGGTAATACTCAACCATCTTGTTTAACTGTAGTTTCAGATACTGTTGAACTCAAACCTTTGAAACCCCAGAAATAATTTTAAATATCTGAAAGCTATGCCTGGGTGTTGGTCTTCTATGAAAATACACTTTGGATAGTAAATTACTGACTATTTCTTAATGTTTATATTTCATATTGTTTATAATATGAAGATTGCAAATAACTGAGTGGAAGTGCTGAGGTCCCTCTGTTGTTTTGGTGAGATACGTGTATGCTCATTATTTGTTGAGTTTTTCTTGTTACTAGTTTGGGCCATGATGTCAAATTAATCTTTAAATTTGTGCAAAAATGAAATGATAATGCCCATCTTGTCTCTTGAGTACTATTAGGAAAAAGTAGATATATTTGTGGGTTAATGAGTACTATGTTCTGCTTTCACTAAGACACCTAAGCCTGAAAATGAGAGAGATGTTTCAGTTTCACACTGATACTTGCCTGGTCAGAATTTAACCCTATTACTTCAACAGATCATGTATTCCATTTTGGTACAGTACCTGCAATTTGAAAAAATAAAGGTCTGAAAATTCAGTCTTCAGCATAAGCCAATAGCAGTTTTTCTGGGCGCTTTGACATTTTACAGTGTTAGGTAAAGCACTAGTCTCATATCACCTTGATAACACATCAGCAGTCCCTGCAGGTTGTCATTTTGGTGCGCTGGCGTAGGGGCTGGAGCAGATTCAGTGTCATCTCAGCCATAGCTCATCCAGTCATCATTTATTTCTACCACTAACGTTAAGCTTTGAACCTCAAGCCTGACATCTCATTTGGTCCATTTAAAGTGCCCATTTCTTACTATAGACGGGGGAAATCTTTGTCACTGGCAGCAAAGGGACATTGCTTAGACGGTTATGATAGTTTTGATGGGATAAACTTGGCCTGAGTCTAGTATACTGTTGAAGGGAACCACAAGACCAAACTGCAGGCTCTCCTTTGCCATTATATAGCTTAACTGAAACAGGCTGAGAGTGTCCTGTTCTGTCAAATCATTTTGCTGCAAGGCTGCTCTTTGAACAATATTGCATGAAATGAGCTCACAAATGAGGTCTGCTAACAAACTAGATACGTTGAGTCTTTGTCTTTTTCCTTTGTCTAGAAAGTTCCCTGAAAGATTAAATTCAGCTGGGTACTACAACTGAAAAAAAAGAGTAAGGCAATATACTCCCAAATCCCAGAATAATGATTTAGCTTTTGTATTTCACTGTGTTCTTTATGGTCATGTTCCTCCTTTGTGCTGAAAGTTGTTTGTGGTATTTGGGGAGAAAGAAAAAGGGATCTGTTGATGAAGACATCGTGATTTATGTCAGTGGATAGCATTTGGGAATGCAAGACTTTTTATTTTTAAGTTAGCTTTGAACCAAATGTTGCCTATTTCAGATTTAAAAATGGTAAAATGATAGCATTCCTTCATGAATCTGCTGATCGTGTTTGGTAATGTCAGGAGTGACTTGTATCTGCTTCTCTGCCATTTAGCTTTCTTTGAAAATATAGATAGACTGTGTTTTTTTTAAAACTGGAGTTTTGTATATTTTGCTAGTTTTTCAGTGAACAGGTAGTGGCGGGGCAGAAGAGTGGTCAGCAAAATGAAGACAATTAATTTGAAGAGGTAATGCAGGCTGGAAAGCTTAGAAGAGCTTGCTTTTACCTTTGCCATTCCAGCATGTTGTATGTGCAAACTGCAAGCCTCTAAAGAGTTAAAAGTGTTTGTTTCACAGGAAATTGGAAGAAATTTATGTGCGCAAGTGAAACTGAAAGGTCGAATGTGTGACTCATATCTATTGACAGATGGAATGAGCATAACATAAGAAGACAGTGACTAGAAAACAAGCAGGTTGTGTGAAAGTATTTTTAGAGACTAATTTCTACCCAGCTGTGTCTTCTATGAATGGAAGAAGTTTGTCAAAGTTACCTAGAAGTTGCCTAATATCTACCTAGTGAAAATTAATTATGGTGATACGGTTTAAATGGATACTTCATCCCCTGGGATGCAAACAGAGTTATCATTTTTTTTTTTTAAGAGCTCTACCTGAGATGAAAGATGTAGGAAAACATGATTTAAGAGAACATACAAGTTCCTATTAGTGCTCCTTAACTTTTACATACCCACTTACTTTACCTCAGTTCCCCTGTTGACTCCCACTTTTGTGCTCTCTTCCCCTCTCAACCTCTCTCTTCTTCAGCTTAAAATATCAGAACATATCCAGCTTGCTTGTTATATAATAATGACTCACATTTTTATTGACTTAAACTTTTCCTGATTTTTCTTTCTTAATCCCTTTTTATGTTGGATAGACTGAGATTTAACTGCCTGGAATTAACATACTATGCTGCAGATTTTTTGGTAAGATTCATCAATGAAACTTGAAAAATTGATGCTGGCACTAACTATATATAATTTATTTGGGAATATGAGGATAAAGAGCTAGCAATGTTTCATGAGATACAATCTTTTGTTTATCCAGCAAAATAGTTGTAATCTATGAAGATATATAATCTTATTTGATAATCATAAAATCTCGGGCAAAATTTACATGAAATATAAGCATGAGCCACCCAGTAAACTATATGTGAGGAGTTGTATGCATGTTAGGAAGAACTTGGACCTCGGTGCAGCAAAATGCATATATTATTTGCTTTTTGGAGACCATGGGGCTTATTTCCAAGGCAACAAACTCAAATAAATTTAACAATGGCAATTCATTCTGTTGTTGCCTGATATACTTCTGCAGGCACATGACCAGAATATGATATATATCTGAAAAAAACACATTTTCCATTAATGAGTGAAAACTGTTGTAAGAGTTAAGGTATTTTCTATTTTCTGGGTCTCTGTTCCCATTCAGGTGAAAGAGTAGCTATTGTTTTACCGTTTTACTGTGAACTACACAGAAAGCTGTGGGATGCGGCAGTGGGTCTCTGCCCAGCTTGTGGAGCTCTTTTTTGCCACAAGCTGTTGTACTCTTTTAATAGCCTAGGAAACTGAGGTGCCTTAATGTTTTCCCTTGCATCCTGAATAGGAGCTAGGCTCCAGCTCCCAGATCTCCTGCCCTGTAGCCATGTGGAACAGGGCAAATGCCATGCATTGCAGGCCGATTAACTTTGTTAAAAGGAGGAAATGGAGGAGAGGGAAGAGAACTGTTTATTTACCCCAAATGGGAGTATTTCAGCAGTATCAAAATCTGGATTTTTGTTAATCATCTTTTACTATGAGATCTCTATAGATGTAAGCAACCATTAGTGCATCATTTTGCATTTGTTTACTGTTTACCAGATTCTCATGGGAGCTAGCAGGACATGAGGTAAAACTTAATGCAAAGAGAAAAGAAATGTGATATTCTCTTTTACAAGACATGAAATTTGCAATAAATTGATCTACAGATTCACTGATAGGCTAAATCACTGAGTAACACTGAGTGGGGGTATGGATAAAGCCTTCTGTTAGTATGGCATGTTGCTGTAATTAATATATTCACAGCACTATCCTCCTGGTATAAAGCAGGATATATAAAGGTGAAGAGAGTAACTAACTTGCTCATTAGAGTGGGTAGCAGAGAGCAACAGTAAAAATATTTGTATTATAAGAGCAAGATATCCTTTTGAAGTCAGCATATGGACATAGTATATCCCATTGTCTATAATCCTTCCTCATCCAGCACTGCTGCTATTTATGAATCTACCCCTCTTCCTGGAACTCACCCAAATAGTTGCAGCATCATTTTCTGCTTAGAATAGAAAACTTGCAGAGAGGGGGGGAAAAAAGGCATCTTTTACAAATAATCCTACAGTATCAGCCTAAAGGAATTATGTATTCATGCAAATCTTTAATACAAAATAAAATAATGAACTATGCAAATTAAATGATAGAACTCATGGGACAAATTTTATGATACTGACTCTGGTGGAATTACAACAGCAAAAATATGGACGAAAGTGTTAAACAGGATTTGTCCGTTCTCTCTTCAAATACTCCTAGTTATTTTCTCTGTTTGTCTTAAGTTATTTTTCTCCCAGCACTAAAAATTTTTTTTAACCTCTTCTCCCGTATTCTTACAGGACAGAGTGTTTCCTCAGCTCTCTGTGAAAAACTATAGGAGAAAGTACTGTTTCATATTACAGAGATACATTGGATTTTAGGTCTCAGTTTACGATTAGAACTTTAAATACAAAGGAGCTAATACAGAGATTGCTAAAAATGTGTAGGTTACAGGAGTGGATGCCTAAGTTTTTTTGTTCATTTTGTTTTGTGTTTTTAAGATGTTACGAGAGGAATACTGGTGCTAATAAATGAAAGAATACACAACCTAAATTCATAGCTCTTGAGCAGAGTCGTCCAGTATTTGAAATAAATCAGTGCTGTTCCTGTGCTGTGGGGGAAATTTATGCTGATTTAAGCCATTAGAAGGAGAAGGATTATTAAGGCTAGAATACTTATTTCACTCCATGTTTGTGTGTTTATTAATGATGCATGCAGAAAAGAACACCTGTCTGTAGCACTATTTTCTATGCTCCACCAAGGCTTTCAAAGTTTAGTCTGTCTTGAAGTCATATGTGTGTAATTTTACCAAATTTAAAATCCTCCGTTTGTTTTAATTTGATTTAGGAATAAGTGATTCCACAAAACAGTTGAGAAGTAGGTTTTGACATTATGGCAAATTTCAGTATGGAAAAGTTGCAGGTCGTTAATAAGATAGTACTATCACTAAGACCATACAAGATACTTCTTAGATGAACAAGAAGAAAATATGATTATGACTTTGATCTGTATGTTTAGGAGACCTTGTGGCTGGGAGAAATGCTTAACTGTTTCATTACCGCTAAATTCACTCCAGACCTATTTCTTGTTTGGTTTTGATTCTCACTCTCTTTGCTTTCGCAAAATTTGGCAAACTGTTCTTGTTCTTGATACCAATATCTATGATACTTCTAGTATGTCATTAAAATCTGCTTTCAGAGGACATCCCACCTCTAAACTAAAAGCACATCTAATAAGACGATTACATCTGAGCTATATCAATGTGTAACAGCTCAGGACCTCGTTGCAGCATTTAGGTTCTGGTACTGCTTTTACTGAAGTCAGCAGCCATGCTGGCAGGCTGCTTTGGTATTGTGCCATATTTTAAAACTCAAATCTTCCATTGATATAACAGTGCATTGTACCTTTGAATTGAAAGGCAAATAGGTATTTTACCTGGGGAGGAATAAGATCCTTCAGTGAAAAGTCTTATGTAGATGTAAATATAATGAAACTTCCAACTTTGGGCTATGCCCCATGTTGTGGTATGATTGTTGAAATGGAAAAGGAAGAGATTGAGGTGAACAAAATTGATGTGTTCCCTCCCTCTGTCTGAATGAAATGAAGTCTGATAACCAGAAAGAGGTGGACTCGGACTCATACAGCTGTGTGCACAGCTGCTCACAAAATTGGTTATCTTGTGGATAGAAATCTTTAAGATCTTGTAGAACTTTTCTTTCTTCTTTTCGCTTTCTTCTCCCCAGTCTGATACATTATACTCTTATGTAGAAATTTTTACTCTTCTATCTAAAAGTCTGGTAATAGTCTTGCATACATGCCAGGAAGTGCACACAGCTTTGAGAGTTTTGTGAAAACCACAGTAGAAATACTGTAATTAAATTTTAATGGGTCCTCTCACTTTGTACAATGACTTGTCTTCAGTATTCCATTATAAGTATTGAAAACTTCACAATCAGAGTATTATTATACAGGTAACACAAGCTCCCACACATTCCTTTGGGGATTTTTAGACTGCTGCAGCTCTTACAAATGCAAAAAAAGAAAAAGCTTGTCTTGAAAGATGGTGCAGGGAAATTGATGGAATTGTACCCAATTAATGGGGTAGCCAGATTATGCTCGTGTTAATCAGGCCGTAGTTAGACATGAAGGTAGCCTGCTACGTAAGTAAAGGTCACTGGTGTAGAGGTCATATGCATATAAGTGAAATTGTGTTGATTCCCATTTGCCCTTGCTTATCAAAGAAGACAGTGCAATGTGTGGATGAGCATCATTAAACTGAAGATTTTTCTGTGTCTAATTAGTTTATTTATGCTTTTCTGAGGGCTTACCAGCTGTTGGCGTAGGAGTAGCACTGCATGTTAATAGTATTTCTCTTTTAAACTGTGCTGCTGCCTTCAGTAAGTTTTATCTGATTGTTTGCTTAGCTGTAAATACAATAGTATTTTGGATAGTATGTTGTTTTGGGGTGAGGGTGGAAGAGGAGCCTTCAGGTTTCTGTTAAACTACCACTAAATCTTGATTAATATGAATTTATATGGCATTGAAGAGGATTGTAATCCTATCACAAGATGTTTGTCTGAGTACACCTCTTCTTACTCTAATGTGTTTGTTAAAATAGGAGCCACTAGCCCTCCACATCTTGTAGATCACCTGAATTTAAAAAACAAAACCAAAAACTATGTTTGTCCGAAGATCTCACCACATGTGTTCATTTAATAAGTCTACTTAGATCCTCATTTTATTGATCCTTGTTTTATTTGGTCAGCTGCAGTTAACACACTGCTTGTCACAGGACTGAACTCAGCACCTTCAGAGAAGTGGATTTTGAAACAGTATAAGAAGGTGAGGAACTAGAAAGGAAGGCATCTTGCTGCTCTTTGCAGAGAAAACCTCCCTCTGCTCTGTTCTGGTTCCCTAACAAGGCTAAGTCTATTTCCACTCCTTAGCCTTGGACTTTTATTTTATAGAATTAATTTTTGTTCTTCCTGAAGCAGGAATTGTGATTTAAATGGGCTGAGTAGAAGAACCATAAAAACCCTATTTAGGAACAGTAGAATAAGAGTAGAGAGAAGCTGACTTCCTTAAAGGAGTGATTCAAAACGTTAGCTCTTCCACTGGAAATACTCTAAGATCTCTGTAATTGTGTTCCAGTTCTAGTTCTTCCACTGCTTTTTGTTGTCATTTTCATGGAGTTTCTTTGATGTTTAAGGGAGGCAGGAGGAGAGATAGCATACAAACATTTGCAAAGGAAACTTAGTTCTTGTAGGATGATTAAATAAATACATTGAGTATGTTTATCTCTTCAGCTTCATACTAACTAGCTGCTATTCACCTGGCATCTTGGGATGAAGTGGCAAAACTGCCAAATAGCCCCAAATATCTGATATCAGGGGCAAATATTAAAGGTTGAATATTGTGAATCCAAGATTCAGAACCAGTAATAATTGCTCTCATCATGCACACAAAAAATACTTATCCTGACCTGTTCTGGAACAAGTTCTGGAAATGGTGTATGATAAAGTTTAAGGGTAGTTTCTTCTTGTCACCGTTTAAAATAAGGCTAGGAGAAGCCAGAAACAATAGCAGAAAATGATTGCGTGAACATTGTTGTGTGTAATAGTGGTGCTGCTGAAAGGCTCGGTTTCAGCCGATAGCAGGTGGACTGTCGTCATATGTGACCTGGGCATAGCTGCTCATCTGCTAGCACATAGTTGTACCACTCTCAACTGATGCTTCCTACAGCTAATGGAATAACTGGATAAAAAAAAAAGTGCATTATTTCAGACTCATAAAAGTGAGAGAGTGGTTTCAAATGATTTTTTGAAGAACAGAAATGATAGTCAGGAATTTGAGCCCAAGATTTCCATAATTGGTTTGTTTTGCTGGGTCATTCACAGCTAAATTCATAATCAGCCAGGAAAAACACTTCATGCTCTTTGAAAGCTTAGTAATAAATCAAAAATCAGAGTAAGGAGGCCTGTAAAGCCTAGCAGCTCTTAGAGAGGCAAGCCCGTTCTCCTGTTTTTACACATTTCAGACCTGTCTGTATTCTGCTTCCTTGCTTGCTTCCTCCCTCCCACTTAAAGACTTCTCCCTCTGCCCTGCCCTTCCTCAGAGGCTGAATGTCTCTGCTCTGCAGCGCTGTAGAGCAGTACTAGCCTGAAAGATGAGCTGTTTCCAACTGGAGAAAGAAGTGAGCGGGAAAGCCACGATGTTCCTGTTAACAGCATGTCTTGGTATGCTGTTCCTTCACATCATACGTTGCATTGGTTTCCCATCTTCTCTGAGCTAATGCCTGCCAGTTTAGCTTCAATAGAGCATAAGACTTCTCATGTACGATGCATAGTTTACCTGCCAGATCTTCTTACATTTAGTAGTTGCACTGTCCACAGCTCCTTCAAGAAACCTCTCACAAATCTTTCACTGAGCTGCAGAATCCATTCCCATGACTCTATCCTGGAAAATAATTGTGGCTAGGCAAGCTTGAGGATGGTAACAGCTGGTAGCAAGAAACAGCAATGGCTTTTGAGAATGCTGTGGAGAAAGGCTGAAAAGAAAACATGTTAAACCCATATTACTGGGTTTTATATTATGAACAAATGTGAAATCCAGGTATGTGCATGCAGTTCCCTGAACCAGGCTAAAATAATAACTTGTGAGTTATTAATCTGTGAAATGGAGCCTCCCTTTGCTTTTAATAAAGGACACTGAAAGAAATCTATCTAAAATCACTGTGCGTGCTATGTGAATGAAAGCAGACATCAGTGGTTTCTTATAACATCAGAAGTCCCTTAGTTACAGCAATAAATATGCTGCTTGCCTAAGTCTGTATGCGTGCTATTTTTTCCTTATTATTTATTTTAAGTGAACATATTCATTTAATTGAAAATGCCAAATGAGTAATGTATAACTACATGGAGAATACACAGGTTGATCATTCTCTTAGAGAGATGATTTATGCTCTGTGCACAAATTCTAATGTTCCAATGCCACTAAGAAACACATAATTTATTGTCAATAATTGTGAGTGTCTTGGAGATCTAGAGCTTGTCAGAAAATCAGCTGTCTTGCAGGTATTAATGAAAGCAAAAATATAATGGTACATTTATTAATAAGCCATACACAGAATCTTAAAGTAACTGGTTTGGAAAAGTACCATATTGTTTATAGTAATAAGGCCAAAGAAACACTGGAGGAAACACCCCTGTGGCTTAATCAATGATCAGCACATGAACAAAGTCAAAGATTGTCTAAAATTGCTCCAAATGAGGAATAACTGACGTCAAGAGCTTGCTTGACTTCTTACCAGCTTCACACTCCAGTTGCCTGCAGTGACAAAAGTAATAACAGAACACTTATTAGCAGTCTTCGACAAACAAAGTTTGTTTTAATTTACATTTCACTGAATTTATTTACAGCACAGTCACAGATGCCCTTAGAGAGCCAAACTGTGATATGCTGGTCAATATATATATTGTTAGTATCAATAGATAATGAAGCAAGGAGCAAGTAATCATGTCTTGTTAACGTGGAATTGCAATTACATGCTGCAAGCTGCGAACGACTTTTGGTCAGCGACCATTTTCCTTGTATTAGCAGAATGGCGCATGTACAGGGCCAGATTGAGCATGTTCAGCCCTCTTCGTGCCTTCAAGGCCAAAAGAGTTCAGCAGATGCTTCTGCGCCGCTGGAGGTGAGCGGCCGGTTCCAGGGCGGCTGCCTGCGGCAGCCTCTGCCTGTGGCAGGGACGGGAACGCGGAGGTAGGGGCAAGCAGATGCTCACAGCAGAGGTGCGTCGGTTTTGCGCTCTTGCAAGTGCTATGTTGATACTATAAGGTGCCCCAAAACTTATTTGCCTGCTCTAAAGCACATTGGGAAAGGATATTCCTGAGGATAACAGAGGAAAAATTAATTTCTGGGTGTGTTGTTATACTCTCACCTTCCATGGACACATTGCTTTGAGCCCTGAGTCAGGAAATAGATGATTCCATGAAGTTTTCCTGGCTACTACTTCTTCATGTGACTATACATCCCTGACTTTCAGGAGTGTCATTTTATTTTTCTTTCCAAAGATTCTGAAAGCAAGCCTAAAGTCCATCTTCTAGAAACATTGTGCACAACAGGGAAAAAATTTGTTTTGAAGGGAAAATAAATGTGACATGTCTGTGACTGTTTAAAAGTATTGTTTATGCAAGAGCTATGAAGTTTTCCATTGAATCTGTTAAATAGAAATGGAATGCATTTAGAGAAACTGATCTGAGAAAAGGGAGAGTGGATTGTATCACCCGTGGAAAGGGTGAAAGTTCAATCAGTTTTGTTCCAACAACTCGTCTGTTTTCATGACTGAATTTTCTCATTAGCAATGTGGAAGCATGGGGCAGAACAGTGAGCACACAGTACTGCACAGACAAAAAAGCTGAGCTTTAAGGACCAAAAACAAATTCCTCGTATTGTGTGAATAGATTATGATGTGCTGTTGTCTATTGACTGAAGACTGATCTAGACCTGTTGTCTATTGATTGAAGGAGGAGACCAAAAAGGAGGAGAGCATAGTTTTGTAAACTTCTTGTTTGAGACTTTAGAAGTCATCTAATCCTGCCATCCTTCAGTTTTCCACTCTTTTGCAATTTCATATGTTTTCAACCTGAGTATTTCATTTTTGCTTCAAATAAAGCAAGATTCCAACAGGCAACAGGCTCTTTCACTGTACAGATGTACATACCCTGAAAGCTGCCTATTCTTTGTCAGGAACATAAGTCATCTAAAAAATAGATTATGATCACATTTAATATTTTGTTGTTGTTCTCTTAGTGTATCGCCTATTACTTAGGATAGACTCAGAACTGTTTCAAAAATGTTGAGCATAAACAGATGTAGCTGCCTGGACTATTTTCATAAAATGTTGAAGGTATGGAATAATAATTTACTACAAATGCAGGTTCTGTATAGTTTGAGGAATCTTTCTCTGTCTCTGCATCACTGATTTGAAATGGAGTATTATTGGAAATAATCAGCTAGCCTTTGGGGTTTCAAGGCCATTAAATGAATAAACACCTGAAAAAAATTGCATGCAAGATTTATAGTTTGTTTATTTTTCCTTTCTCTATTTTCAGTCATTATCATTGTGTATATTAAGAACCCTAGATTAGAAAAGCCTAACTACAGCTACAAATTCTTCAGCAAATTATCTGAATGATAGTGTTTCAAGTGTATAGGTTCTGGTAGGTCTACTGTATACATTCTTCTTCTTTTGCCAGAATATAGCTGAATCTGTTACTTTGTTTTTCAAATAGTTGAAGATCTCCCGAACTAGTGTTTCATCTGTCTTGTCCTTCCTTCCTTCCATCATATTAACTCTGATAGAGAAGTCTCTAAGTTCCCCTGCTTGGGAGCTGTGATAACGGGCCTGGCAAGATTCTTAAACATATTTTTAAAGAGGATGAGGGGGTTGTGTTTGAGAAGTGCATTAATGGGATGCATTTCTTTAACAGATAAATTTGCAGTGACTGACATTCTCAATTAGAAATGCCTGGGCGTGACTAGAAGTTCAACTATATCCTATTCTGTGCATAAGTAATTTACACGATTTCAACAAATGCAACGACTATACAGACTCGAGCAAAACAAAAGATGGCTTCTTTATTTTATTGCATGATAATCAAGAGTTTAAAATGATCATTAACTCCTTGGAGGTAGTGACATTCCAGAGGTTTTTGCTCTCCCTAAGAATTTAGGTTTTCATACCTTTCAATCAATAGAGGTTTCTTTTAATGCTTAATGGAAAAAAACCCACTATAGAAAAGATGACTGAACAGAGTTCTATGAATATTCTTTCTCCATGGAGCAAACCAGAATTATTTTTATCTATTTGTATGAGGGGAAAATTGTGATTTTTTTTTTTTTTTTTTTAAGAAAAAAAGATGGCATCTGGAGTCTGTCTGTCTTTGAAGGCAGACCATGGAGAAGTTAGTGAAAACGGAGTCCTTGCTTTTCAGCAGAGATTAGACAGGATTACTTTCATCCTGACAGCTGTCTCTCTTGCCTTCTTTGGGCAAGGCTGAGGGGAATGGTCTAAGAAGAGATTTGATTTCTTTGTTCATGTGTTCATCTCAAGAGGAAAAATTATGCCATTATTCTTTTTCTGTGTTTTTTATTTATGCTTATCTGATGAGATCATGAGATCTATGTTTTTGTGGCAGTATAATCTATGTTTTTGTGGCAGTATAATCATTTACAAAATGATTATTTACAAAATTTACAAAAATTCACCATATCTGATACACAATACAGAAGGTAAAGGAGTGTGTGTAATAGCTGGAGAGGTGCATGCATTTATTACGATGCAGAATGATGGTATCAAGACCTGGATCATAATTACAGAAGAATCAGCAAGTACAGCTGGAACTAGAGCTATAAACAACATCACTGGAGATATTGTGGAGAGCTGCCACGTTTATCGCATGGAAACCATATACAAGCTGCTGTACTCACTGATCAACATTTTGCATTTATTTAGAACAACTAGTTTAGAAACAACTAGTTTAAGGTCTGATATCATAGCTGAGTTCTCCATGTGTTGCTAACTTGCCAGTGCTAAAAGATGCAAGTCAGATTTTTGCTGACCAATATATTTTTGTTTCTTCGTTTAATGATAATGCAGTGCGACTTTCCAATCTTGGGAGATAACATCTGCCTGAATCACAAGGGTGCCTTGAAATCATGCAACTAGAACTTCATACAGGTATTTGGACAAAGTGTCATTTTTTCCTGCATATAAGTTCGTTGGTTCTTGAGAATGTTGGTTCTTGAGAACTTGATCTGCTTGTACAGGCTACAAAAATGCACTTGAATATAAATTTAATGTAAACCTGCTTCAAGATAAGTGCCTACATCATCTAACATTTACCTGTTTTGAACTTCAGCTTGATAAGGTAAATAGATAGGTAAATAAATTAAACATTCATACTGCTGGGAACCATACATGATGTTGAAGAGTTTATTTTCATAGTGCACCTTTTTTCCATTTGATAGATGGGGGAATGAGGCCAAGGGGAAAAAGGAAGAAAGCAAACTATTTTCAAAAGCCGTATTTCGCAGGATTGTTCCCGCCATGTAACAAAGAGCAAGGCTCTCAAAAATCTCTTCATGCGCTAACTTTTCTTATTAATGTTTTTAATTTGAACCATAAGAGATTTGCCTCTGGTTTTAGAGCAACCTGGTGTCAGAGCTTGTCTTATTCCTTGAGTTCCAGGTCTGTTTCCTCCTTTAAATATTCATTTAAATCGTTTCTGTAGTGCTCGTTTAGGCAGAATAGTGGCATATAAGCATGAGTCTAGGAAGAATACTTGGAGAAAAGAGGGCTTACAATGGTGTCTAACTCCTGGGAGAGTTTCTGTGGTGAGTGTCCATTTCCTGCTTCATCCTTTGCACTGTACCCAGCCGCTGCATCACTGCAAATACTTCAGCCTTTGTGCAAATTAAATCTGGCCCCACTGATTCCAGACAAAAATCCCTCTGACTCTGGTGGAACCAGAGGTTCAGCAGGTATCACCCTATGACTTGTAAACGTGCAGTAGAGTGCCAGTAGCCAAAGAGAGCGGACCTGGGTGTAAAGATTTGTTTGTTTTATAAAAATATGCCTGAAATAGTTTTTCTCATTGTGGTTAAATATATTGTTTTTAAGTTTTCAGCTTTCTTCTAGCACATCAAAATCAAGCATTGAATCTTATCATCTCTATATTACTGAAATGTCTTTAATATTCCAAACTAAAAATGGAGAAGTTACGTAAGCATAGCTTCTGATATAGCCAAATAACACACAGACACAGTAAAGCAGGTTTATTAGCAGTCTGTCTCACACTGTATTTTGCTTGGGTGAGGGGAGTTAACAGCAAAAATGGTGTAATCTTACAAGCTGACTAGGGAAAATTACAGAATCCCTTCTGAATCAACAACCCTAGAAATACATTTTTATATACTTTTTTTGTCCTTACTGAAAAGATTAACTTTAATCAAAACCTTGGAGATTAAATAATTAAACCTGTAGATAACCACTTTTTTTTTTTTTTTTTTCTAATTAGTCATAGTGAGGTGCCATTTTCATAGGATGCAGGGTCCCTAAATTTAGCTGTGGAATATTACATTGATCACACACAAAAAAACATCATTGATTCTCTGGGGAAAGGTTGGACGTCAGTATGTGCGTTTTGGCTCAGACCACCCTTCACCTATTAAGAGGGGGGTTCAGTAGATTTTTATCCTTGCTGCACGTAGCAACAAAATCTGATTTGCCATCCTTAACCCTTTGAACATTTTCAGCATCTTAGCAGGATGATTCACGCTTTCTCCGTTATCTTGCCTTCATGTCCTCTATTGTATCTGAAATCTTTATAGCAAAAGTGCTGCATTTCTCTGCTCTGCTGCTCTGTCAATCCTTTAATGTATGGCATGCACGTTTAAATATTTAATAAGCACTGAAGCCATTACAGCATAGCCGTAATAAACTGTAGTACTGTTCCTTCGTACTATGATACTTCTTTTCCTTAAATGAGTTATAACTTTTGTAAATAAAACTCTAAAATTAACCCTGATAGAATGAATAATACTGTAGTTCGCTTTGTCTGTTTAAATATACCAATGATAGTGAATTGAATTTAAAATATAGCGAAGAAAATTTTTTATTGCTCTGTAGGTCTTCTGTCATTATTCAATAAGATACTTCTCAGATTTTTTTTTAGAAATAACTAATTAAATGTAGCAGGCATGCATCCAGAAACTCTTGAATTTTAATCTTCATGTTTCTTAATCAGTTGATCAAATATTAAGCGGGATAAAAATAAGGGAAAAATAAGAAGAAAAAATAAGGGACTAATTTAAAATACAAATACATGATCTGTGTAATTGTCCAGCTAATAAATTATATCCAAATATTATGATTGTTTTTTGCACTTAGGGATGGTGTACATCCAAATGGTGAAAATTTTCCATGTACATACATGGAATTAAATACTGTATATAAAGTAATTGTCCATAATGATTTTCATAAGCGTGCCTAAGATTGCATTTCTAAAATGCTTTTTGAATATGAACACAAATCTTGTTTAAAAAGAAAAACAGGGAAAAAAAGCTAGTTATATTCAAAAATATTAGTGTCATATAATAAAGTTTGATATAAGGAAAATTTAGATAAAACAACATCCAATACCACTAACTTTCACCTGTATGTAACACCAAATTTCAACTCAGCCTCTCCCTAGGTTCTGAAATGATGGAAGACCTTCTTCCTTCCCCATTCTGACTTTTTGCTGATGGGAAATTCCTGGCAGTTGAAGTGCCTAATATTTTACCTGCTTTAAAATGTATTGCATGATTTTGCAGACTCAAGGAGCTTCCAGTAGTTCAGATTAGCTAAGCAGCAGAATGTTTAGATCCTTGCCGAAAGTGTAAGTGATGTTTTGATGTTCAGTACCACTTAATTTTGCTTCATTCTTCTCAATCTGAAAAAGTATCTACACTAACTCAGTATTACTTATTGGAAGAAAAATGAAAGTAAAAAATTGTCAGTTGAAACATCTATTTTTCCACATATCAGTGGCGTAAGCAGAGTATTGTGTTTCTGAACTGAGGGCCAGCCAGAGTTCTGTACAATATCATTTAGTTGGGTTTGGTTGATAGTTTTATTTTCCAACTCCTTGGGCTCATAAAGGCCGGGAGGACTGCAGAGACAGATTGCTCAGGCACTGAAGAGAGAGAATGTTTTGTGCTGTTTAGCAGCAACCTCTCTGCCTGATTTTGTGAGAGTGACAAAAAGAAAGAGTGAGCATATGCGAGAAAGGCTGGCTGCCTAGCTTAACGTACAGTTGGCAGGTAGGTGAGCAACATCAGTATTAGCGACTGCGTAATTAGGAGTGGATCTACAGAGTAAAACCCCCGGTTCTGAGGACCTGCCATCGCCACTCTGCGTGTCAGGACTTCAAAGCAGCTCCAGCCTAGTCCCATGGCCTGGCTGCCTCTTGGCAGTGGAGGGCAGGGAGGGAGCTCATGCAGTGCAGCCGCCAGCTGAGCTTCATCTGAAAAGATCAGTGAGACCGCTCCACTATGTGAACCAAAGCACACTCGGAGGGAATGAGCACCTCCGAACAAATCCGGGCTAAAACACGGATATACCTTCGCTCTCGCTAGGTGTTGGGCACAATATGTGAGTCTGGGTTGCTATTTTGGCTGTTACAGGACCCACAAAACTAAACTAATTCAGGGAATCTCCATGTTGAGAGATTGCCCCTTTATTTTTACAAATTTCTCTCTATACAGCAGTCACAGAGCTATTTATTCTGTTGCAAAATAGCTGTGTATAATTACGATCGCTTTACAGACAGGACAAAATAGGTGAAGCAATCAAGCATAATAGCAGAAAAAATGGAAAAATTAAGAACTTAAGCTTTTTTAAAGATTTTGTGGACTGTTTCTTCCAACAATTTAGTTTTCCATATGATACAAAACGGATACGTTCTTTTGAGTGAAAACTTAGTTTATCGAAGTAAATAAAAGTAATAATGTAAAGTTTGACTTTTGCTGTTCGAGTACTCAAGAACAAAAAGTCCAGTGAAAGACTGTTCAGTTGGAAGAGGCAGAGTCTGAGAAATTAGGAGATGGAACAGGCAAGAATAAAAATAACTCATTTTCACTGCTGCCTCGCCTGTAATAGTGAAATGGGTAGCCTGGGAGACTGTCAGATGTTCCCTTGCCTTGTTTTCCCGGTCTCCAAATGCATGCCAATGCCTGAGCATTTTCCTGAGCTCTTCCTATTTTCTTTGGTGTCCTTTTATGCTTTAAGTGAGGTACTAGGGGATGAAAGAGATTTTAGAAATGGCAATGCTGTAACTAAAAGCTGTAACCACTACAAGGTGGTTACAGGTGCTCCTGCTTTTTTCTTCTGTCCTCATGAATATCGTATGCTTTTTTGCACAATGGCACAACTTCACTGTACAAGTTGTAAAGAGTGCCCCTTGTCAGCCTATTCTTCCCTGATTAGAATATGTCCCTGGACAAAAACAAGTTTTAGGCGCTATTGGCAATGCTCTTAGCTCGATTATCAGAAGTAGTTTTATGTGAACTAGAAACCAGCTGTTTGAAGTAAGATTCAGTGAAATGCGGGAAGGCAGACTAAACATTTACTTGATAGAGTTGTTTTTATCTAGGGGATGTATATGCATCCATTACACGTGACTGCAAAGGCTAAACTGTCCTTTTTAAAATACTCCATCTGCAGTATGTCTAAAATAGTAATGCCCTGTACATGCTTAAATTCTTGGCAGCAAAGTAATACCTTAATTTCTTTTACAGTAAATATATAGCTATATTGCATAGTGACACGTAGAACAGATGTTTCTAAAAATGCAAAGAAATTCCAGTCTGCTCATGTTGACGTGATAGCTTCAGTCTTTGAAAAAAGCTAGTTAGACAATGCAGCCATGATAGAAGTATGATTATTCAAGAACCTACGTACAAAGTCAACACCTTTTATCAATGGGGATGGCCATGACATCTTCAAATAAAAGGAGAGTGTGTTTCAAATTCCCTATAGAAACAATAAAGCATTCCTTTTAAAAGTTTTCAAAGAGATGGACCATCCTTATATTCAGTGTTCCAGCATAACAAGCTTGACTCATCGACAGATGACACATCAAGCACTGAGAATTTGAAAAAGCACTGCTTAACCTCACTAAAAAAAAAAATATAGTTTTGAGAACAGGAAAGAAAGAAAATTGCTTTCTGATCCTTGACTCCAATATGCTCAAAAAGGGTAATGAATGTTCTGATAAAACATTTGCCCATACTTCATTGGGCAAATAAATCTGGTTCAAACTGACAATGTTATGTAAAGGGATGTCCAAATCTGTTTAAAAATCATTTTGAAGTGTAAGAAAAACATACAAATTGAAGTCTATCAGGAAGCTAGAAATTAAATTTACCTGTGTATTAATTTTTTTGTTTATCTGTCTTGGAAAACTTTTAGTCTTTAGCTTAAAAAATACTTTATCTAACAGGACGTCTGACACAACTGGGCAACTCCTGCTGTAGCAATTTATTATGAATGTGAAAAGATGTGTTTTAATTATGCAAATGGTGAATGACTGCATCTAAATTTTGTTTCTTTAATGATTTACGGTTAGAAAATAGCTTAGAGGTTTGAAAACTTTGAGTGGCATCAGAGGGTGCTGAATGGTCTCTCTCTGTACTAAATCTTGCAGGAGTTATTAGTCTGCCTCCAGCTTGAATTCCAGCAGCTGGTTGCCACCAAGTCATGTAAATAGCCTACAAGTACCTTACTGTAGGTATTTTCCTCCTCCTCACCGAGTCATTCCAGTATGTGCTTCAAGGTACATACGTGCAGTGCAGTGGCTTATTGACTTTGGAATGAGCATGTTTAGGAAAAGGATTTTTTCACTCTAGTCACAATACTGTTCTGAAAGCTCAACCACAACAGAGAACTTGGCATGAGTCTCCTCTGTATATGTATTGATTTAAAGCTTACCTCAGAAACTTTGCAATTTGGAGGCTTGATTTTGATGCCCTTCCTCATTTTCTGTATTTTTGTGTGCAGGGGATAGTCTTCGTTAGGTCAAGGAGGTTACTGGGAGCAGTTTATTTCGTAATCCAAGTAATAAAATTCTGTTTGGCCCTAAATAATAGAGACATAGGAGAAAAAAGAAGAATGGTCAATCTCGGTTAACAATAGCTATTTTCAGAACATATTGTGAAACTTTTTGGAGGAGAGGTTTTTATTTTATTTTATTTTATTTTAATCTTCACAGGTTAGCTTTTCTCTTAAGTTTTTTTAGCTCAGATTTGATGCTTTTTGAATGTAGTAAAACAGAGTGCATCCCCTAGAGCTGATTTTGTTTCTGAGAAATAGATTTGTGAGTGATGACCTCAAGTAAAGCTGTGAGTTAAAACTCCAGATGAACTTTAAATCTAATTTTTAGACAAATGGGCCCAAAATGTCACTCCATGATTCAAAATAAGGGAGGTATTGAATTTTTTGGGTTAAGTAATCTGTACTACAAGTATACAATGCAGGTACTAAACCCTGCATCCAGGAATAGACAACACTTTAGAAAAGGTCGTTCCTTAATGTCTGTATTTTCTAGTAGTTGTCTGCCTGTTGCTCGTTTCATACCTTTTGCTTGTTCTGTACAGGGAGAATAATGATACCAACAAAAACATATTTAACTCCCCACCCCTTCTTCCCACTGCCAGCTCAATAATAACTAGAATGGAGGACAGATGGCTTAAATATTTTAATTTGAAGTATTTGAAAGAAAATCAATAGTGAATGAAAAAAACAATGAAATATATAGGATTTCAGCCCCACCTGCTTCTTCTGATATAACTGTGTTAGATCAATTGGTGCGTTGTCCTGATTAAGTTGTCTTGAACGTTACCATAGCATTAATAAAGAGACCACTGACTTTTGGTGAAAATGTTTAGATTTTATATCTGTAGTTTGGGGAAAGGAGAAAGGTGAAAGATGATTGTATACGTGCTTCCCCCCACCCCCCAATACAATTCAGACCGCATCTATTACACTTTTAACTAGACTATTGCAGTACAACCTGTGGAAAATTGTTAAAACCCAGCCAAACTAGCTTAAAAACAAACAAACAAATCCCCAAACTGTATTTTCTACACTCAGCTATTCCCAGGTGTACAGTCTCAAGAATTAAAATTCCCTCTGTGCAGTAACCTGGTGTCTTACACCTTGCATACAGCTTTGGGTTGGTTAGAAGATAAGAGAAGTAGCAGATTATTATTACTGACTTGTTTCAGTTGCTTAAAAATAATCATCTTCTGCCATTTGAGAATGCAATGTAGTATCTGAGACAGCTGCACGGGGCTGGCAGATATGATCTATGGAAACCTGTGACCTTCTGGATGAGCAGCTGGAGGCCAGTGTGACTATCACAGGCCATGTCAAGAGGCATTAGACACCCGTTAAATACATTGAACCCTATGTTTTCAAGGTTGGAATGGTTTCATGATTTGAATCTCAAACACCTTTTGGAATTGAAGGACAGCTTCATGCTTATTTTTTCAAATATTTTGTGTAAAACTCTGAAATTGTGGCTGTATACATAGTGGAAATGGTGCCTCAGCTTCACATAAATTTTTCCTAAGGTGGCACACATGTATTAAACTGAATATAAGTTACTGCAATTGGATGGTTTACTTGGGATTAATATTTTTTCTGACACAGCTAGATCTTGTTTACACATGGTCTCTAAATAGACTTGTTTTTTAAAAAAATGGGATCTGTATTTTGCAAAATATTTCATTTTTGGCATAATTTATTGCTCAGACTCCTCGCCCCTGCTTCCCCTACTCCCCAGAAAAAAAGATGTTTTGTATAAAACGGTCAAGGATATAAATACTGGTGATAAATTTAGCTTTTAAAAAGCTTTTCTACTTGGGTAGACAATGTATGGACTGGTATATAAAAATATAAAATAGATGTGTGTGGGGGAGGGTAATGATTATGCTTAGAAGCACTGAGGAAACCATTCACAGGAATGCAAGGAATGCAAACTGTGTTAAGAAACAAGCCTGTAATAGCTAAGAAATACGCTCATTGCCTATGAGCTTCCTGTGAAGAAAAATGTTCCCCTTTTCCAGGTGGAAAAAAAGATTTTACCAACTATGTGCTGCCCATTTTAAGAAACACATGAGTTTCAACTCTTAATTTTTCAGCAGATGATCCAAATACAGCAGACGAGATCATCCATTTGGGAAATCTCCTCGACTTAGTGAAGTCTGACAGCATTAAACAAGGCTTGGAAGTGTTTGCATTTTCTTCACACTAGCTGAGCAAACTGACAAAACATTAAGCATCACAAGTGCTAACACTATTTGTTTACAATGAAATACTAGGTTTTGCTGCGAGAGTAGAAAATAGCAGTAGTGAAATATCACGTGGTACAGCTAAAGAAACTCTTGGGAGACTTGCGAAAACACTAACATGACAAGAATCAGCAGGGAAAGATCTTTTTCAGCCAGCTGCTTGCTTCTATATTTGTGATGTACACTTAATATCTTTCTTCCTCTTTGTAAAAGCAGGGGTTTGCACATGTCTGCTAACGTGTGCTGCAGGATTGTTATCCGGAACATTACTGTACATGGATAAAACAGGTTAATATAAAAATCAAGACCATTGCTCTGGCAGTCGGGGTGACATTTCTAGTACTGTATGGATCTGCATGGGTGGAAACACTAGCAAAAATGTCTACTTGACAGAGGAGAAATAAGGAAGAACAGCCTTTGTTATTGCCTTAGGACTTTGTATAAGAACAGATGCTTTGAAACAAATGAATATTCTTTTATATATGCCAAGCTTACATTCTCTAATAAAAGCTTAAATTAATAAAACTGAACTTTCTCATCATCTCTTTAAAATATTTATTTTCTCAACAATTCTCAACATTTATTTTCTCCTCCCTTGTGAAGTAAAAAAGATGTAAAGGAATACAAAGCCAGTCCAGCCTTATTTAACATCTGTAAGTCAAGGAGAGAATTTAACTGGAGAAGTGGGGATTCTTTGGAATGGTTTCCCTTAGGAGCTGAAGCCTGTCACAACTCCGTGCTGCATTTACACACAGTATGAAGATGAGCCTGTTTTGCAGTCATGAGACTTGTGGAGTTCACTGGGAAGCGAAAATTACACAGATGTACAGTTGAAAATTATATCTTGTTTAATTGCGTGTCTGGAGATGGATTTTGATTCCTAGTTTTGGGTACTGACATTTTCAAATGTTAACCTTCGCCTAGAAATTATTCCATGCTCCAAATCTGTTCAATTAAGAAAATATTCTGTCCAAATATCTGTCACAGTTAACAGAACCAGCATTGATGTAGTGTCCTATATTTCAATTATTTCTTGTATTTTGTGAATTTCTTTGTGTTTGGGATTTTTTTAGATATGTGTTTGTTTTTTAGGTGGGTAGCAGAACTGTACAAGGGCTGTTTTTCCAGTATTCCTGATCAAATGACTGAACAATGTTCTAAAAGAACCAGCAATTTCTTGGATAAGCCAAAAGCTTTGTAAATACCTGCTCAATGCTAAAGTGAAACTTGCAACTTTTTCTTCTCAGTAAATTTAGTAATTATGAAAAGTTTGGGCTCTACTGGTATATTGAATATACAACAAAAAATTTAATATATTTTAGTTTTCAAATGGGAATTCTAAACTTGCGAGAACTTTTTCAAAATCTTTTTATTTCTCATTTTTCTTCATTTCCCATTTAGTTTTCCTTTTCTTTCAGTGAGAGGGATGTAAGAGACTAGACAAGCATAAAGTCAGATGCAGGAGAGATGGGAAAGGAATCGCAGCAAGCAGAGAATAATGGGATGTTTACTTTTTCTAGATATTTTTTTCAATTAAATTACTTGTAAGAATTTGCATATTCAAATACAAACATACTTCCTGTACTTTTTCTGGAAATAACTCACCTGATTTGAAATAGTACAGTAGTGTCAGAAAACAACCTCCTCTCCATACTCGTACACAGCCCAGCATGGAGGAAGCCACACATGCTGGGAGAGGACAAGAGACAGTGGACATAAATTGAAACATGAGAGGTTCCAGCTTTGATATCAGGACAACTTTTCCACCTTAGGATATGGGAGAGTATTGTAACAGTTTGCCCAGAGAAGTTGCGTGTTCTCCATCCTTGGAGGTTTTCAAGACCCAGCTGGTTCAAGCCTTGAGCAATAGGGTCTGATCACAAAGTTGAGCCTGCTTTGAGCAGAAGGCTGCACTGGATAAACTGCCAAGGTGCCTTCCAAATGAAATTATTCCTTCTCTTTAAGAGGCTGTGATCAGCTTTTATTGGCTGAATCTTCACAGTACTTTTAAGGTTTTCTTCCTCAATTCTCAAGAAATACGCCAGTTATGGTGGTTGTTCTGACAATGTGGATGCACAAGAATTGAGAACTGCATGGAAATGACTGAATATCTAGGAAAACAAAATTTTACGTAGATCTTTGAACACAGGCTATAATGCGCTTTTGTAATGAACTGAATGTTTGAACATGTGCTCTAGCACCATGATGATCTGTAGCCATAACAATACCATTACCACATTCCTAAATCATACCGCAATGGCAAACATTTAGAAGGGATAATATTGGCTCACTGATGATCATCACTGCTGGTTCCATGAATAGTGGATGAAAGGAGAGAAATGGTCCTATTCAGTGCTGCTTTCCAGAGGAGCTCTGATAAAGGGAGAGTACTGAAATTAGATGTGCTAAGCTAAAACTAGTCTTTTTGATTACCTCTCAAGTTTCCGTCTCTGAATTTCTTGATGTTTGGACATCTTTAAGGCAGTGACCTCTTTTATCTCATTCTTTGTTCTATTTAGAGACCGAAGTACATGTGGAACCACACTAAATGCAGGTAAAAATACAGTTACATAGATACAAATAGTTCACTGTTAAGTTACAAGTTGAATCTGGATTGACCCTTCATGAATGTCTAATGGAGATAAAATGTGTCAGATTAATACAAAACAGCCCTCAAAGCTGCAAAAACAGTTTTGTAACTCTCCTTAAAAAAAGGGTAAATACTGATTTTTTTTCTGTCCACTAGACTGACTTCTGATAAAATGCAGAGATGCTTTCAGGAAATCCGAAAGAAGAAAAACTGCGATAAGCAGAATATATTAAGATGATATGTCACTAAGGAAGAGTGTATAAGGACAATTCTGTTTTCAAAGATGAAGTAATAATTTCAGCTGTCACAACTATGAAACATGTCTGAGTATGCGCAAGAGTTAAGGTCAGCAAAGAAAGTTGTGTATACTCCTGTGATGTATATATTTGTCATGTTCAGAAAACATAACTACTACAGAAGATGCATTCAAGATAGTAGTTGATTTTATGCTTGCATTTCTAATCTGTTTCTTCTGTGAACTTTTGCAGAGTTGTTGCAAAGTTATTTACTTTTTAATGAGAAGGAGCTCCCATATTTAATTTTCTCCTATCTACAGATCAATAATTTGATATTCTTTTTGACACTGGGTAGGGTAGATTTTTTATGCCTCCCACACTCTTAGTTTTAAGTCACTTCCATTGTAATAAAATGGAACATTCTAAAGCATAAAACAGTGAATTTCAAACATAAATGTATGAAAAACATTATTAAATGGTTAACCACCTCTTCTGGTCATGTATAGAAACTCAAGATAATAAAGGTGAACTTGAACTCAGTACATTTTTTTTCATTTTACAAAGTTGTTTTCTAACCTCAAACCAGAGTAAACCACCCACACTCATATATATTTTTATTCTCTCACACTATGCAAATTTAAGAATAGAGAAAATTTAATTTTTTGTTGTTGTTTTGGCAGTGCATATTTAATTCTAATCTTTTGGGGCTCTATATCTTCTGGGAAGTAACCTTGTGTCTGGTGATAGATGGGGGAAGTGCTATCTTGTATTAAGAAAAATAAGATTTAGCTAAGTTATTAAAGTTATCCCAATTTAAAATAATGCCTAGTTACAAAGGGAAAAACCTCCTTCCATTTTCGGTCCATAGCAATTTCCCCAACTTTGATTTATAGCAGATTTTACTTGTGTGTGCATGTATGTGCATAAACATACTGTTGAAATATATTGAACCATTTATTTGGGTTCTGAATACATTATCAATGCTAAAAGAAAATCTTTTTTTTCTACAGTGAAAAGCAGATACTATTAATTTGATTTTTTAATCAGTATTATTACGTTTACCTGTGAAGTCCTATTAGGTTTATGAACTAGCGCTATAGATGTGTTGCACAGTTTTGCACTGATTTTAGTTATTTCATCCCAGGTACTCTGCTGTGAGCAAGTAAGCTCCATTTTACAGATGGGAGACAATTTTCCCCCATCCAGTATCACAAACACAAAAAACCCTCAAGGAACTGAGTTCACGTCTTCAGAGCTGTAGAACAACATATATCTTATTTTTCCTCTTTTTCTGTCAGTACCTCCCAGGACTGACTGTTCTTTGCATTGAGAATGTTTCTCTCATCTTGCTGTATGAAGAAGGCAGCTGTTCCTTTCACTGTCTGAATCACGAGCCTTTATAAACACCGGATCACTGGTGTTGGGTAAGCAGGCGTGTACTCTTTGTCACAGAAGTGATGAGCAATTCTGGTGAACTGGGTAAACTGAAAGAATTGTTCATAAAGTGCAGCACTGATCCCACCTCTGCTTTGGTCTTTCAACCCAGTAAGGTGTCACTATGGCCATGAAACTTGTTATATGGTAAACTGAGTGGAAATGTTGGGAAAGAACAGCTAAAGCAAATCACTGTTTTATATATACAACATTGTGAAGATTTCTTTCTTATGTGCTTATCCCTATATTCCTTTCTTATATCAAAAGATTTTTTTTGGCTGTCTCTAGAAACATATTTCATTTCAGTAGGTTTGGATGAAAGCATGTGCTTGACAGGGTTTGCTTACTTCCCTGTCACGTTAATGTTTTCGGAGTAAACCTAGATAAATTTAGAGAGAATAAATTGCCTGAATTAATCCTGTACAGCAATGGTCTACCTTACGTAAAATAAGTCTTCGACATTGTGATCTCATATTTGACATTTCTACAGGTAGAAATAATCTCCGTCCTGTGCTTGGACATAGAGGATCCCTGAAGAAGCAGAACTCAGACTGCACAGCTCAAGGAACTGATACCAAGTGATCTTCACTATTCTCTTCTTTCCTGATGGGAGGTCAAAATACAGCTGTAGGGAAGCAGACATAAAGGAAAATCCATTGCCCATTCATTCCTGCCACTTTCACCTCCTAAATGGGTGGGAATGATGAAACCCTAAGGCCTATTGCCAGTCTGAAACTGGAGAAGTGATTTCTTTCCTGAATTACATGTCAATCACAGCTTGACTTGTGTTTGTTTAACTCCAAATTTGATGCCATATCTGTATTGCAATGAATATGTTTGTGTGTCAGACACTGGCTTCTAGCCTAATCAAAGGTAACCTGCATGAGATGGAGAAAGTGAAGAAATTGTGGAACTAAGGCCATAACTGGAACATAGTTTTATGAAAGATCTGCTGGGTTATCCAATCCAAACCTTATTGCAGATGCTTACATATCTGCCTCCATTAAGTTAATGAAACCCCATCTTAAAATAAATATTTTTGCTACCATTAGGAATTCTTTCCAGACCTTCATGCCTTCGATGCATAGAAAGCTTCTTTATAAACTTACTTATGAAGAACTCATGCCTACTTTTTTTTTCTATTGAAGCACTGACCTTTCACATAGCCTGACTCATTCTGGCTTATTTCTGTTCTCTGATGTGCTTCTAGGGAACAGGATTCTCTCCTTCACCTTACTTGTACCCCTGCACCAAGTTTACATTCTGTTGAGTAAATCTCTTTTTTGTCTCTTTTTCTCTTAATTATTCTATCAATTCTTGTCTGTCCTTGCTTCAGTAAAGCTCTTTTTATTAGTGATGGATAAATATATGGAACATTCCAGGTAAGATTTTATCTTTTGAAAATCTCATGTTCAATATATTCATCCAATGCTGATATTGTATGGAATTGCATTTCTTCTATTTTCAGAGAGACTAAAGTAAACTTCCATGGATGGTCAACACATGAATGGTCTGTTCTTGCAAACACTGATGCTGGCATACATGATGATACTCGCTGCTATCAGTTAAAATTACTTCCACTCCCTAAAACAAAGCATGTGTTTAAGTGTGTAAGTTGAACAGCATGCAAGCTGTAATTTGAATGGTCAGGCTTTTAAAGATATCTTATAGACATAAAGATATAGCTTCAAAATACCATCATAGGTCATGTCCCTGTGTATTATTTGCATTCAGAAATAATTTGTATGCCCCACAGATAATGTTGGTTGGTCTCAAGAGGAATTTTGTAAGGGAAAAGAGGATCTTATACTGTTCAGCATGATGACGGGGATTCTCAGTGTAATATCTACCCATAATCAAAACCTTATGCAATCACTACAGCAGAATGATCTGAAGAAGGAGGATGGGTTTGAACTACAAAATGTTTAGACGGAATTAACTCATGACATGAAAAAGGGCAAAATTTGATGGGTTGACTATGGGCAATTCAGGCTGTTGAAAAAGATTTTGACTCCTAGCTGAAGAGCTGTTTAAGTTGACTGTATAGTAAAAAAGAGGTATTGTTTTGGACTTGGAGGAGTAGCTATATCAAGTGTAGATAAAGTTTTTTTTTTTAAAAAAAAAAAAAGAAAGAAAAGGAAGGGAGCAGTGCCAGTCTTATATCAGGATTTAAGCTAGCTTTTATCCTTTTTGAGGCAAATGTAACGCAAAACAGTTTGGAAATGATCCTTGCTGTTGAGACTGTTGAAAATGATTCAATAGCCAAGTAATTCATGTTCTTTTGAAACTCAAATGCTATCTCTTTGCCTAATATGCCATTTGGACATGGCAATGCACAATATCTCATACGAGACTTTGTTGGAAAATGACTTTTTTGCTGTGAATTTTACCTGCTTTGTACCGATTAGATTTCCCTTCCTCTGAGGTATTTTTGACTGCTAGTGCTCTAATGTATACAATCAGAAATATTATATAACACCATGAACCCAAGGGCACTAGTTGCATTATAGATGATACTCATCAGAAATGGTAAAAAGCCTGACAGAAGTTCATTGAACTACATCATCTACTGAGACTCACTAGCTAAAGAAGAAGAAAAATAGAACTTTTTTTTTTTTTTTTTTTTTTTTTTTTTTTTTACCTTTGCCATATTTATCATCTCCTTGAAGCATATTGCTGACTTTGAGTCCTTTGTTAAGCCTTTGATTTTTTTAGGATCAACTGTTCCTAACTAGCTTCCTTAAAAGCTAGTCAAACACAGCTTTGTTTAGTGGTTTGCTTTCCACAAATATCGACTAAAGTCAAATGGCAAAGTGGTTAGATTTTCATATCTATTTAGTTATACCATATTCTAGTAAAAAGAGAGTAACTTGTATAGACTGCAAACTGCTGTTGGTGCAACCTTCTTTCATGATCCAGTAGAGGGTCAGATCTGCCAAATGCAGAAAGCGATGAAGAACGGGTTTGTGCAGGCATCTATGGAATGCAGCTTCTCAGAGGAGCATAAGGACAACAAGCAGTAAGAATACGAATTATTCATGTAAGTAAATTTTGAAGTATCAGGAGGAAAATTAATTGCTTGTATAAGAAAATCAACGTTAACAGTAATTTATGTGATGTTTTTGTTTAGTATGTGTAAGCCTGCATGAAGTATGTACTATTCAGTTATAAGTATTTAGTCTTTCTCACAAGTTAAGTTTAATATATTAATAATTTTGTTCTAATTGATTTGCAATACTCATTTGCTTTTAGAAAATGTTGTCATCGATATTTGAAAGGCCTAGGTGAGGACCGTGTTATTTTCCATCTTACTGTTCTGTCCTGGTTGAACATGCCATCTGTTCACCTTCCATGCTACCCTATCCTAAATGTCAGAATCTTGTTATTATAGAATGAATTTTATCCACTAGACATCATTTACAGATTTTGCCCTTGTAATGGGCTGAAGTCATATGAGAAAACTCATAAAACTGCATGGTATTTCTTGCTCATGTGGCCTGCTTCTGCTTTCTATTTTTCCTAGTTAGCATTAGGATATGAAGCTCATTATACATGTTTTAGAACAATATTTGATTAATTTTGGTCTTCATTCATTCTTGTTCCATAGATGTATATTAACCAAATCTATGAAAGATGTATCAGTAGCCGAAGAATAAGTGCAACTTCTCCATTCTAACGTAAGGGATAGTTAAGTTACTTAGTTAACTAACTAAGCATCTTTGTTATGAAAGAAGGATTCATTCCTGAGTGTGACTGAAATGTGTCAGTTGGCTGGAAAAGAGATTAGGCAACTGTTGGTTAAAAAAAAAAAAAAAAAAAGGAAGATACTTTGAGGGTATCTCTTGAGGGTATCTCTGAGTCTGGAGGAGAGGGTTTTATTCTTGTTGCTTACCGCACGTAGGCATCCTGCTGTACATATGTACATACTGTGCCATACTCATTGGGAAAAAGTTGAGTTCTAATACCGACCACACACAAACACACACACACACACACACACACACACACAAAAAGTAGAAAAGGAATAAACTAGCTAGCCAGTGAGAAACATGTATTTGCTCAGAGGAATACAGTCTGATGTTTTCATTCTTTAAACAAACAGATGAAAAGGCTCTGTGATAGAAAACCTGGAGGTTCCTTTCTTAGAAAAGAGAAGAACATACGATCAGATCACAAAAAAACCATTATTTCCCATACCTACATTAAAATATCCTGTGCTGCACAAAGAACTGACAGTGCCACCTACAGTTAAATTTCACTGGCAGTTGCTAGACCCTTTTCATTAGTTTTATTGTAGTTCAGTCTTAAAGCTGATTTTTTTTTCTTTTTTTTTTCCCTTGAGATGGATTGCCTCAAGTCATCCACATTCTTGGGTACTCTAAGGTGAAACATTTCAGCCATACCTGAGAGCAATACTGGCAGTAAGATGTCCATTTATTCTTCAAATAAAAACCGTTCTTCTGGCCATTTTATTGGCAGCAGCTGCATACTGAGGAACAGTTTAACTTAATTAAAATTAAATTAAAAGCCATAGAAAACTCTCTCCAGCATTCTTTGACATGAGTTTTTGAGAGCTTTCTTCACAAATTATTCAGTGCAGCACTGAGATGGTATAGTAATAAGATACAGAAACTGATGAGAACTTTTTTCTGAAACTTAAGTAGTGGATCCTACTTCACTCAGACATAATAGTTCATTTATGCTATCTGGGGTCAGAAATAGATTCATTTTAATATAGCTGTTGCCTTTGACGTGCTAGCAAGCTGTGAGCAAGTGCCTTTAATTCCACCATAACTCTTAAATCTGTAAATCAAGGAATAATAATGTTTATTACTTGCAGAATTTCATAGCTAAATTGTTGTAGTAAAACAGTAAATGTAAGTTAACATTTTCTGCTTTTATATCATGTTAAATTGCTGCATTGCTGAATATGAATGTCATAGGACAGACACATTTTTTCTATGTTTAAATGATTTTTGCACCTTTCTGTTCCATAAATATCACTCTGTAAATATGTTCTGTGGGTGATTGTCCATTTTTTAATGCAGTTACTCAAATACAATAATTATCATACACAGAAATTTGACTTCAATGAGACATGTGTTTGTTTGCCATAGAAAGACCTCTCCACTCATTTTCACTCTTTGTAAATGAAGTACAAGAAGAAATTGAGGTACAAGAGAAAAAGTATAACTGTTGTCTCATAATTAGAAGTGCCATTCAGCAACTGCTATATCTTAAAAAAAAAAAAAAAAAAAAAAAAGGAAAGAAAGAAACACAACATGACCTAGACAAGTTAATATGTGATAAGATAGAGCAAGCAAATCAACAGCAAAGGACCTTAAAGTGTATTTCGAACAACCGTAGAAGACCAATCATGATACAGTTCTTAATGTAAGTTAGGTAGAGTCAGGTTCATGCTTGGAAGACTATATTTTATTATCTATAACTTAATTTTTCAGAGTTCATTTTTACTGCCGTATGTCCTCATTTTTGAAATAGAAGGTAGAGAAAGCTATTTGATATTTGTTGTATTGTTACTGTCTGATCTTGTTATCCCAGGGAGAAAAATGCTGCAAGAGTTGCAAAGTTCCAATGGGAAATAAAACATATGCTACGTAAAAGGACAAAAGAGAAGGGTGAAGGCCTTTTTCTAGATTTTGACTTTGAGTGGTCTTTTGTACAGGAATGTGGGTGTATGTGTTCCCCTCCCCTCTCACCCTCCCAACCCCCTTTTACTTTAACCAAGACTGGAAAGTGAGAACATTTGCCTGCTGACCTGAACAAATGTGTAGGAAATGCCTTGCACTGAGAGGTATTACAAGTAAGTTTGGTTTGTGAAATGTCAGTGTGGGTGGATGTGAGATGATTGAAAGTAGGTATGTCAAGAATTCTTTATAAAGATAAACTTGCCCCAAACTCCCTAACATTTGTGAGAGTTGTTCATAGATGGGGTGAATAATTATCTTTGGAATTAGGATCTATGATATGTCCTATTATTGTAGCTCTCCAAACTAAAAGAGTACCGAATGCTTCATTTCTCATTGAGGACATTTATTTGTTAATCATTGGCATGCTGTTGAGCTACATTGTCATTCTTACAGATTTCTTGTTGGTGTAGAGGAAAGAAAATATTACTACATTTGTGAATTGAAATTTTAGTCGAAAGCTTATTTTGACAGAAATTGAGCCATAATATAATACCAGCAGTAGTAAAATGAAGGATTCTGCATTTCTAAGAAATATAAGAAAACCAAATGATTTTTATACAAGGAAAAACTTTCCACTGAGCAGGTATGAGAATGATTCAAAATATCTGGCCTGTCCTTTCTGGTACATTGAAAGTTAGTACCAGAACTAAGTTGACTTCCGTCTTGTGACATATACCCTCTGCTCCGTGAAAGAGTTTCCATCCTCAGCAACCTAGCGGATATATTTCTCTTTCTAGATTTTTATATAGCTCCGACAAGCAGTAGAATATGAATGTTTATGAAGCATTCTGATAAATGTAATATCAGTGTTCTCATTTGTGATTTACAACTGAGGCTGAGATAATCTATGGGTCATCTGATGAAACTTGCTGGGGGAAGTTTTCCCCCTTTTCAGCTGTATTTAAACTGGGAGATGAATATGGAGAAATAGAGTCAACTGGAATGATGACTCTTTAAGCAGCTGTTCACTATTTATGGCTGGATAGGATGGTGCAGCCATTTCTGTTTGTTTTCAAAAGCGCAGCAATCTCCTATTCTTCAGTTATTGCTAGGCTAACAGAGTAGTGTGTCCTTGATTGTAGTACTACACGCTGTATAGATGAAGTCCATTAGAAGCTAAATTTGAGCAAAACCCAATATGTAGTGGTTATCACATCTACTTTACATGCTGAAGTTCCTGGGTTCGAGCCCCAGTGGAACTAGCACAAGGAAATCTTCGGGAGGTTGGACTAGATGATCTCCATAAGTCCCTTCCAACGTTGCTGATTCTGTGTCATACAGATCTGTGTCATATAATATATTATTATATATATGAAAAAACAGGAGGATTTTAACTTTCATAGTGGGGTAGCCCCTATGATTATTTAGAATATACGAATTGAGACACTTCTGTTAAGTTTTTTCTGGATGAAGTAGAATATCTTAAAGCCCTGAGAATGTTCATTTTTAAACAAGTATTTCATGAATACAAAATTAGCCCATTTACGAGTACATCTGTATTGCTGTGGAACAGACTGGCTCATATTTGCATTTTTTAGGAGTAGTGCCCTCAAGACTAGTCAGGCTGTACCTGTGTTATTTAATGATTGGCCCATGTGCTGCCTTAGTGGCCCTGAAATAGAATAATTATTTTCAGCTCAAAACCTCTGTGTTGTGGTCCACCAAATCAATGGTTTTACAGTATGAAACTGAGTGTGGTGGAAAGAAATGCTGCTGAGTTTAGGGATGGAAAATCTTCTGGGACAGACTATTTGAGACTGTAAGGTATGGGCTAGGCAGGTCTTTTTTTTTGGTTAGACTCTAAAATAATCTGAAAAGTCTTGTGTTACAACTCTGAGAATTGAAGTGTTATGTAAAGTTCAAGGAAACCAGTGAGTTTTGCACCAGTATAATGTCCTAGAGTGAGCTTAAAATGGAAGAATCACTAAGACATCCGGGAGCGGTATCTATGATAGTGAGTTACTCTTCAGTTATCATGATATATTGAATATTTTTGTCAGCTCAACATCACTATGGAAATATGACTTTCAGAAGAAACCAAAAATACTTGCTCTTTTAGTGAGTAACAATTTGAAACATAACTATATATAGGACAAACAGCTCTTTAAAAAGCTTATACATCTCTTAGGAGATAGTATATGCCAAAAATCATTGGAGAAGTTGCCAGAAAAGAGATCAGAGTTAACTTTCAATTTATTAGCTTTAGGATTGGTAAAGGACCTGAGTTAAATCCATGTTTTTAACTTTTATCAAAATGCTTCATTTTCAGAGACAAAATATGCTAATGTAACATATATCATCATATATCTTGCAGCTTAAGAAGCATGATAGAGATCCTCCTCAGAGACTTTTGGAGTCACTAGAACAGAGAAAATTTGTTTAGGGGGTTTTATGTAGGGATCAAGGTTCAGCTTTTTAACACTGGTTGGCTAGGCCCTTCAGGTTTCTATAGAAACCTTTTGTATGATGCTTTAAATAGAGGCTCTGCATGTACCCAGAAAGTAAGAATTCTCTGTTTCTTTGATTACAGGATTATTCTTCTTTCACCTGAAAGTCAGGTCTGATATTACAGAAAAGATCAGAGGTACTCTAGGAGGTAAAATGCTGTACAGCTATCAGATAACTGTACTATTTATATCTTTTTTGTGACCTTGCTATTTATTTTCTATGTTTTATATAAATAAGCTGTACAAGCATATACTGCAATCCCCCAAATTCGTATGACCTATCTATTGATCAACACATGCACGTTAACTACTTTGTGATTTCTTTAGAAAAAAATTGTACTTATTCTTTTAGCTCTGAATATTAGCTAATAAATGTTCTCGTTGGTAAATTTTTACTATCAGTACAGTTATGATCAGTGACCACTAAGCAAATTCTGCCTTGATTGAGGAAGATAAGATTCCCCATGAAACCTGACATTTGTGCCTGCTTATGCCATCTATCTTCTAAAAGCTTTCGAGTCTCCGTTCTAAAATGTATTTTGTTGTATAGCAGTTCACCCAGAAGGAAGTAACTATATTAAGCCATACAGAATAAACAGTTCCTCCAAATAACCTGATTCTAAAAAATGATGACTTACGGTTCTTTGATCCTAGCCGGATACGTCTTTCCACCCAAATAATAAGTTCAGTCAACTGCAGCTCTACAAAACACTTTGTCTCAAAACAGTAAATATCTTCTATAGTTCTTTTTATTTGTGATATTTCCTCTTGGGATCTATTTTTCTTGGACAGCCCATTTTTCATGGAAGAGTTAAGGATTTTTTTTCCCTCTTGATTTGCTAACCTCACTAAAAAGTAAGTTCAATTAGTATCTTTTGTTTTTTCTTCTGAACAGAGACTATGAAGTTTAAATTATATAAAAACTTTAAGTTCTGATTTCTACTTTACATTTTTAACTTCTCTTTCCAGAAAGGAAAAAAAAAAAAGAGCATCTAAACTTCTATTGAGATGCAGACATGACAGCCGCAGAGACAGTGAAAAGCAATTATTTGTAGTTCACTTACTCACTGTACTAGGTTTTGGCTACAGAATTGCTGTGTCTTCTAAAATTTTGAAGTTGTTTATCTCTTGCTGAAATAAAGGACTAGTTATTTATCAGCCAATAAACTCTTTGTTTTCCTATTAGTTGGTAAAAGACTGTGAAATGGTATTTGATTTTTCTGTGGCAGCTCCTGTGTGTATTTGAGGGGTGCATAAATGGCACATTTGTATTAACTGGACTGGCATTTTAAAAGAATATTAGACTATTATATGTCCTTTAAAGGAATCCCCAGCTCCCTATTTAACTTTGTTTTTGTTTTCCAGAAAATCCATTTTGGTCACAGAGATGAATTACGTTTTTCTGCTTGGGAAGTCTTTAGTGACTAAGGTGAATGCAAAGAGAAGGTGGTGTACTTGGGGTTGGGAATCCTCACGTACTAGGTACTAGGTAAGACTTTGAGTAAGGAAAAATACTTTTTCAGCATTGCAGTTGCAGTGTTAGTGAAACTACCCCAAAACAACCATGTTTCTAGATAGAGTTACATGTCAGTTATTTCATACAATTCAGTAAGAGGCAACGAAAAATGAAATCTTAGGTTAGTTGGACGAGTAAGTTTACTGAATCATTCCTTCTGATTGTAGTAACAGTGGAGAGCAATCATTAAAATCTGCCTGGTGGAAAGACAGATTCAAAACCAGAACACTCGATGCCAGACAACTCAGTATGTATCGTAAGCCCTCTGGAGCAAATCTAGAACTACCTGGAAACTCTGCTGAGTTTATAGTAAATAGTGTAATTACATAGGTCATGATGCTTTACAAATATGTAAAACCACATGGACCACACAATTGTGGTCCTTACTATTGGAACCATTTCATATTCTGTGGAATTATAATTCATGAGTCCACAGATTACCTGCTTATCGTACCATGTGTATTACAGGGGAAAAAATTAGTATGTATTTCTTTCTTGAGTAGTTTTGGGGTTTTTTTTTTTTTGCAGTGTTGTTTTCTCATTCTAGAAAAATCCTGAAAATCAAAAAAAAAAAAAAAATAATCATATATCAAAACACCTAATAAAACACTTCCAAAAAAATCAGCATTTTCAAATATTATTTATTTGGTCGATCTCGTGCATTACTTCTCATGCTTCTCAGCTCAAGGATTCATGAGTATGAATTTTTCAAACTTTGCCTTTTAGCTCATCCTCATTTAAAGACAAGACTGTATCCTCTTAAAATACAGAGAAACTGCCTGTAGATGAAAGGACCGAGACAGTGTCAGAGAAAGGCACAAATTAATGTGGATGAAGGTTCAATAGCACATTGTGAGGCAGGATAAAGGAGTATACAACATCGTTCAGAATTAGACTAGCTAATTTTATGCTGTCTTACATTCAAAATTTTCAGCTCTCTAATTTGGGGGTTCTACTGCCATATGAATGTACTTCCTTCGTTTTAGAGGCATTAAGATTTTTACCTTCATATGTCATGTGCCAGATTTCTCTTATATTCTTTGATAGAGCTTGCTCTTGTTCTTCGCTTCTGCTTAGTACTGTGCAGGTAGAAAAATATGTGTGGGGAGAGAAAGCCTGAAATGCCACAGTCCCAGAAGGATGAATTAGCTCTTTCTTACATGTGCTGTTTTCTTGGAATCTAAGGACCTATAGAGGGGAGGCATGGCCTGGGCTGTTTATTTAAAAAACTAACAGACAAACAAAAACTATGCTCCATAAGAAAACTCCAGCTAAACAGTTCTAGTTATGGTTCTGACAGCTTCTCAGCTAGCACAGTAGTCACTTCCCTTAAAACTTATTTTCCTTCAGTTAAATCCTATTTGGCATATTTTAGATGAATCTATTAAAGTAAGTTTGGTGTTCAGAAAAACAACTTACCAGTTATTCTCTATTTAAGACAGTCTGAATTTAAATAATACAAATTTTCAACTTTGTACGCGTTCTTATTCAACCCTAGCAAAAGTTTTGCCTGTATAGATCTTAAGAATTTGGTTGAAAGTTATATGTAAAATGCAAAAAATCTTAATATATTATTTTTTCCATTTGACCTTTGGGCTCCAGTTTGCAGTGCCTGGAAAAGGTGGAAAGCTTTGAAGCAGCATTTGCCATCTCTAGAAAGGTAAGTGAATGGAGTTATAAGCAGTTCTTTGCAGAGTTGAGGTACGTTCTATCAGAGTCAGACAATTACGATCTTTCCAGGCACATTGTGCCAAATTTAAGCTTGTGAGCAAGGACTTTGCCAACAAAAAATCTTAGGTTTTGAAAAAAAAAATATTACTGTTCTCCCCACATAGAGGGAGATTTCATGATTTTTCCTGCATCTTTTATGGCACAGAACAACTTTTTGCATTCGTTAGAGACAGTTGATTGGATATGATTTGAATATGTTTCTGCTAAAAATGGCATAGATTGTTCACCTAAGGATAATATGAACCAATAATTGCAATGGTTTTGCTATGTTCACATTTTTCCTTTTGCTGGAGAGTTTCTATCAGCATCAAATTTTTTCAAAATCATAATTTATATTTTACTGTTAGTGCCTATACAGCCTAATGACTTGATATCTATTCAGGTGATTCATAATAATATTTTGTTTGTTATTCATTGCCCCTTGAAATGTGATACTTAGCAATTCATAGAAAGAATAATTTTACCAATGTGCCCTTAATAGAACTGTCTACTGGTGTAAAGAGTACTTGCATAAAAGCAGGTACAGAACAAATTTTTTTTAGATGACTATTTCTGTTAATTATATCCTATTTGAATTTACTGAAAAAGGGAGAGGGTATTTTCAAAGTACTGTTTAAGTGTAGTACAAACATTTTTATTGGCAGTATCTTTGGGTTATATTATTATTTTTCAAAACGGATACAGATAGGAATGAAGCACTGTAGTTATGCAACACATTAATCATGCAAGAGCTTTATAATTCCAAACCATATTAGAAAGCTGAAAACTCGATATATGCTGAGCATTATAAAAATTATTTTGCAAACCTGTAAGTGTTGCATTTGAATGGCTAGGGGCAAATTGATGATGTAAATAGTACAATAATACAAGTTTACATGAAAAATGTCATAAAAATAAGTAAAATTCACAATAACTTCAATTAATACTATCTCAGACATGCTGTGTGCTATTTTAAAAATGTATAACCACCTGGGCCATAATGAGCCATGCTTTTAATCAGATTAATGAGTCTACAATTCAACACTGTTTACGACTCAGAATAAAGTCTTTCCCTGAAGCACAGCTTCATAACAGCCATTCATTAAACACAGACTAGTGATACTATGTAAGACATAAGGACATACAGGACAAGTGTTTCTGAAAATCTCAGCCACAGACATCCTTGGAAAGCTATTTAGAGCACTCGTTATAATAAATTATCTCTGTATAATCACTCATTTTGTGAAAATTGCCCATATTTTCAAGAATTGTATAGGGAATTTTGTAAAACATTAGTCTGTCACACAATGAAATACTCTTCTGATACCTGACAAATAATTTTGAAAAGATTCTTGTACAACTATTTTTAAAAAGTTTAACATTGACAAAAATGATCAAAACTATCCGAAATCTGAGATAGGATCTACCCCAAGAAGACACAGCCTTCTGAAACCTGAACGGAAGCAAACATGAATAGTGATATCTTTATCAATAATAAGAAAAATTCTCCTGAGAAAGGAATTATATTTCCTGAAAGAAATAGAGGATTTGTGTTGAATTCCAGGTATACTTAATTCTTTTCTAAACAATTCTATTTGACATGTTTCTTTTTGATTGTAAACAGACACAATTATAGTAGGGCATGCTCCCAGGAGAAAGTGGAAGAGCTGACTAACTGTCTTTAAGTTGAAAAGAGGTGTCAGAACTACTAGCAGAGCTCTCAAAATCAAACTTTCTTGTTAGCACTGCTCCAACAGACATAGGCTTATGATGGAATTTAAATAACAAATATTTAATATAAAATTCTTCTGGATCAAAAAGTGCCAATGAGCTTTGAATCTGAGTTCATATTTAAATCATTCTGCAAAAAAAACATTTCATAAGCATCAGCTTCATGTACATGGTTTATGCAACCCTCATTATTTCACTTGTCAACCTAAATATCTGTTTCTCTTCAAAGTTAGCAAGACAACATCCAACAATTTCTTTGAAAACATCACTATGCTTAAAGGTACTCCAACAAATTAGATTTGATATAATTTCTGACTCTTGTTGTATCTTCTACTAAAAGGCAGTATTCATGGCAGCATTTACAACTTTGCAACATTATTCCCAGAAGTATTTCCTGACTCATGTTCATTTGGAGGATTTTTCAGTTCTCAGGAAAATTACGGAGTGTATGTTGTAAAGGACTCTGCTTGTAATGTCCATGGACATCCAAATAGGATTCTGTTTCTTATAGAATATTACAGAAATGGAAGGAGTTTTCTATATAGAAAGATTAAACAGCATTATGTAGATGAAATTTATGTGGATCTGTACATGGTCTTCAAAAATATTCAGTTATGAAAAAATATTTTAATTAAACTTTATTTTATAAAGATAGTGGCACAATTTTTAAGAGGAAAAGAAGAGTAGATTTTTAGATTATTATAAAATACATTCTCCTCTTCATCATCTTTTACAAGCATAAAAACTTATGCTATGATTTTGATATCACTTTAGTAGTATTAAAATGGTGGTTTTAGTAATTTTACTAATGAAAACCTCTCACATTTGGAGGTGAGGTAATGTCATGTAAGGTAAGACTTGTTAATTTTGAAAAAATACGCCTAAAATGGGAATGCAATATTCTTCACAATGACATAAATTCTAGGCTGTGATTTTGTTGGTGGTTTTCTGTTGTGTTGGCTAGTCATCTGTTTGCTCTGGCAAAAATACTTGAACTTATGTAAGTTCCAAGCTTCAGCTAGAAATTGTGGGGATCAGGATACTTTCATTTCATTTCCAGGTCCTTCACCACATTTAAGTATAGCTATTCAAGATTGTATTTGTCATCTTGAACCTAAATTAACCATTCGTAAAAATGCACTGATGTGTTAAGATGATGTTTGTTGAAACCAAATGAGACTCCGAATGCTGTATGCATACACTATTAACTACTTTTTGTTTTCCTAAGAACACTATCTCTCTTAATGTAGGAATGCTATTTAGTAGTTGTGCTCTGCTCACATCAGCTGTAGACAGGACAAACTGCCTTATGCTTTGGATGTAGAGAAGTAAATACAGCAGATCAGATGCTCAACCTGTGTGACATGGCATGTCCCATTGAAATCAACAGTGCTGTACCCTGACTTGCACTTAACTGCAGATTTGATGAAATGTCTTCAGCAGGTAATTTTTATAAGCTGCTACAGGAGGCCAACAGCTTGAAGCTTGCTCAAGCCTTACAAAACAGATTGGACTATGTACAGCTAAGCAGTATCGACTTTTCTATGTACTACCTACATTAGGGAAAAGCAAAAGAGCAATAATAACTCTTCTTACATCTCGTTACCCTGATCATTTTTATCGTAAACAATAAACTGAAACTTGAAGTTAAAGGGACAAATGATTGTACTGTATTTTCATAGGTTAAGTTTCTATTGATGCAGCTGAAACAATGGTAGTTTCATTCATTGATATGATATAGAAAATCCCTCTATGCTATAGAGAAATAGATTCTTCTGTATTTTTTTTTTTTTGATTTCTTTCTTTATTCTGGACTACTGTGTTTTCTGCTCTATGTTAGGAGGGATTACCTCTCTTCTATCTCATAGGCTTTATTTAGTCTATCAACATCACCTTCACAAAGGTAAGAATTAACTTTCTTATTTCAAATTTTAATTGTCAATTGTAACAATTATAGGCAAAAAAAATATGACTGAACAGAGAAAGATACACAACTCAGAGGAAATAGTATTTTGAAATAAGAAATTACTTTCCTTGTGTGATAAAAATAAACCAGTCGTTCCATGTCTAATGTAGGAATTTCTGAGAATTTATCTTCCTTTTTCTATGGTAAAGAACAGTGCTCTGAAATTTCATTTTGTTTTTATTTTTACATTCCTGAATGAAAAAAGAAAGTGAACATAAACCACTGTGTCTCACATACAGTCTTGGTATGTTGTAGGTTCGTTTTTTTTTCTAAAAATAATATAAAATGCATTATGTTCTTTTGTATTTTATTATTCATAATCTTTTTTGAATAGAACTTTGTCCTAATTCAAGTGCCACTGAAATAAAGGTTAGCTTCTCTGACTGCATATAACTTCAATGGAAAAAGCTTTTATAAATTACCTTATTGTTTCACAGGCCTTGGCGAGTGCTGTTGTGGATGGCAATGAGTGTGACTCATCTGGCTCTAGAGCTGGAAATGCAATATTAAAGAAAATAAATAAGAAGACTAAAAAGAGCATTAAATGAGGAAATGAGGCATGAATGTGTGAGACAGAGGTTAGTCTACTGCATGTAAGTAGATACCACCTAATTATTGGGGAAGCAGAACTTAATGAAAACTGCAGGAACATGAATGAGCTAGAATGCTCCAGGATATGGGTGACTTCTCAAATCTAGCAATTTCACTTAGATTTAGTTTCCCCCAGCAGGTAGCAACCTGCAATCTTATTGCTATTCTGCATATATAGAAAGAGGTCCCTTCCAACCTTACCAATTCTATGATCTAAATCTTTGAAGGAAATGCATTATGATCGTTAATGTACTGATTTGTATTGCTTAATTTGTTACTGTGATGGGATTTTATTTTTTGTACATAAATAACTCAACACATTCAGATTTCCAAACTTATTTTATTTTATTTTGTTTTATTTTTAACTTAATGTAGGATCTTGTAATGCAAACTTCTAACATGCAAGGACTGGAAATCATAACTTAAAGTCAGTTGCATGAAGAGCTGAACTGAGAGCTGGTTATGGAAACAAGACAGTGCCCACTGGACCACACATGGCAGAAGCTGGAGAACCTTCTTTATCCTGCAAGAGAATCACAGTCCTCACTTTTACCTCAGCTGCGTGCATTACCGCTGGGTAGCGCAAATATTTCCTTACTCACCACTTACAACATAAAATTTTTCTAGAACTTTTATTCAGTTATAGAAATCAAAAATTTTTCCTGATCTATAAAGGCAGCTGAGGGTAAATTCAGGGTCCAAATTTACTTTTTTATATCACTTCCCAAATGACTGTACCCTTCAGTGGTGCCGAAATACTTTGCTTATACTATATCAATCATTCAAGTATATTTATTTTGCTAGGTTAAAAACAAAAAAACAGTCTTCCCTCTACTGTATGCAAAAGTTGTTTAGACAGCATGAATGTATTAAACTAAACCTGCAGTAAATGTATTATATTATATCTACAGTAAATGAGTAATTAGGATATTTGCGCATGCTCTGATATATAAAGGTGTGCTAATATTCATAAAAGCTTTGGCATTGTCAAATCACTAAGACAGGTAAAATAAACAAGCCTTAGATAATGACATCTGTCTTTCAAAATTCAAGGCTTATATATCCAAGAAAGCAAAGGATTAAGGATGCAGGTTGAAATTGTTCAATTATTTTCCTGAAGAACCTTATTAACAAGTAGTGTCAACAAAATACACAGAGATTAATAGGGGTGCACTCATTAACATTTTGCTGTTTGCTCTTTGAGCAAATGGTTACTTATAGAGCCAAATGGTATTTTGCAGTTCATTTTATGGAACTGTGATTAGGCACTACTATATGCGCCTGCTGGGAAAACTAAGTATAAAAATTGCTTGACAAGTCCATTGATTGTACGTATTAATGTATTAATTATATATTAATCTATTTAAGTTCTACTTATTTTTGTCAAAATAGAATATACAGAGAGAGCTTTTTTTCCAACAAGTTAGACTTTGAAGGAAGGGAGAATGGTACAGTTCTAAGGGTTATGAATCTAAATATTATGTCTCAGCTTTTAGGACAGTCTGCATGGCAAGTCAGAGGTTGGGCCATTCCACAGATGGAGAGTAACTAGGAGCTGCAGGTCTCTAGCCCTGCTCTCTTTTTTCTGAAGTTCATGCCCACACTAGTTATCCACCAAATACCACCAAACATATACATGAGGTCATATAACTTACTCTGAGACTTGCCAAAGCCGTCAGTGATACCTATAATATAGAGGAGCGAGCAGAGGTCAGTGCAGCTAGGTCATGCACAAATCCGTAAGCTGGTCTGTTTAGCTCCATTCCTGTGGAAGGCACACCTACCATAGATGGTACTGTAACATGAAGGCCTTAGTTATAACTGGAAGGAGAGGATCGTGCCTTTTCTTAATCTGGAGTAGGCTTCTTTTCCCATCTAATTTTTTTCTTTTGAGATGAGCTGTTTGGCACTTAATGCACTTAAGTTGTACAAGAAGGTTCATTTCTTTTATACAAGAAATATAAATAAGGCAAAGTAACCTAGTGTTTTGACTCAGAGCCCTTTAAATGAAAATTACCATTCAAAACCTAAAGAATTGGATAAATGAGATTCCTCAATGTCTGGTCCAGGCTGTAATTTGGAAACTGAATTTAGAGAAGCCAAAGGAAAAGATATTTTTTACTAAAGTCTTGATAGTGGCTTAGAAAGCAATATTGGTTGTAAAGCAAAGTGGCATTTATAGTTAGGAATTGAGTATTCTCAGAAAAAGCACTCTTAGAGGGAAAGTGGAGGAGCTTAGATAGTCTAGGGATTGGACAGAGAAAGAATGTAGTGGCAGCTCCACCCTCCTTGCCCCTGAAATGCCCAGTATTCTAACTTTTTGAATGGTGAATATTAAAAAACCTCTTTACACCACAATTTCTTGAGGAGAATTTAGGTTTTACACTCCATACTGTATCTAAGGGTAGGCTGCTGGTAGTTCTTCCTACCTTCCTATCCCTTAGGACAAATTTTTATAAACAGGGATAGGGTCAGGTGAAAGGATGGCTCCAGCCCTACACTTGCGTTGTGCAGGGTTCTTGCATCATCTGACATTTTCAGCCCTTCCTCCATGCCATAAGCATCCTCCACCATCTTGAACTTCCAGATGAGAATCTACTGAACAGGAGGAAGGAAAAATAGGAGAAAGAGAACAGGGAATTGTAAGCCAATTAATGCATCATGTAAATATATGGCTATGTGTTGATCCAGCATATCTTTCCACTTGAGAAAATGAGGAGCTGATAACCATTTTAAAAAGCACAAAATTTCCCAGTTTAGATAGGCACTAAGAAATTTCACTAAGCTATCTCTACTGACCTTTGCAAATACCTTTTATCACAAAGCCCCATTCCTTGTTAAGGTGCTATAATGCACAGTGGGTAACAAATGAACCTTTAAAAGCTTCTACGTTTCCTGGTACATTGCCAGCCACTTTTTAATTTCACCCCTTCCTCCCTGAACTACAAAATAGAAGGCAAATGTATTCTGACCACACTAGACTTGATCTTTCTTCCTGGAAGATAAACTGTGACTCAGCAGTAGTATACGTTGCAGCCTTTTTTTTTTTTTTTTTTTTTTTTTTTTTTTTTTTTAACACTGACTGACTACAGTTATCTAATCAAACTTGAATGCAACGTCTTTATCCCAGAAGAGGAATGTATCTATTCTTACGGATTTTGCCTGAAGTGTTGTCACCCATAAAAACATAGTATTGTAATAGAATGCAAGTGCCAGGTAGATCTTGGCTTGGGTTCATAACTGTGTTCATTCTTTCTTGTGTTTGGTAAGCAAAACATTTGCCTTATTAGTGGTAAACAGACCTCCTGATATAAAGTAGTGTGTGCAAATGTGAGCTGATCAACATATTCTGAAAACAGGCATCTGAAAGTTGCAGTTAGTCTCTTCTAGCAAAAGATGGCAGTGCACAGTTTACTTCAAAACTCTGATGTCCATCAACAAAATGAAGTACTCCTAAAACAGCCTTTGTCTTTGTCTAGAATCAGCATTTGTTATTACTGATCAGCCAACAGGTTGGCCATACATCTTTAAAAATACATATGTTTCAACAGGAAGTCCCAACTTAAAAAACTGAGAGCAAATAATTCACAATGTAGTCATGCAATTTTAGTAATGTTAACAACTTCTTAGAGCCCTATTTAACCTAATTATTTTCCGTGAAAGCTGTTTAGCAACAAATAGGAAATGGAAAGAAAACAGTTTCCAGGATTCTCTAAGATTTGTCTTATTGTATACGGTATACATTAACCATTCAATTATTATTTCATAAGCTAATTCATCAAAGTATGCTTTTTCCCTGAAAGTTTCTGCTTTGTGGTAAAGGTGTAATATGTTTGAACTTTTTCTATTGCTTTCTATCAAATTAGGCCGCTTTATATTTTAGGGCTTTGCCAATAGGTATAAGTAATAATCCCGTGAAATTAAGAAAAGTAATGACTAGAATTTCATTAGTGTAAAATACAGTATTGCCAACCCACACAGAAAAATTACAGAAGAAATCTGCAGTAGATCTATGATGCAGATCACAACTTCTATAGTTGTATTGTATTGGTGTATTACCGTGCCTTAAATTTAAAAGAACAAAACAGTAATAATCATGGTAATAAGAACATGCATGAGTGAGAAATCTGTCTAGATAACACTGCAGAAAAAAAAACCAAAACCTGAACATAGTACAGAAATCAACAAAATCATGCATTTGGGGATATTTTGTTATTGTAATAAGATCTAAGAATAAAATCTATAATGGTAAGAGTTTAGCCTGAATGACATCATCAAGAACTGAAATTTTCCAAGGCACCTGTAATATTTTAAGTTCACTGAAGCAAAACATTCAGATAGGTTTGGATAAAAAGTACCATTTTCTTTGATTTGGGGGGGAAGGGTGGGGAAATTTCTGTACCTCAGAACATTTCAGATATTCTTTCTGCTCGCTTGCTTAACTTTATTTACTTGCTTACAAACAAAAAGTTTGCTTTACAAACTTGCTTGCTTTGTGTTAGTGGTTTTTTTCCTAAAAATACAGTTGTGTGCCATGAGAATGCCTTTCTTGCTCTTTTTCAGCCCTTTCTACACTATTCTCCTCCAAAACAAAGTACTAAAAAAAAAAAAGTGTTAACACAACATTTCTATATTTTCTGAGAAGTTTCTTCTACATGTAAGCAATGTTTGTACTGAAAGGAAATATTTCATTCTGTCCAAGAGAAACTATTCAGATCATCGTGAAGCCCCCATTGTGAAGATCTCCCACAGCTCCTGACAGTTACCATTTTGAATGTGATCAACAACCATAATAGGAAGTTTAAAAAGTCATGACAAATTCAACTTAAAGCTGTAATTCAAACAAAAATTTGCAATTTTAGGACACTAACATAACAATTCAGCCAAGCAAATAATGCAATTTCTGAAAGCATCAATACTAATCTTTCTATTTGCATGGGTGTCCCTCCTTGTTTTATGTAGCTCACTAGGTCAGCCTTACCAACAAATAGGACAATGATGCATTGATGAAGACTCATCATTATCCTCACTGGAAGAAGGAAAACAGCATTTTCACAGGTCTAGGTACATCTGCACAGCAAGAAATCACCGTACCTCATTAAAAATACATTACTGCTTTGTTTATATGTTCAGAAAGATGATTTTTAATGAGATTCATCCTAAATTACCGCTTTGAGAGAAGCAGCGTATTAAATAGTACACATGGATTTCAGTCATATTTTCAGTGCAGTAAATCCAAAAAAACCCCATTGAGCCGCCCTCCCCCCCCAAGAAAAGATCATAATACACTAAGAATTAAGATTTAAAAACAATCATCTTATGGCCTTTATTCTCTTTTGTGTGCATTGACCTTGTTCTAATATACCAGTCTTGGAGCTGGCAATTTATCCAAGTTTGTAAAGTAGATCTTCATTAAATTTTGTATTTTCAGGCTTTTTTTTCCCCCTTATCCTCTGTTCTCCAATGATTTGCAAACAGCTTTGCCCCGGAGTTTTCTCCCTTCCTGCCCCAGAACCGTTTGCCCTTACTGTGCTCTACGCTGCGTCACTGGTGGGCTGCGTGTTCCCACGCGCTCCTGCCACGGCAGCGTTCGCTGGGGCCGGAAATGAAAAGGAGGCACCTACCAAAGGGACACTTCAGGAAACCATCTTTCCAAAGAGCTCAACCTTCTGCTCCCTCGTGACTTGTGGAGAACACTGCTGATTCCTGCCATAACCCCGACTGGCAACTCTGTCCCAGAGGTAAGCAAACAGTTCAAGTCAGGAAATTCCTCTAATTGCATTGTATTTCAGGTGCTGACAACATTCATTTTATTGCCGCATTCTTCTGAAAGCAAACACAAAGTAATATACAGTGATATAACAGAGCTGTTGGGAGAGGAATTGCATTTTATGCTCAAACTTGATGCAGAAGGGTAACAAAAATGAGTTCTGTTTAGACAATGAATGGTAACCAACCACATCGCAAACTGCCCCACCATAACATAAAAATGTATTTGATCCTTAATGCTACTACTATCTGTCTGCTACAGCAGCCAGTAAAATGGTAGGTCAGTTATATGAGATGATGTTGTGGATGTCTTATCAAATACTGAGTATTTCACACAGGGTATCAGAACAGATAATGATATGTAGAATTAAAAATATTTTAATGTTTTCATAGGTCATCTGTTTTATGATACTAATTTGGACGTGCTGTAAAAGTACAACTACTATTAAGCTTTCATTCATAAAAAGGATATTTTTAATACAACGTAGGATCATTAAGGTGTTTCAGGTAAAGGATGTTTTATGTTTATACTTTCTGCAAAAATACCACATATTAGAATTTTGTGAAAATCTTTGAGATCATTTTTATTTCAGAATATTTAACTGCCAACCAAGATACCTTACCATATGTCTAAAAGTATAATTATGTATTCCTTGAGACCTCCCCCACACCCATACGCTAAAAGGCTAAACACAATAAAATGTAACAGAAAACAGATTTTAGAGTACAGTACCCCTGTTGTATGGACAATTTCTTTAAAATAAAGACTATAACCTCTTATATCTACCTACTGTAGATAATTAAGCATCTTGAATAGGAGCTGTTTAGAAAACCTGTTTTTGGCAGTTTACAGACTTCTGTTGCTTGTCATAAGTTTCATTACTCTGTTAATGAAAAATAACTTCTTTGAAACATGAGATATGCCTTCTTTTATGCTGACAGGGTATCAAACTTGTGGGCAGAATAGGGAAAAATTAATTATTCTCAAGAAACACCGTCTAGTAGTGCGATCTTCCACTAATCCTTCTCTGTGAGAAATATTTATCACAAATATTTGTAAAGTCATCAGAGAAGACCCACTTTAGCTCTGCTCCGCTCTACTGCTGCCCCTTAAATTCTTAAGAGCTGCCTCCCTCATATTTGGCTTGGCAAGCAGCTCCTCCTCTTCCTTCCACCATATGTTTTGGCTTGAACACAATAGTTTCTTGTTTCTCTCAAAAGAATGAGGTTGCCACATGGTCCTGCCCTTCCCTGATATTTCCTGACCCTGCCACTGGAACCAATTTTGATTTGTTTTACTCCTCCCTCTCTTCCACTGCTGTTAAATTTAATCTTCATGCACAATCTAGGTACCAAAATTAACTAAAAGGCTTACCTGTCCAGGACATAAAGGAGTATTTAGATGCCCAAGTCCAAAACCACTGCTTAGTTGCTGACATGTTGCAATCAACTCCTGGACGTGCTTAAACTCAAAAGGTTTAAAGTTCATGCGATGCCCATTGTATCTTGGCTCATAAGAAATCTGAAAGGGAATAAACTTGGACTCTGCTGTGCGTTCCTTCGCTTGTGTAGGCATTTGTGTTGCACAGTCATTGGATAACAAGTGAAATCAAGGGTAAAAATCCAAGACTCCCACATCCAGGAGAATGTCCTGATCAGTAGCTGTTATAATATTGTTAAAATAAAAAGGTAAATTCCACTCCAGTCTGTGATAAGTGAGGGTTGTAGTTGAACTTACCTTCAATTTTTAATACACTTGAATATATAGGTTCTGGGACATGTTGTGAAACAGTCAAGAATCTAATAAGAGATTGTCAAAAAAATGGTTTATAAGTTCATGAAAACTTTTTAACTTGTTTTTTTTCAACAAACAAAAATCTGACAACCTTTACAGGAAAATTTGACAGTTCTTCAATTTTTACTAGAAATACAAAAAAAAAAGTGTTAGAACATTTCTGAAATGAAACATATTCTTCATCCACTCAATCTACTAAGTGAAACTGAGCTTTTCTCCAGGTTGATAAAAATTAAGATCAAAGCTGTTTAATGTCAAACATAGTAGTATTTCTATTAAAACTTTGTTTCGTTATAAGATTACTAACCACTCAAAACTATTCATCAATAGAGGGGAATAGAACAGTTTTCAGGCTTAGATTAATTTGATGTAGCTAAGAGCTTCTTTGCTACTATGATTTTAATTGTTTCAGCATTTATTTCAAACAGCATGTATTTAACATTCTTGGAAATAGATCAGAAATGTTCACTTCTATTAATAGTGTAACACTATTTTAAAATAGTATGAAAAAATAAATAAAGTCTTCCATCTGTGTTTATTTTATAAATGGCAATAAAAGTAATGTAGAATAGAACTGCAATATTTAGATTCCAATATGCAAAAATTTGTTTCCTTTTAATTTCTGGTGTTAACTTGCACCAGGTGTTTTTCTCCACTTCCATTAAATACATGAGGTATATTCATAACATCTTGCAAAATAAGGCAGCTTTAAGAGTTTGGGAGTCTAAACAAATTACTTGATTGTGATTTCTGTGAGATCAAGGAGAACTATCACCCTAATTGTCATGCTGCCTTACATTATTGTGATTCAAAAATAATACTATATTCTACACTTACTATTTTAAAATGCCATCAAGTCTATCTTCCTTTCTTTAGTTTTATCAGATGTCTCCTTTTGTATCTCTAAATTTAAAGACTTGAGTTAGACTTGAGCAGGAGACCTATATACGAAAGAAAAGACAATACATCCAACTGCTACTTTGCAGAGGTGTCACAAAATTATTCCTGTAATTTTGAGGCTTTTTGATAGCCTATGGCTTTAAAGATCTAAGAATCTGAAGGATCCAATGAAAAACAAAACAATTATCAGATGTAACTATTAGTTTTCTCTCTCTGCTTTGGCAGTACTGTTTCCTCTAACATTCTGGCTATATCTCACAAATCTGGCTCCCTCAGAGCAAGGAAAAGTCATTTTTTATTATTCTAGTATAGCCTTTAAAATGAAGGATGTACTACATAGATTCTCTCTTACTCAACCTGCTTTTTTGGTGCCTAATTGTTGTATGGAACTGAATGTGCCCTTTCTCTGCACCCAACTGCATCTCAAACATAGCCTTACTTTTGAAGTAATCCCACATATGTTTACTTTTATAGGTACTATTTTAATAACTTCATGTCAACAAATTGCAGTCAAAAAGATAATAACTTATGTGAAAACAGCCACATAGTCTTAATGTTTGTACCATCTCACATCTGGTCTTCCTTTCTCTACAACTACTCTGTCCAGTTGCCTATTTCAATTTTTAGTGCTGTTTACCTTCTGGTTGTCCTTCTAGATTTTCTGTAGTGTTGATAGTTTGCTTATCTGCTCACATGGCCAGCTTGTATAGTTGGTGCAAATGCAGGATCAGTGGTTTGTTATTTGAATTCCTTGATTCTCTAGCTATATGACTCAAAAACAATCTTTTTTCTCCTCTTACACTTCTCCCCTTCCTTTTCTTATGGAAAACATATTGTGTAGTTTTCTTTTACACTGTCTTTTATTTAACTAACACCTGCTTCTAATTTTAGTGGTTGGGATTATAAATTACTAATAAAAAATCTTAAGCAGATGTGAATTTCCTCCTCATGGTGAGATGGCAAACCTGGCCCAGACATGGAATAATAAAGCTCAAAGTGTGTCAATGGCCATTCTTTTCTGACTGGTCCTTCTGAAGTTTATAAGAGATGTTTTTGGTATTATATTCTTTTTTTCCCCTTATTCCCAGTACATATTTTTGAAGAAACAAAGATAAAATTTGCTCCCATCTGTACTAAGCTGTTTCTTTGTATTTGGATGGATTTTAAATAAAATTCAAAGAATACTGCAGTCAGTGGTATATGACATGAGTTTTAAAAGCTTGTGCAATATCTTTGAACATTTCAGTTAAGTAAAATTTATATTTAATATCTTTTATTCTTTTCTTTCTCTACTTCTTTCCATTTTTTCTGCTGAATATAATAGAATAAAAGATGATTATTTTTTTCTGTTTTCCAGATTGTTTTATATGTTATTCTGCAGCTTTTCAGAAGTTTAGAAATACTTCAGTGAAAAAAATGTGGAATATGGCTGTATAGATGTAGAGATCCAACTCATTAGTCCTCTTAAATTGCCTAAGAGTTAAACTACTCAACTGTATAAGTATATGCTCAATGTGAAGTAGTTGGCTAAACAGTATATAAAAGTTGTCAATCTCCTATCTGGCATCTAATTTATAAATTTGGGTGAAATAACTGTTCCTAAGGTTAAAATAAGTGAGTTTTCATTACAATTATGTTAAGCAAAAAAAGCTTAATTACATTTGGATAGGATTCAGAAATACCAAAATGCCTCAGACAATTCCCAAAGAATGGATGAGGGCTATCCAAATGAATAGCTGTGAATATAATGTGTAATATGCAGCATCTTCTGCAAGAATATCTGCTACTTTAAAGGAAGAATTAGAGAAATATCCAGATATCACGTTAATTAGCATCAAATAAATGTTTCCAGTCCTGACATTTATTTAATCATATGATGAAAAGAATGGCTATATTTGTGCTAAGTAAAAGCAAAATGGTTTTCATAAAGTTTGAATATAGTTATTTTCCCTATATCTCTTTTGTCCAACAGTAATAAAATGATAATGAAAATCTAAACTTGAGAGGAAATTTGGGTGATTATTTTTTCTGTGACAGCCAAGTGAAATAAGAGTAATGACTACAGATATACAAAATTCCATGATATAAGAACAAAGAGGAAATTCCCTTCTTCAATAACAGCTAAGTTTTGTCTAGTACAGTAAGTCATGTTTGTTAAAATCTGGCCTAATATTTTCAGTTAAACCTTATAATAATTTACCTTATTATCATAACCTTTCTTTAGGGAGGTCTTATGAATGCTCTGGAAGTCAACGAAATAGTCAAATGCGTAATGCTGAGGTGGATCCGAGTTCAGCGCCTCTTTTCCACAGACTTTCTATATAACCTCAGACAAGTTCTTCTATGTAGTTCAGCTCTCTTTCTGTAAAACTGACAAAAAAATAATATTTCTGACAAAGCTGGTTTTGTTCTGTTCTTTGCATAACCACATGGATCAGGACCCTCATTGGAGATGTTTTGTACTGGAATTACAAGAGATTTCTTTTCCAGTAATTACTCTGTAATAGTAAGACACACATTAATACATTTAGGGGGAGGTAATTAACATGAAAGAATGGATTTAAGGTTTGTTTGGATCTTCCCCTACCCCCATTTAAAAAACTATCAAAGAGAATGATAGTTGGTAAATATAGGGTTATGATGTTTCATAATTCTACATTCCAGAGCGTTATAGTTCTCTCTCTGCTATTCTGTCATTATTCACCTGCACATTATTTCATCAAAATGATGAAAGAAGTGCTTACAATACTGTTTATTTCTGCCTTCAAATATTATGCTAGCTCACATCTGCAATGCTCTAACAGCCAGCCAATATAATTAAAAATTCGTGATGGGTAAAACTCCTTTCTGTGAACCAGTTTCAAATGTCAGCAATTTCAGTTTTGTCTATCTCAAGATGTTATGTGATTCAGTCACAAAATTATGATTTAAAGCAAAAGTAGTATCTTTTTATAATCCGTAAGAATTGATTTTTGAAGTATATTTTTATTTCAAAAGCTCCCAAAGTCAAAATTTGATTTCAGTTTCCCCTTTAATATGTAGCTTAATAGACACCATAACAGACAAAATAGAGTAACATGTGCTGTTGAGCAAGGGGGGGAGTCACTGAAACATTATTATGGACCCTTCTGCGGTAATCTCTACAAAATAGCATTTTCCGTTGTTGGGCCAAGTCAAGAACAATTGTCTCTGATCACAAAACTGAACTTTGTATATTTTTGGATGAGGAAATTTAATTGACTTTATTAGGCAGATGATAGATAAAAATCCCTGAAAGATGCTGACAGTTTTGCTAATATTATGAATCACTCTGGTTTTGATTTACTCTTATCTTTTCTTTTTCCCTAATATAATGACCATCCACTCAATTTTTGGAAAGAGCTGGACTTGTCTGAGAGTTAGACTAGTTATTCACCTCTTTGATAGTAAAGCTTGGACTATTTTTTGAGAATGAGAGGGTTTTTTTCCTTTACTTGATTAATTCCACTGAGAACTCCCCTATTGCCTTTCGGTTAGGTGCTACCATACTGCTCTCTGAGAAGTAGCCTTCAAGTTGTGTGCAGAAGACAGGTAGACCATTCTAAGTACCACATGAATCACAGCCCTTCATTTGACCACAATGTTTTTAGGCATACTTTTAAAAAATGTCAGATTTAGAAACCTTTAATTTGACATTTATCTTAACAACCACAATGTAACCGTATATAAATGTCAAATGAGAATAAAACTTTATTCTTATCTGTATAAATATCAAACGAATGGTTGTTTCCTCTGATATTTAGGGTTCTGAAAGGGTAGAGGTCAAGTGAGGTGCCTCCCCCCCCAAGGGTTAACGGAGGTGATGAACAGGAATACTGCAAAACTCTAAAGAAATAGCTCTTGCCTATACACTGGGTTTTGTTGCCCTGAGCAGCTCCAGTTACTGACTCAGGGACAGAATCCTTCTAAGGCATCTTTACCCTCACCCTACACAACATTTAGTTCCAGCTTCTTCCCCAAACACTGGTGGGATATGACTGTCAGTGTTTAGTATTTTTGTTTATTTGGCTTTGCCCCATGAAGAAATATTTCACTTGTACCTCTTAAAATTTAATAAAGCTTGCTTCCTTTTATTTCTCTTCCTCCAAATTTTGCTCAAATAGCTTTTATGAGAAATGATGTAATTTTGTGCCTAAACGCATGCACTGCTGTTTTTCAGGGGTTCGGTAATTATTGTAAGCATTTTCTATGAATTCCTTCATCTCGGTATTTTTTTCTGAAGGAGAAAAAAATAATGTGTTATAGCCTCTTGCATTGCATAGGGTAACATGTATGGAAGTTTTCACAGAAATCAATAGCCATTTGTACCCTATATCCGTTTCCACTTAGATCCTAATCCTCTAAAAGTATTTAGGTGCCTACTTCTCACAGATACAATTTGTCACTGTATAGCCAAGGTACTGTTCTACAGCTCTGCCTAAGATTCCCTCTGCAACCTTCTTTTATCCATATGTTAACGTTTGCTTCTTTCAGGGTCATAAAAATTGAGGGGATATCCTGCATGACTGGCTGGGTATCTCCAACCCTTATTTGATCATGACTTGATCATGGCTTGCAGTTCCTTTCATAAATCTCTTCCATATTAAGCTTTACTACTGGATTGGAAGGTTGTTGCAACAACAATGGCACCTCTTTGCCCAAGCCTACTGACACTAAGTTATTACAATACTTACTCATTAAAAAAAAATGACAACACACCATTATATTACTGCAGACAATGCATTACAAGGTCACCACTTTACAAGCCCCACATTTAAGCACAAGAGAGGTTCTTGAGCTACTTGTTTTGCTGCCACCTCCTGAAGTAAATGCTCCTGCAGCCCTGAGCGTTCACCTGCAGAATCACCAGTTTTGTCAGACTTCATACTGCCATGCTGCTCAGGCCTAAGGTCTTGAGGGATCCTCACCTGCTTGTCTCTAGTCTTTCGCACTGGGCGACTCGCAACAGATCAGCGCATCAGGATCACAGTGGCTGACTGACTGGTGGTGGTGTAAATGCATGCACCGTTTATCTCACAGCCCTGTGGCTGAAACATCAGCTGGGGGTGTTTGTTCTCCATATTTCTCCAGATTTGGGTTTTCTACTTTCCCGCTAAGTACTCAAATCACTAAGCCATTAGTTATTCTATAGTATGTCGCGTTCTCATACTTCTTTGAACGAGTAATGCAAAGCACTTAAAAATGACATCTATTTTGATAGGGGCAACATAGCTATAGAAGAAAATGTCCAGATTCTGTTTACCCCCGGTACTGAGAACCATAACATTTGCACTTTGTCAGACCTGTTTAGTTTTTCCTCAGACATCACTAGAACAGAATTATTATACAAGCAAATTTTTGGTTAGCAACCAAATGACTCTGCTATCAGTATACTAAGATTACTATATTAATGACTGCAAAATCACAACAACTTTCCAGAACTTACCATTTGACATCTGAAAAGATCCAAAAGTCAGTTTGTCCATAAGACCAAACTGCAGTAGATCTCTCACTGGGAACCCACAGATTACCATACGTGTTAATAAACCAAGCAAACAGATTCTATGTCTGACAGCATAAAAGATCTCCTGACATGTTTGCATTTCCCTTGATACAACCTTTTTAAATGCAAATGTAGACATCCACATCATAAATATGTCCTGCCCATACCCATCACTAAAATGCCAAGGAGAAAACAAAGCAAAAGGATAGCTGTTTAGAAATGCATACAGTATTCCCATACAGAGCCTAAATGAAATATATTGGTGGCATGCCTAGCACTAGTATTAAGCTGGAAATGCTGAAATCCACAATTCCAAATGCTGATAATCTTACACAATATAAGTGAAGATGGTAAAATTTAAATACAATAAGAAGTATATGTAAGAATGTAAGAAACATCTGCTTCGTGTACATTATCATCCTGTAATGGTACAATTATGGGTTTAAGAGAAAGCAGAAATTACGAAAAAGCCTGCTATATCATTATCACAGTTCCCACCATAACTCCAAGCAAACAAACAAAAAAAATCCCGAGAGGTGCAGGGAAAAAAAAATCCCAGCCTGCAACAAGAATAAATAAATAAATAAATAAATAAACCTTGAAGGTTGAGGGGAACACTTTTTGCATACACTGAGTTATAGTCATTTAACTTATCCATTGCAATATCCTAGAAGAATGCTTCTAATATGAAAAACCATCTATAGAAGCCAAACCCTGATGGACTGTAATGACCGTATATAATTTCTTCCTTGGTAGTTTCTTAGGATTAGAACCGGGAAATTAATACGTCAGGGCCTTCCCTCCTGTCATTTCCTTCTTTGACATTCCCTCATTGGAAGGCTTTTATGTTTCTGGGGACTTCAGCATCAGGAAAAATGTGAGGCCCTATTCAGAGTCTAAAAGGTGTCCCTCCTCTCTTGAGAACTGAAAGCTCCACTTGGACTTTGCCCGCAGCCGTGAGCCGTGTCTTCGGTTTAGAGTGCTCCTTGTCCAGGTGGCTGGCCTGGGAAAGTCCATTCTCAGCTAACCAGCTATCCCCAGAATGCTGGGGACACTCAGGGCATCAAAATGAGCAAAGGATTCCACTAGGTGACAGGGCATTTAAAACTAGAGTTTGTAAGGCTGACTAGAGATACCCAAATCTACTTATGTTTTCTTCTCTTGGTCCTTTACATAAAGTAATTGTTTTCTGTCTCAATTTACTGAAATTTCACTACTGCACAAGCAAGGGCGTTTGGATTCATATAGTTAGAGAATATCTCATGTTACTATTTTCAGGCAAGCAGTGAGTAAGAATGACACAGAAGGGTCTAGATATGGGCTTGCATCTCTTCTTTCCCATAAGATATAGTCAGTTCAACTTCTTTTTTCTGTTCAACTCTGCAAACATAGGAAGATGTGTGAAATGAACAAAGTATGTGTATATAAGCGTGATGGGTAAAGAGTGTTGATGTTGAACCTGAAATGAAACTAAGGAAAGCATATGATGTGTGAAACATATGGCAATGCATATGTATGAAGTTTGGATCAGGATATGTATCACAAAATAGTAATAGGTTTTTATTCTAGGAGAAGAGAGTGATAAAGCAAAGGGGAATAAGAACTTCGCACTAAAAACAAGAGAAGCTGGAATCTCCTTCCTCTTTGCTATTTGGCATTTCCTCTTGAGAGAAGCGGAGGAAGTATTTAAATATTTTATAACCTTCATTATTGGAACATATATCTCTTTATTACATTTTTGGAAGCATGTGTTCTATTTAAAATCAATATAGACGTAGAAATATTTTTAGGAGATCATTATTCTCTGTATGTAGGTGGAGAAGAACATCAAATTAGTGAGATCCTGCTTTCGTGAGTAACAGAGCAGCTGGCATTATCCTTCCTCTCCCTCCGCCTCCCCATGAAGGGAAAACACCTCTTATTCTCCACTTTAGTATTTCCCAGAATAAAATAAGAAATGGTTTCGGCTTCTCTCTTTTTGTCTGCTTCGCCAGGTAATATTGAAACTCCATCTGCCATGTTTGCAACTCTTTTATCAGGTCCTAGGGAAAAATGTATAGGAAGTAAAAAGGAATGGCGTGATAGTGGCACAGAACTGTAGAAAATAGAAGTGGAAAAGATCTTCTAATCCACTTTCCTGCCCAAATGTCTATCATCTGACTTATTCTTAAAGACTATCAGTGTCAGAAACTCAAAGAAGTCATCTAATCTTCTGTAACTTTTACACATAGGTATGCTAGTTCACCTGCTTGACAGGAAGAGCAGCTCCTTTTATCTGAAATTCAAAGCAAGCTACTCAAGTCTATTATTTGGAAAAGATTTCAAAGACTTGTTTTCCTCTGCTCTATACAGAGATGTGGCCATAGAAGAATGGATCAGCAGATCCTGCAGCAGATCCTGTTGCTCTATTTTATCCAGCTGAAGCCTTGAAATCTTCAAATTCTTTTTTTCTACTATTTCATAATTTTTTAGACATTTAATAAAGTTTAAAATTCATAAGGCTCATCAGCCTACTCTGTTCACCTCTCATGTGTACTATCTCTTCCCGACTGCATGCTTTGTTTGTGTATTTTAAACGAACTAGATTTGATGGAACAGCACTAAACTATTGTACCAGAAAATCTGGTCCAGCATTTTCCCTGAGAAACTAATACAGAAAGATAACGTCATGTGTTCAAAAAGTATAACCTCTTTCTCTTATTGTTACTCATTAGTAACAGAAGAGCATAGCAATCTGACCAGGGAAAAAAAATAAAGACACTGTAGTGATTCAGAAAAAGATTTGAGTCCAGCTGAAAGTGAAAGCAGAAAGTAAAAAAGCCATAAAGCAAATGCTATTATTTTATTCTTTCTAGCAAGCTAATTTTACTTGGAGACTGTGACATGGAAGTATCCATGTTAAGTTGATCATGGTTGACATTGCTGTATATTTTCTAATTACTCCTGTTATAACTCAAAGCATTTGGAGTTCCTTCTCAAGGCTAACTCTACATGATTCAGGCAAGCAGGGATAACCATGAAATCTTTAAGATACTGAGCTCTTCTTTCTAAACCATCTAAATATATTTATCTGTCATTTAATAGACTGTAAGCTATTTGGCTATTTCTCATTCATCTGCTTTCAAAGCTTTATATTGAAATTTAAACATAAATTAAATTCAGAACGGGATTAGACCACTAGAAAAACATGTGTAAAGTTAAATTTTTGCTTTATGCATCTAGTTTGTTTTTTAGAAGGATATTGACCAGCTACATTCAGAAGCACGGATCTCAATTTTGAATGGCTGGTACGCTTTGGAGGAGTATGGGGACCATATGCACATTTCTAATCCAGAATAATGTTTGGGATTTTGAATGATGCTACATTCACTGCTGTTTGAATTATGTGCTTGGATAGTAGCCATGGCAATCTGCATACAGTGAACTGTGCTAATAACCACTCTGAAGAGTCTCTAATGTTTGCGTATTCCTGAATCTCTATCTTGTCACAATTAACAAACATTAAAATTGAGGGAATTCAAATTAAATCATCTTTGACTTGTCTTACTCTTCTTTCTAGCTTACTAGGCAAATATGTAGTTCTCACTCTTCATATCTTTCTAGCTTTCTTACTGTAACTACTCTAGCTATTCCTGCTGTCTCTTCTTTCCATTATGTTTTCTCCTGAGTAGGAAAAATGAAAAACAAAAAAGCCCGACTAAACACCAAAAACATACAAAAAACCTGCTACAACACATAAGTAATAAAACCACGTGAATCCTACTTTTGTTCATTTGTTTGCACAATGCATCTCTTTTTGAACTTGTAATCATAAGATGTCTAGAGAAAAGGAACATGTCTTTTTACATATTTGTACAACTCCTAGCACAACAGGAATTAGACACTGATTAAACATTAATGTCATATAAATACTTTGTCATTATCATCCATACAAAAAAAAAATACATTTACTGAACAGTAAGCATACTGAATAAGCAACAGCATTTAATAAATCTTCTGCCTTTTACTTCACTAACAACAGCTACATTAAAATAAAGTGACACTAATGTAAATCTGGAATGATTATTATTTGGAATGACTATTATTTTTAGTGGTGCTAATCTGAATTAATATAGATTTTAACTGAGAACAAAGAAGTTTAGAATCCATATGAAAACAATAGAATAAATGTGTGTTAGATATACACATTTATTTTGCCCTGGCTGCAAAATACAGTTGAGGCAATTCTCTAGAACATGAAGCTCACTGATAATCTGATACAGCAATATACTTTAATTTTAGAATAATTATTTACTGCCTTTCTGCAGATGCACATGTTGATTAAGTTGATTTTGATGATATACTACTTATAAACCCACAGTACTAAACAGTCATGAACTGCAGAGGCCTAATTTCTTGAGATTTTGATTCCAAACTATTTATTGAATTTGGCTACAAGAAAGAACTAACTGCTTGTGGGAGAAATGTCACTTGGTCATTTGGATCCAATTACGAAATATGTACATGCAGAACATTCCAAAATAGCATAGCTGTCGCTATGACTGCGTGCCACTTTTTTCTCCATATCATTGGTTTTAGAAACATTACACAAAATGAATTACATCAACCCTTTGTTTCTTTTTCTATCCTTTTTTACAGCAGCCTAGGAAGTTCCTGATAGAGTTGAGATGGAGCAATAAGTACAGATTTTCCTGAGTGTCCCACGGACACGTAAGTCATTTGGTTCATATGTGGGTGGTCTTTGACTTATTCAGCTAGCTCTGTTATAGACTCTCTAACACATCCAACCCAATTAGATAGATGCACAGTATGGTCTTTACAAAATATCATTCAGCCATGTATCCCTGCAACAAGCAATTACAAGCCAACTTAGGGCATTGATTTATTTCTCATTGCCCTACCAATTTAATGACCTTATGATTTATACTGATTATAGAAGTCTCTTCCTGGCAAGCAAAGTAATTATCCATCAATCTTAAATTCTTTAAGGGAAGAAAATGTTTATTTTCTGTCTACATAATAAGTTTTATGTCATTTTTAATGTCATGACACCCACATGCACTGAAGATATATGAAGTGACTGCTGTCTCACAGAATGTCAATTGAAAATGCAATTTGACAACAGGCATAGTTTCTATTGTCTGAATATTTGGCATTATATAATGAAGATGGTTAAATTCTCTGGAAACTCATACATTATCCTTGTAGAAGAGAATGGACAAGTTTTGTGGTCCAATCATGAGGCCCTACAGAAAACTCAGTGAGTAAAATAGCAGATTTTGTTTGAGTACGTTTAAATATCATCTGTACAAATAGAGGATGGGGAACAACAGGCTGGATCATGCTCAAAGGGATGAAGCACATGACCTCTCATTGCCACTGTTTTTATAGGATTGTTTGATTTGGAGTAAAGACTCTAACACTGCTTGCTTGCTTGTTTATTTATTTTGAAAGGAAATAGGTTTAATTCCCCTGCTAATTGGAAAAACCTAGGTTCAACTGCATTATTCACTAGACCAAAATGTTCTATATGATCTTCCAGAAAGGTTATAGTGTTTTGAATCTTCTTTATTTTTAGCTAAAGAACTCTATAAATTGAAAGGCTCTTAAAACAGGAAGACCAAGGAAAGGCTAACATCCAAGGAAACTGAGTTTGACAGAAGTGCCAGGGAGGTCCCCAAAGTTGACTCCTTTCCCCTACTCCTCAAAGATCAGTCACAAAGAGTAGATCCAGTCCCTGCTGCCACCTTACTGCTTATTTCCATCTTTTTCATTATTTCCTCCCAGTCTCTGCAGGTTGATTGAAATGTATGCTGTGTTTTAACCTTTTGATTTAATACCCATGACACAGCAGCTATGTAAGAGGAAGAACTCCCTTGCGCATGGTTTCAGCTTGATGGGAAGATTTACAATTCATAAGAGCTACTATGGATGGACGTGATGGCTCAAGCTGGCACAGGAATGAAGAGAGTGAGGTTCCAATGTGGTCTATATTAGTGGTGCAAAAGAAATTAGTATCAGTGATATGGAAGAAACACTAGTATTATTCTTATCGTACATTCAAGTTACTGCAAATTATAAAAGGAAACTCTTCCACTGCTCAAGAGCACAATGTCAAGGGATTTTGGATTTTATAGCCATGCATCTGCATTTTTTCTGAATGAATAAATATACATAAGTGTATATTTCACTTTTTTGCCTTTCTCATTTTCTTTTCCTATACTAGAAACAAATGTCCACATCTCCCTGTGCCAGTTTGACTACCTGAACATTTTGAGGCCATAGTGAGTCTCTGCCCTAATTCTTGTGCCCTTACATTACATTATATTGCACCAGAGAATTAAGTGAATGGAAATCTACTTCAGTGTTTATGAAGGGGAATTAAAGAGAGCCAAGAACCAACCTCTGTCTACAAGGCCAACTGGAGTGGATTAATTTGGATCTGCACTGCTCAAGGCTAGACCCTCTGGAGGTACACCACATCCAGAGCATTCAGCTTTTGGACCTGGATACCTTCTCAGGTGCCCCTTTGGCCCTAATATATTATCATTAATGTGCATTTTTTAAATTTCAAGGTGTCTTTAATAATGCAATAGCTGTGTTGCAATCCATCAGGTGATTTTATAGCCCAAAGCTGAGGCTGTGCAAAGGACTGAGGGGATGAAGGGGAATTTGAGGGTGCTAATCCTCCTGAGGGAGATTTCTTAAAAGACTGCATGGCTAGAGGAAGTTAAATTTGATGCACTCTCATTCATCCTGCTTTTTGAGAGTAATCCAACTTCAACTTTGGAGCAACACAAAGTAAAGCCAGGGACTTGGGTGGATGATCGGAGAGCCAGTGCTTGAACCTGCTTCCTTGCCATCGTTAGCAGTTCAGATATGTCCTGTATAACTGGATCCAAAATACATATAACACATTTGAATTTAGCAGCTTTTAATTCCTATATATTTTCTCAACATATATTGAGAAACAATATCTAACTCTTAGAAAATATTGCTGTATTAAGAACAACAGCTTTGAATCAGGTCCAAGGCACAGAAACAGATACAAGACTACAAATAATTGGGGACTGGAACATAAAAATAGAAACATTGCCAGTCAGGCTCAATTTTATGGAATTAAATATCATCAAGCAACTTATATAGAAACTTTGAGTAGATTAGTTTGTCACAATTCTTAGTTTTTAGATATTTCATTTAGTATTGAGCAATATAATTTTAAAACACAGAAAAATCATTATAAAACAGAGGAAACTGACACATTGTGAGCCAAGATGTTAACGGGAAATCTTATTAACTGTTTTTTTTTTTTCCAGTGTAGTCTGATGAGTTCATTTTAATATTTATTGCAGTGACTGAAAAATTTAAAATTGAAATTTGAAAAAAATGAAAATATGAAAATTTGAAAATTGAACATTTCTGAGGTTGTTTGATAAACTTGCATTTTAACACAACTACATGCAAGATGATGCATGCAGGAGCTTATATTGTAGGCTGCATTCACAGAATGCATGAAGATATCTTTAAAGATGTGAATCTATAAAAGGTGTCTAGGGTTATCATTACTCCCCAAAGTGATGCTTGGCTAAGATATCTAATTTAATCCTGACACTCATAAAATGAAGTGCACTGATTAGGATCAATGATATAGCATTTTATGAGATTATTGGATTACTGCATTTAATTTTGATGGTCATTTTTCAAGTGAGGTACAAAGGAAAGAAGAACCACAAGAATGATTTTCCAGTTAGAAAATGTGGCCATCCATCACAGATTAAAAGCTCTGTTGAGAAGAAAGACTGGAAAACTTCATCCTAGCTCATATGTACTCATATGCTTAAGATCTCTAAGCATCAGACAAGATACTGATAAATGAGAAATTGTACTGGGACATTTTATTTTTCTCACCCCTGTTCTGCTCCAAGTTATTTCCCTGCAGCAGAATCTGCAGAACAAAACTTCTGCTCTTGCCTCTGCAGTTTCAGTTCATAATTCAGATCTTAGATTAAAACCCTGTTTTATTGATCATTCAGGTTAAAATGCTGGTTTGAACGTGCCTGGCTAAGACGAGAATGCACATTCCCCAGGCACTGACTCTAGAACAGGGCAATAATCTCAAGCAAAGGAAGGGGGTGAAGAGCTGGGAATGGAAACGGCTGAAAACACTGAGGCAAGATTTCCTAGTTACTCTGGTCTGATCCTCAATATGTGTTGGGGAAGTGGCAAGTCAGCAATGCTATTCTTTTGTGATACTGTGGAAAGAGTATTTTAAAAGTAAAATCTAATGCAGCTCAGTGAAAATAACTGCTAGGTAGAATGAAAGTAGTTGGGAATTACTTTTTTTTTTTCTGTCAAGACAACATAGTATTTCATTTTTCTTGGCAAAATGAAAGCCAAAATAAGTATGTCACATAAAAACTTTATTCATCCTGAATTTTTTCTGCAGGTTTCAATGAGCTGAAGTTTTAAATTAAATTCAGGCACATTTTGTAACAAAACACAAAAATAACATGCTTAGAATATATAAATATTTCAAACTCACAAATTTCTGTATTTTTTCGGAAGAGAGTGTTTGTGGACTCTGACATGGATTTGCAAATATTTTTGGACAATCTGTAAAGCATTTATTGTCCAACTATTTTAATACATCTTTAACAATTAGTATGTTCTAATATGAGACTTCAAATAGTGAAATGTCTATAAATGTGTGGTGAATGCATTATCAGTCAGAGTCAGGGATTTTGCATCTCCAGTTGAGAAGTTCTACACTTCACAGATTTGTAAAATGTTGTATACACAGAGCTAATCTTGTATGCACCCTGCATGTGATCTAGAAAATTTACAATATTATTCTAATGCTTTTTCCATTAGTTACTAAAATGTATTCTAAACCTTAATTCCATCTTTAATACATACTGTGTCTTTCCTGGAATACATGAATATATTGCAATTTGCAGCAACCTGAAATAGTTATTTCTATCTATATTTCTGCATTCGCAACCTGCCCTCCTTCAGAAATTAATTTCTACACCACAGAAAAATTCCACTGAACATTATGGAGTTCTCAATTTTGGAAAAGTTTTCCTTGGAAGACAATACATAACCATATTCACAAGACTATTCAGCCTACTTAACATTCCCACGTATCTTCCTACTGAGCTCTCTCATTTTAGGTATTTCTTGGGACCCATCACTTCACATCTAAAAGTAAAGCAGATTTTTTCAGGGCATAGGATTTTACTATAAAACAAATCTTTGCCTTGTAGGGTTTTTTCCTTTTTCCTGTGATTCACTCAAAACTCCCTTAAGGCACACAGACTTATGCAGCTTCCCCCACCCTTTATCATGGCAGCACATCATACCCCAAGTGTACAAGACCTAAAAATGGATTGTTTTTGTAGATGCACCAAAGAGATAAAGGAAGACATAATGGCATTTAAAAACATGCTTGAGATCTGCAGAGTGATTCACCAGTTATTTTTTAAAACAGAAACAGAATTGATCTGAAAGTTTACCACGTCTCACATATCTTAGGTACATGTTTTTTGCAACCACGAATGAGGACAGCAGAAAAGAAAAAAAATACTAATATATTTTGTTTTCACCTACTATTTTGCCTGTTCTTCATCTTTCCATTCTGTAGCATACAATGAAGTAGAATATAGGAGGCGAGAAAACTATGATAACAACTGTGGTATGTTTTTCTTTGAATCTTTTTTGTTTGTTTTTTAATACTAAGAACATTCGTATTATTTAGTGTTTCAAACTACTTTATCATGAAAAATATAAGAAGGTTCGGTTATGTTGAAAATGTCAGGGTCTTTGGGAAAAAAACATGGAAAACAGATGTTTGTTGTTTAAGGTTACAATGTAATTAAACCAATGGGACTAATAGTACTTATATGTTATTACTTAAGAAGCAGCTGTTCCTCCCACCTCCCGCTTCACTGACTGGATCGTATATACTTTCCATCCCCCATAATAGTATCTCCATGCCAGCATCAGTTTCCTCTTTCTAGCAAATTGGAGAGCGATCGTAACATAAACTTAAAGGAACCGTTCTCAAACCTTTGATGAACAGAGGTTGCTAAAGGTACGGCTATTCTTTACACGTTTAAGGTTCATTAGGAATTTGGCTGAATTCTATTAGCTTTGCCTAGTCAAAAATTCAACCTATCTTAAAGTTAGAATGAAAACACTATATGCATAAAACTCATATTATTGTAAAGAAACTCACATAAGTTCCTTGAGAAGGGGAAAGGCTAAGTTACATGTTAACAACTGTAGAAAATTTATTGGGAGGAAAGATATAGTAATTCAATTTCTTGGAAAAGACAGGAAAACATAGAGCATTTGTAGAGATGTCAGTCGCATCAGGAAATGGCTACTAGATTGTTAAAGTATATGCTTCCAGGGCAAGGCTAGCTTGAGAAACATACGGACTAGCAAACAGCACCCAATATATCATCTGCCAAATCCAGTTGCCTAACTTTCATAATGACCTGCATCTGATAAACGTAGATCCTTAACAACAACAAATTTACATTTGAATCATAAACTTTTCCTGCCCATAAGTTCCAGGACTTGTTTACATAGGGAAATTAATGTGGAAATAGCTACAGTAGGAATTAAGCAGGCTGTTTAATGAATGTATTACTCTTAGATGATACCAGGACTCTAAACAGAATAAGCAACTTCTTACCTGTCTATCTAGGGAGTTAGTGCATCGAGGCTGGCTCATAACAAATTCTTTTCTTAGGTTTCTGTAAATCAATTTGTTGTTACAGATTATTTCAAAACCCCTCATATGGTTAAAAGAAAAAAGATGCTCTCCTTCTCTGTTAAGCAGCTGACATTTTTTAGTTGCTATGAAGTTCTTGATCTCAGTGTTAACTTGAGGAACAAAATGTTAACAAAGAGACATAAAAATTATTCAGAGGATTTTATTATTTCACATATAAAGTCTACTTATGATTCTTACAGGTTTGATTTGCATATTTTGAGATATAGCATATGGACAGAGGCTCATATATATAAATCACATAAAAAGTTGGAAAGTAGACTACAAGGTACAGCTGAAATTTTCCTGATCACATTTGATAGAAGGCAGAGCTTTCTTCTTTAATGTAAGGGATATATGAATTTGATTTTATCTGTTTTATGTTTTTATATTGCTGCCTATGATGACAGCATCTAAATGGCAGGATAGACCGGGATATTACAATGAATGAATGAAGCGGAAGCGGAGTACAGTGCACTCCAGCAGCCCTCCCCTGGAAAGCAGTGCCAAAAAGTAGTCTCGAGCTTTTTAGAAAGTCTTTTAAATGGTGGTGAACATACAGAGATCAGAGAAGGAAGCAAACAGGCAAATGTGTCTACCATTTCTGACCTTTACCAGAGCTGAAAAAGCAGTGCAGCCTGAGTAACTTTAAGGCTATGTTTGAGTTAAATACTCAAACTTTGACATATTGGCTTACACAGGGAAAACCACTATATCAGAAGATGTTACTCTTTGTGCTAAACATAGGGTTAGAGAGTTGCAAGTAAGGTCAGAACCTGGTGCTCAGACAATAAAAAAGTTCTCCGAAGAAACCACACGAGTCATACGTAAATGCTTTGAATTTTCAAGTACAGTCTGTTCTTTCAGTTCATTAGCTCGCACTTTACACTCTGCCAAATTGCCAATTATAATACTCCAAAAAATATACAATCTTGAGCAAATTCTAGAGAACAGTGGCATTCATAATAGATTAATGCCAAGTATTTTAGTTTCAGCAGAAGGATAAAAATTACACAGTTTGGTTCACGAAGTAATGAATCAGAAGATTTGAGGTTCATTTTGGTACTACCTTTTTTTTTCTTCTTCTTTTTTTTTTTAATGGCATAGATGAGATTCTTTTCAGTTGTGACTTCACCCTATACAAAGCCCCATCCTGGGAACTCCCATTTTTGTTATCAGACTAAGACACTTAAAACCTGATTTTCAAGGATGCTGAGAGCCCTTCATTTCTCCTGGTTACAGTTGAGGCTTCCGGTTTTCTGCATTTCTTTTGTACCCTTCTCCAATCAGCAAGAAGCTGAGAAAGTACCCCCATATCTCACGGAAGAAAAGGGGAACAGAAAATACATAGCATCATTCAAAAGTGGGCTCTACTACTCAGCCACAGAATGCTAGGCCCACCCCATACTCTCATCAAATTGCAAACTTTCATTGATCTCAGTATTCGACATCTAGCTGCTGAATCCTTGACTTTTTAAAAAAAATAGAGAAGAAAATGTAATGTCAGCTTTGCACCTTAACAGGAACAGATGTATTCTTGGGTCATGAGAAACAGTCCTTTGCAATGCTGACATTCAGAACACCGTAGTGCTTGCCTACCACAGCTGACGAGAATTTGCTATATAGGTACTCACTAAGCATTGAAACAAATCTTTGTTTGTATTCATGTATGCACAGAAGCTTACAGAAAAAGACAATCTCTTGAAAACAGGAAATAAACCTACCTCAGCTGCAAAATTCTACTGAAGTCAACAAAGCTGCATGTATTTATACTTGCTAGGGATCTGGCCTAAGGATTTTTTCTAGTAAAGCCTGATGCAATGCCCACTGAAGTCAGTGCGATGATCAGAAGAGAATAACTGGAAATGCATAATTACACAAATGCAACATGTACAGAGGGAGAAAAGGGACGTTTTCATTTCTAAACATCAGAAAAATACTGGATGAGTGATATCCCCCAATGTGTGAAAAGGTTTGGAGAAATTTATATTTAATCCACAACACTGAATCACCCTTATGCCAGGCTCCATCTCTAGAATCCTTAGTCATGTAAATAATATAGGGCTTCATGTTCTCTTTAGTAAATATTAAACTTTTGCAGAGGAAATGGTAATCTCTGGAGCCTGGATTCTTTCAGTTTCTACCAAAGCATGTTTTTATTTGTGGCAAGGGGCAGAAATAGGAGGAGAACTGTTTTTAAATGAAAGATGCAAGGTTGTAATGAGTTTGCATGAATTTCAGAGGTATTTGTATCAATCAAATTAAATATGTGTTATTGAACATTTCCTGTGAAATCAGTATGAGGAAAAAAAATATTTTTCCCATAAGAATAATGGATAGCCAAGAGAATTCTCAAATTTACAGTAAATCAGAGCATACTTTAAAAATCTTATAATGTAAATCATCTAAGTTAATAAGTCTATTGAAATAATGGATCTGTTTTTCATAAAGATTTCTCTTATCTAAAGCAAAACATCTGACTGCTCATTTGTGCAGGGAAATGCAAACCACAGGAGGCAGTAACTGATGTAATATAATCAAGTGGTGAAGAAAGGAAAGAATATTGAAATAGAGATATTTCTACATGATGTGAAAGATTCGTACTGCATCTCGTTCATGTTCATTCTATTGAGAAGCCTGAACAGTCACTGTATTTGTCCCGAGTATGGTGTGTGAAATGACAGAAGTAAGGGTAAGCCAGTAACATAAACTTTAAAAGGGGGTGATTGTGAAAGTAAGGAATATTTGAGATCCTTCAATGCATTCAATGGAGTGATAGCTAGTGCGGCTGGGTACTATTTAAGCTTCTTAAGTCTACCAGCATAGCTATACCATCATCACAGTTGTTCGTACAATCTGTTAACCTTACAAAGCAGCGTAACGGTTTTGCAAAATAAAGAAGGATTCAAAACAGATCCAAACTTTTCCTTGATATAACATTGTACGAAAGTTTCTGATTTTAAAGTCTGTGAATTTGCAGTGGCATCACCAACAAGGTATATATTTACTAATACTACTGAGCCATCTTTCTTATGACCTGAAAAGTCATAACAAGTTCTGCAGACATTAGCCAGTTACGCCTTGAAGCAGTCCTGAGAGTACTGTAATTATGTTTTACATATGAAGATGCTGCAATATTATAGCCTTACGTATGAACCAATTCTGCAAAGCTAGAAAGTTCTTTGAGAGAGCTAAGAATAATAAACCAGCATAAGAAATTATTTTTGTTGGGGACTGGCTATTTAAACCAAATGCTATATAATATACGGGTAAAGGAAATTAGTTCTTTATTTGGCACACAGATTTAGGTTCAACTTCATTTAAATTCTGATCAATTCTTATATTCCTCTGTTTATTTTAAAACTAACCAAAGAGCTGCTTACAGAATATACCACGAGAAGTCTATTCACTTCCTTATAGTCTCTACAGTTCATAATTGAGGAAAGAATAGCTAAGCCACAGAATTATTTGAATTTCATTATACAGGGGAAGAGAAAAGTGGACGAATAGGGTTGTGAAAAAACAAAGAATTAACAAAAAGGGTCATATTGCATTAAGTCAAAAGTGAAGATATCAGAGAAAAAATGACAAATACCAAAATAAAAATGATAGAAGATGATTAGGAAAGAGATCCTATAACTATATTAATAAGATATGTAAATGAAAAGAGAATTAAATAAAATTATAAAGAAAGAATGAGAGGAAAATGGCTGAGATAAAATAACACCTGCACTTCACAAAGGTGCAGGTGAAATTTAGAAAAAGGACTAGTTATTTTAAGCATCAGAGCATAGGCACTGGAACTGTTGAGGGTGAGAAGAGATTATGCTGATGTGAAAATAAATTGGGAGAAAATAAATGAAAATATTAAACCAAGGCAAGGTTATTTTGTGATTATGAAAAAGAATGTGGCTGCCTGATTTTGAAATGTAAAACAGAGCAGTTGTTTGCAAGGATATATAAATGTCAATTCTACACAATGCAAAATGAGTCAGGAAAATATAAATAATTTTTTTATGGTGGGGAGGGTAAGAGATTGTATGGAGAAAGTCACTGACTCTGGTATGGTCCCTTTTCTTACATTTTGCCATAGATAGGAAGTGGAAAATGTAGTTATGTGACAGCTGTTTGCTACTGAACTCCAAATCCCAAGCAGTCAATATTTCAGAACAGGGTACTACGCTGTGCATCTGTAAAGAGAACTTAACAAGCAGCACATGCACAGGAAGAAACAGGGTGTCTCATAAATTCCAAGCCTTTGCTGGACCAAAAGCAAGGGACCAAATCCTGATTCCAACCTTGGAGTCTTCTGCGGCAGAAAGTATCTCCGTCTAATGAAGAAAGAATAACTTTTGCCTAAGTGATAGAATCCTCTTCTCCCAACTCCCATGAGTTCTACAGAACATTACTGTAGATTATTTTATCTACTGTAGATTATTTTATCACCCCTTGTCAGGCAACACAACATTCAGCTGTTTTTGGTTATTTCCATTAGCCAATGGAGGAGGAATGAACAAGCACCTTCACAGTACCTTACAGCTTAGAAAAATCTCAGATCATTCCGATCATTCCCAGATATTCTGCAGACTTTTCATATGATTCCGAGAGAGCTACTTATCCTTTCTGTACCTCAGTGTGCCACCTTTTAAATGAAATAATAGCTCTTCACGGGCCTGTGGATGTGGAAGATAATGATTATGAGATGCTTGCTGTGATGATCAGAAGCTAATACACATTCAAGATAGACGGTAATCCAAATGTCTTTGGGCATTAATTTCCAGGCTTTAAGGCCTGTAAGGGCACATGTGGAAGTCTTGGAGAACTGAAATATTAGATTATTTCATTTTAGAGAGCTATTTCATGCATCTGTTATCAATATGAAAAAAAAATCTTTACTGATGGGACTACTTTTAAATGCTCTCTTTTACATACTTTACCTATTTGGATTTTTTTTTTTTTTTTTTTGACTTGTTCTTCCAGCTACCAGACTCATGGTCTGCAGAAATGGCAGAGTGCAATGGAAGTTGTGACCTAGGCTGTTGATAACAGAGCAGCAAACTTTTCCAGACAACAAATATTATCAGAAGCTAAAGGAAATCAGATAAGCAGAAGCAAAGCTGAACAGGTGTTTTACTTCTGCATGCTACTGCAACATGAATAACATGAATAAAATGACTAGATTTTGCCACATTTCTAAAAATGGCTAGTGCTGTAAACCAAATGACAAATAATTAAAAAAAGGTGTTTTTTTTTCCCCCCCAACAGACTTTTGGAACTTGGGCTTAAATTTTAATCTTCAAAAGATGAAACACAACATTATTAAAATATTGCACTAATCACAAACTCACAAAATAGACTCCTACATTTCATATATCAATCTCTACCCTGACCACTGTTTCCTTATGACAAAAATTATTGTCCCTTGAACTATGGCACCTCCAAGTATTACTCATTCAATTAAAACTTTCAGGTTAAATAATAAACCAGAAAACTCTGGAATGCTTTTTCTAAAGCAGATCACGCTACAAGCAGGAGCACTGGCACTATCAAAATTGCAGCACAGGATAGAGAATAATTGCCAAGAAACCTCTGAATTTGGCTTTCTGGCTTGAAAAAAAAATAAAGAATCATATCTGAGTGTGTAAGGAAGAAGGCTGTATTAAATAGAGATCTTGAAAAAGCGCTATAATACTCATGCACTAATACAATCTGTACATTGGTCAAAACTGCCAGCATAATTCACTCAACTTAAATCAAAGAAAATATCTGGCATGTCACAGACATATGAAAAAGAAAAGGAAAAATGTCACCAACGAACAGCTAGTACAGCTCTTAAAATCATTTTCTTATGCTCAGAAGTGAATAAACAAAAGGAAGCATGCCTCTCAATTCTTAGAATTTGCTTTGCCTTGAACCTCGTGCAGAGAACATAGATAATTGATTCCTCCCCACCTTTTTCTTTTCCTCTTTTTTTCTTTTCTTTTTTTCTTTAAGTGAGGGGGTATCTGGGAAGTTAGATTTATAGAACAAAAGAATGTACTATGGAAAGAAAGAAAAAAGCAAAAAGTGTCAACTGAAGTTACACTGACAAAGTTAGCTCAGCTCTTCTGAAAGGACGACTTGTTATTTTCCTCTGTCTGGTTTGATTAGTCTCCTCTTTGCAAACGCTCAAAATATATATTAAAAGAAAGAGTTCTTTATGTGAAGATCGAAGTACATATAAGCATAAATGTGGATTCTTCGAGCTTTACCAACATGGGAAAGTCTGAAGAGGTTTCTTTACCATCAGTAAAAGTTTTGACATACCTAATCTTTAGCCAGTTAGAGCATCCTGGCTTTTCCTTCCAGCCCTTTTCTTGTCCTGGCAGTAGTCTTTATGCATCCACACTATGCTACGCTGATCAGAGAGGGGAACAGATCTCACTGACAAGTAAGCCAGTGGAGAAAATAATGTTTTTGGTTTGGCTGAATTTCACAGTTCTGGTCAATCTTGAACTGCAAAACTAGCTGCTTTAGCACAAAGAAAGGAAAGGGAGAGGAAGTAGCAGCTGGAGGTGCAGACTGTTTAAACCAACACTGCTGTCAAAAAAATATACTTTCCAGTATAGCTTCAGTCTTTTTGAATATTGGTTTAAGTGGTAACTGGTAACTGCTTACTTTGTAGCTTACTTTGTCTGCTTTATTTTCTGCAAGTAGATAGCTTGATTCTGATATACACTTTTCTCCATCATTACTTAGTTCATTTACTTCTGCTTCAAGTTGCAGACAGTGGAAAACCTTGTTTACAATGTTATGATACTTGCCATAGGATTATGTAGGCCTTAATTAAATTGAAATAGTCTCAACTGTAATGTTTTAATGCACAAACTATTTAAATATCTCCATGGTTTAACCACAACTAACCACAACCTGCTTTTTTCTTTTCTTTTCTTTTCTTTTTTTTTTTTTTTTTTTTTTTTTCTGTGCAGCTGCTCAGTAAACTGGGAAAGAGAAATTGAAAGAAGAATATTCAATGGTCATTCACAATCCAACTTTTCCCTTGATGACATATGGAACTGATAAATATACTAAGAGCAAAGTTGAAAATGCCTCGGGATTCAGGAAGCAGAAGATTCTTATACAGACCAGCTGAGTCTAGAAAATGAACTATATAATCTTTTGGAAAGTTTAGAATTGGCCTAACATTGTGTCCTGGTTTGACTAAAGGTAATTAAAAGCTTATCTTTTCAAAGACTTAAGGAAAAGCCATTAGAACTGTTTCACATGTTGACTCTGGGACTTAAAATATTTGCATGAGCGCTGATGTATTTTTTAACATGAAATGCCTTCACTCAGAGTTATTTCATTTTTTAGTCATTTCCTTTTAAAGCTCAAATGCAAGATGCAATACATCTTACAGACTTTTTCCCCCAGAAGGATATGTATTTGTAGTGCAATACATGCCTGAACAAAATACAGTTTTACCTACAAGGCTTAGCAAGTCATGCTACCTATCAATTACTAAATAATGGGACACATTCTTCTTTCATTGAGCTCTTCTTGAAGAAATCTGCCTAACAGGGAGTTTAAACATTCTCCTGCTAATTTTATTGTCTTTATGTATGTTTATGTAAAATAATAATGATGTCCTTTACAGAATTTTGTAATAGACATTTTTGTAATATCTGCCAAGATGGCAACTGTCTGATCTATCTAAAGTTAAAATGAATATTGTAATTCTATACTGTAATACTGATGTAATTAGCATGTGAAGGAATTAGCTACTATAATATTGGATGCTATAGAAACCTCAGGTTATAAAGATAATTAGAGACTGAAGAGGTCTGCTCTGTGTGATCCTTCAGGGCATGGATAAGAACAGCTATGCTAGGCTTCTGCTCTACACTGGCCTTTGGAGAAGCCCATTTTTTTCATTGACTATAGTGAGAGCTTAAGGATTTAGCCTAAGCTAAAATTAGCCAGTGTGTATTCCTCCTAAGTACTAATCCATAGATTTTCATCAGCCTCAGTGGATCTTGAATTAAATTCTTTGTCCATCCTCTGCTAATACAGTATAATTTGTGAAACTATCTCTCAATAAGAATTCTGTTACATGGCTTGCTGCAAAGAAAGAGATTCGGAGCCTCAGCTCATAGTTCCCATTTAAATTTTATTTTTTAATATTAAATATGTAAATCTTATATCCATAAATAATTCTAAAATGTTGCTAAAAGGATATAATCTCCAAAAGTGAAAGATAAAAATGTGTTTGTGAATTACGTTTGGAAGGTGAAATCTGTTTGAATATCCATGGCATCTAGTATGAAAGTATATAATGATTATTTCAAGCACCTTAGAAAAATGTATAATAGGCCATAGTGTAGTATTAAACCTAACAGAAAAATATTTGAGTGATATTTTTTGTGAAACACAGCTTACTTGTTTCACCTGAAACATAAGACAGGAAAATCAATACGCAGAAGTAGATTAAAGAATTGTCCAGAATGCTTTATATAAAGCAACACAACTCAGTGCAAACCACCAAAATCTAAAAAGGAAGTATTAAATCACAGAAAACAAATAAGATAAGAAATCAGTATTGAACACAGACTGTAAAACAGAGAACATAGAGCTTATATGTAGCAAAGCAGCTGAGCTGAATTCTGAGATACTGCTTTTTACCTAGACAGACACCTTAGATTCAAACAGCAATATCACCCTAGCACGGACAGTTTTGAAGTCATGATTCCACAGACAGCCCTCAGCTCAGTGGCATCTCCCCCCTGCCCCCTGCTCTTCTCCTCTCCTTGTCTTCCCTCACGTGGCTCTCATACAACTGTTTGCGGAAGCCGCGCAAACTGCATCGGGGAATTGATCTGGATCTCGATCTAAAAATAAACCCACAGAAAGTAACTACTCAGGACAGGAATGAGCTTTTGATAGCATGGCACTGATAAACGAATGAAAAAATATGGTCTAAACGAACAAATTATTGTTTAATGTGCTATTTTAATGTAGAGTGTTTGGTACTCAATGAACAGTTCCTATGCAAAGCAAACAGAAAAGGTCATTTAGTTTAGCTACTTTGGAAAGTAAAGATCTCACTTATTAGACTATAAATATGCCATATAGTTATACCTTTTGTTCAGAAAGAGGAAATATTACTTTTGTGTCAATACATTTCCTATATTTTCCAACACGGAAGCTAATGCCAATATTTACATTGTCCTTCCAAGCCTGTAATAAGGCGGTCTGGCACAAAGCAGAACTTCGAAATGGGTGAGTACTTTCTTCTGAGCTAAATCTGATTGTTAATAGGAATAAAACTGATTCATTTTGGTTGCTAAACCACATATCTATTAGCTCTTCAACTCCGAGGGAAAAAACAGGGTGAAAATATAGTGAAAATTAATCAACCTTGATGGCTGATTTTCAGAACCTGTAGAATCTAGTCTTTGAACCTACCTTGTGGCAATGAAAGTCTGAAAAGAAAGTATGAGTGAAAAAGAACAATCAATAAGCAGAATAGTTCCTCCAGACAGACACCAGAAAAGTGTATACCTATCTCTAATAAATTTGTAATTCATAAAGATGCAACATGATATTATTTAAGTCACGGAACCTTCCTAGCAAATGCTCAGGTCTTTTGCCTTTAGACACAAAACCTTTGAGTATTCCTTTTGTTTTCTACTTCCTTGGAAAAAAAAGGGAAAACAAATGGTGCATTTTTTCATGATTTTCATGATTTTTTCTTACGCAGTTCTGAAGAATTTATTCTAAAATTTTATATGCCTGCAAGTAAACACAGATAACTGTGGAGTCCTGTAAGCAGTGATTACTAGCTGCAACACTTTGTACTTTGAAATGTTTGGGGATTCTCCAAAATTCTTATTGCAATGGAAAATGCCTTACCTAAACTTAATAAAAACATTCCTTGATATTTTAGGAGATGGGAGAAATGAAAAACATGTTATGTGGAAAGTTATATGTTATATGCATATGTTATATGAAAAATATTCTGATTCTACAGAAATTGTATGGGAAAAAAAGAGAGGAAGCTGTCAGCTCTCCTTACCCATTCCTCCAGACAGAAAGGAGTGATAAAAAAAATCATTTATGAATTCCTCTACATCTACCACAGATTTTTCTTATATTTGGGATACATCTATTAATTATAGTCTAAGAATTTACGTATTTTTGAGAAGGCCATGACACGAAAACTAAGCAAAGGGGGAAAATTCTCAGGACATTTTTCAAAGGCCTGATCTTTATCACTTATCTTTCAGTTGGGACTAGGCCACCTTATTTGCTCAGGAGAACTCTCTCCAGCTCTTTCCTGCTCATCTACTAATCTGACCAGCTGCTGAACTTCTTTTGACATATTCCTAATTTGCTTATCAATTTGATTCTAAGTCTTGATCTGATGACCGCATTATTCAAATTACTTTATTTAAAATTTTGTTAGGCATTTAATAGATTTGTGATTATTCTGTTCTATCATCAAAAATGTACCTCAGAAAAAGCATTCAGTTCTGTTTCTTTCAAAATTACCAGAAAAATCACATATTTTAGGTGGCAAAAAAGGAAGGTGGGGGGAATTAATAAGCAATATGTTTAGCTTCACTCCTAAATTCATGTTTAGGTAGTTCACTGAATAACATAGAGTCCTTATATGTGTGACTGTCTGCAAAGACTAGATTATCATAAAGACTTCTTATAGCTTTCACTTATAGTAGGTGTGTAACCTGCTACACCTCAGTGGGCTTCAGAAGAGAAACATGGCAGCATTGTCCCCAGCACAGCTCTCAAAATATGTGAGAACAGATGAAAATATAAAAATGTACTGACTAGTTATCAAGGATGATACTGGTCCGGTGCCATGGGACAGATATAATAGATAGCCCTTTTGCAGAGCATCTAGAAAAGGTAGCCTCATGTAATGGAGACCAAGAGACAAAGGACGTGACTGTTCTTTGGGAGAAAAGGGGCTTTCATGAACTGTGATCTTTCCACATCAGTCTTGGTAAATCCTTCAGCTATTTCAGTAAGTTTAAGTGAAAACTGTCAGATACAAAGACCAGAGTATTTTTTTTTGCCAGTGCAGTGCAACAGGGAGAGCAACGGTACAAACTTCAGCTGCCCAGGCCCTTGGGCCCAATGCAGACTTGGCAAGACGACCAATTTACACCTGCTCATGCTTAGCCTGAAGTGATATCACCAGGCAAGCACCATCTGAAACAGAGCTTTAGGCAGCAGAGTTGCACACCAGGAAGGAAACTAAGAACACATCAAATGCTAAACTGCTCTGCAGCTGGGTGCTACATGTGTATTTTCCTAGGAACACATCGTTGGTAACTGCAACGTAACACAACCTAATAATGGCCCGTCACCAGAGCCAGTGATGTAAAGCCTGACAGCTCTCTACCAGCAAAGAACTTCCCTGTGCCAGAGGGATTCTCTGCTGCGAGAATCCAGTTGGTTTGCCCAGATCATGCAGCTAAACAGTGCTGCTGGAACACATGTTCCAAACTAGTAACATGCAAAAACCTGCCTGTTTAAGCATGTTGAAGCATGGAGCAGCTCTGTATCATGCATAAAGTTGCTAGCATGCATGCTTCCCTCACCGGAAAGGGAGGATAGTAGAATACTGACGCACTAATACTCCAACTAAAAGCAGGTTGGAGGCACACTGTCATCTTACCAGGCTCAGCTTAGAAGCAACTCATTTTCATAGTTCTGAAATGAGCCTGAAAGAGCAGCATTTGGTGGGACCAAAGGATACCCTCCTCCATTATACTTGGGCAGCCAAAAAGCTGCCCTTTGAAATGCTTATTACTGAGTTGATTAAGTGAGTTACTGAATGATTAGTGTGAAAGTAATAATTATTTGGAATTTGATAAGATAATGAATTATCAAGGCAAAAAGAGTGAGGGCTGAAAAAAGAATCTTTCAGGAGCTAAGTAACAAAGGTTACAAACCTGGTTTGCAAAGGTATGAAGAGGAGAAGATATAGCAGCCAGATGTCTCTGTGACCATACAGTTTTTAAGTTATTCAAAAACAATGGGATGCACATCTGCAGTCAGAGAGGAGATATATCTTTGCACTATATTTGGAAAGCTTGGAATGGGACTACTGAGATTACCAAAGGAAATTGTAACTGCAGCAATTCATAGGAGGTAATTGTGATCCCTCATAAACCAGTCTGTGCCCTGGACGTGCAGGATGAAAATCTCACCTATCGCTCCCAGGAAGCAGCTTCTCCCCTAGTCATCTGGCAGTGCACAGCAGGTTCCTCCCTCGCAGCACAGCTACACTCTTTGTAACACAAGGACTGAAATTCTGCTTTGCTTCTCTGGGATGATGCTTCAGGTTAGTAGCTCTTTATTCTCTAATTGTTTGAGCAACTGACCTGACCCAATCTTGTCCCTAGCAAACTTTCAGGAGTACATGCAGATATTTTACGTAGGAATTTAGTAAATGGATTTCCATCAATATAAACCATCCAACAGAGGAACAGCTTGTATAAAGCTATGCACATATCTGCCGTCATCACAGACCACTCGGGCTTTGCTCTCATGGTTACCATGATATCATCACAGTCCCTCAGAGTGGCTACTGCCTTCTCTCTCACCAAGAACGTCAATTATTAATGCCTGTTCATCATAACAACACATAAATGAGAAACTCTTTCTTTTCTCTCCCCATATATTCTATAAATATATATATATATATATATATATTGTCTCACATAATTTCTAATAGAAAAGTGCTTGTGGAAAAAATGCATTTGCAAATGTTCAAAATAAAGGATCTGCCTCTCCTGAATTAACTGGCTTGTTAATTACCCACAGCAAGTGTAAGGGATATTTATCACTAGAAAAGAGATAAGCAATGCAGGTGGAAAATATTTATGTAGGCTAGACAACTGTTTCTGGTGCCAAAACAAACAGGTGCAGATTTTGTTGATGCAACAAACATGGAAACAAAACCAAACAGAGAGTTGATATGGTATGTTTCCGTACCATAAACACAGACCCTAAAAAGTAAAACAAAAGATGTTCTGTTTGCTTGGTGGAGATACTTTCAACATTACTCATGTAAGGATTTCTTCTTTACCTTTTGAATTATAATGTGAAAGGTTTACCTGGTGCGATCTGTTGTCCCACAACAGATGCTCCAGTATTCCTGATGGAAATAATGTGGCTTATTCATCACCATTTTTCTTGGTGGTCTCACCTCAGATAGCAGCTTGAAATGGGTACTGGAAAAGCTACCTTACCAGCATCTTTCTCCTCATTTTATGGTTAGAATCATTACCGTGGCCACTCTCCCATCATAGCTGCATGCTAATGTAGATGCAACTTCATCTATGTCCATATTCCTGCTTTGGTTCACATAGCAGAGTAACGTCAGGGCATGCAAACGAAAACTAAATCAAAGATGCGCACCAGCTTTGATTGGTGTTTTGTCTACAGATGAGTAGAGCTCATCTGAAGTAACCCACTCCCAAAAAAGGGTACAACATTAACTTGCATCCTCAGCACCCACTCTTTTACTCAACAAATTCATTCCTATTGCACAATGTTACTCGCTAATGTAGTGAGCCAATTTTAAGCTTCTTATTTGTTTTAATTATTTGAAAAACATGTTTCCTTGTTCCTATTCCCTAAGTCACATTTACACACAAACACAGATTGTATTGCACTGTTTTTGACTGAAATTGTAAAAAAATGAAGAATTTTTTTAAGTGATAACTCCTATTGACTGCATTGAGAAACTCTAGCCTAAATTTTTACCATCTATTCTAGGCCAGATAAATTTCATCTCCTTTTAACTATTAACAGCTTAACTGATACTTAACTTCCCTGCTAACCTATCAGGTTCCATATCAGTCAATATAAAACGCTCATTTGTTAAGCTTATTTTCCAAAAGAGAAACAAAATACTGCAGAAGATAGCAAAAGCTCTATGAGTTCTGAGGCGAAACGTGCATAGTACTGAACAACAGAGGTGCAACAAACTCCTCCTTTTAAGGTGTTTATGACTTGAATGATAATCTTACCTGTCTTCTAAAATAGCTATTTAATATATTTCATCAAAGCAGTCTGAAATCAACCATGCAAGTAACTATAAAATGTTTGAACAACATTCCAGGTTCCTCTGTTGCCATTTCCTTATACCCAGCTTTCAAAATTATGCACAATTTACATAAAATTAAGAACAAGAAACAAGATATTTTTTCCCCATTTTCTTTAAAATGCGCTTGTATAATGGCACATATTACCTTATATACATTTTAAATAGTTCTGTAAGCTTACAGGGAGAAATATTTGAGTAATTCTTCCAACTGAAAGTTTGGGTTGGGTGGAGCAGGCCAGCTATTTCTCATTTGAATAATGACATTTGGCACAATGGTGTCAATTCTGGGAAGCTGAGATGACAAAGCAACACTACATTATCACTGTACTGTGCCAACTGCTTTTGGGATCCTGGTCACAAATGCAGAAATATTTAATATTTAAATATCTTAATTTTAGAATTCAGAAATTGCACAAAATTCCCAGATTTACTTTTAAAAAGTCTGTGGTTGCACATGTAATGGTTAACTCAGAGGCTCAAAAACCAAAGGCTCAAAAAAGAAAATGAGAAACTCACACTAATAATTTTTCAAAAATTATCTTTTTTTTTAAGCTAATGTCATGATTCTTGATTCAGGCATTCTTAATGTTAAATACAAGGCACTACTGCAGGAGAAATTATTCAAAAATCCCATCTGCATTGTGATAATTGAAATTTAAACAGAGGTTTTTTTTTTGTTTTTTTTTTTAGTGTGTGAAAGGTACCAAATGATGACTGCACGATCTTTTAAACACCGAAGTCCTTGTCTCTGTATGGTACTAAGATGAGTTTAAATCCTATATGAAGGAAAATTTAATGTTTTCTTTCTTTCTCTCTCTCTTTTTTTTTTAACAAACATGCGTATTTATCAGGGTTTTTTTTGTTTGTTTTTGTTTTATTTTTATTTTTATTTATTTTTTTTTTTTAACTTACAATAGCGTTTTTAGCCACTGGAGCTGAATGGATAAACTCTGCTTTGATTAGAAAATTATGATAGGGGGAAGAGCATTTTTTCATGGTCCATCAAGAATTGAACATTATCAGCTATGAATAACAGAGTATAAGTATAGGGAAGAGATATTGGAGGGTCTGAGTGATTGGGAACTAACTTTGAACTTTGGGAATCAAAGAGCTTGGAACAAAAGACCTATATGAGAATTTCAGGTGTGTTTTTAGACTGCATGTGTACTCAGGAGAGGGGCTGACCAGCAGAACACAGATGACATAGGTCCCATGGAAACAGTGGATGACAGTCCTCTGTGTTAAGCTTGGTGTCTGAATTCCATCATTCTTTATTAGAAAGATTGTTAGATTTGCTGCAATCATTGGAGGTTACATTATTTCATGGTTAGTTACTGGCCAGTTGAGTTTTGTGGTCAAAGACAGGCAACAAGATTATCCCTGAGATACAGTCTCATGACTGAAGGTCTCATACTGATGATAATAACTAATAATAATGGCAACAGCTGAAGAAATATCTTGTATATTCATAACTACGTCGATTATTACTTGTTCTGCAGTGTATTTACTAGTTGCTTCATTTTGCTAGTCTGGGGTGTGAAGAGGCTACAGGCTGAGGAAACTGAGGGGCAGTCTACTCACAATTCTGTGGAGCTTAGGGCATCCACTCAGTAATATACCTTTTATGGGGCTTAATGATGGATGAGGTTAGGGTATACTTAGGTATGGCAAACAGCTTTAACTTATTCCTTGGGGATGTACTTTCTGATAACCTCAACTAGAAGAATCAGTTACACTTTCAAGAATGGCCAAAGCTACATTATGATGTCTCAAGAGCACACAGCTATAGAGTAGTTAGTGTAGGGTAGCTGGTGCAGTGTAATTGATTCCCTAGCTTCCTGTGCACTAACCTCTGCAATTAATCCTTGAACTCATTACCTGGCCTGAACTGTGAAGAACTCACTTTTCTTCTCATCTCCCTGCTGCCCAGAAGTCTAATCTCCACCCCAACCCCCCTTAGAGAAGGGAAGACAGAAAAGAGAACAGGATAAAAATTAATAGTTTGTTAAGAAAAATCAGTTTTTCAAGGATTTCTTGCAGAATTGCCAGCATCCAGTGATGAAACAGGGTACAGCACAGCCGCTGCTTGGAGGAATCCATGACATTCACAGGCTGGGTAGCAGTGGCTATAAGGCCTCAAAGTTACTACACTAGCTGTAGTGAAGGACAGTGCCTGAATCAGAGAAGAGCTTACGGTGACACAGGTCATGAGTAGACCAGTGTTTTAATGTGTTTGGATGTGTATATTTCCATGCTCTTTTAGGAAGGGGAAGGAATTTTATGGGAAAATTAACATGTCTATTACAGCAGATGATAGTCACTACGAAGTGACTATCTTCCATTTAAAATATTAAATTTCATAGGACCAACTCTATAAGATACTTGACATTCTCAGTGAAGCCAAAATTACCTTTACACTTGGCCCTCACAGCTTAGTATCCCAGAATCCACAGTATTTCAAATTTGTCATTATGTTAAATCTTTGCTGCTACCTTACTGTTGTCATTGTTGCTAGAAATATCTGCAAGCTTATCAAAGGTTATTCACTAATTTTTGAACTCATGTGCTCTTAGGAACTTTTGTTAAAGAGTGCTTGTATGTGAGGTCTCACTGCATTTTACTTTAAGACGTTTTGCCTGAGTCTAAGTTTCATCCAGTATAACCTATAAGCTTTGGAGATTTTCTAAGTTACGCTGATAAAATCATCTATTGTTTCCCTTTTCCCAGCAATTTTATTATAAACCGTCTTCAAAATTATTTGCAGATTCTATTTCCTGTTGCTGTTTCAGCAATCCATTTCAGTGATTGCTACATAAAATTTTTCAGTGTGCTAATTCGCGTAGCTTCATTCTATTCTATTCTATTTACCACAGATTTTTAAAAATCTATTGTTTCATGTATTTCTTGAGCACCCATCTTAAAATGAAAATGCAAAATACACATTTCAGAGTATGCTACCAGCATATGCCAGTAGACTTACAAGTTTTAGTTTCTCAGCCACTGAGTAAATCAGGAAAAAAATGTTCTGTTAGAAAGAATACCACTGTTTATATACGTGAATACTCCATTCTTATTAGCCACCTCCTTTGCTATACCTGCAGTACTTGGGAAATGCTTGATTATGTTGTCTTTAATTTCTTTATGCAAAGCAGAAACCCTGTAGCTCTATGAAATATTCCTTCAAATTCCTAACTGCATAATTAATTCTATGGAAGGAACTGTGCCAACTGTTGTCCTGTGCCAGCTAGTTACTATGACAATGGTGACTGTTCAAAGAACGGACATTACTTAGCATAAGTGTATTTATTTATTGCAGACTTACTAACGACTACCGTTAGCTGCATGATGAATCAAAGTACTTTCTTATACTTCAATTTCTTGCCTGGAAAAAATGTGATATTACCTTCAGCTCAAGCTGGAGGTGAAGGCAACTTCTCCTTTGATACCTCAGGAGTGCATTTTTCAGTTTGTCTATTGTACCTATAAAATCTTAGCAGAATATCTGCAATAAGAGCCTTTAAGTCAAAATCATGGACTGCGCACAGTCTTGCTTCAAAAACACATTGAGACACAGCTGAACACCTCAGCAGGAAGACCTACTTAAAAGTCCCTCCACAACACCAGAACATTCCCTCAGGTTATTGTACATGCAATGGGAATGCCATGGTCTGGAAATTGTTGCAATCTGAACCGCCACAGGTCTGAAACATGTATTTCAGCATGCCTAATTCTACGGTCCGTAAAAAAATGCCCTCATGCCGCATCCAGATATCAGCAATATCTGTCTCCACGTAAAGCAAGCTTTGCTCTTCAGAACCCTTAGGCCTCTCTCCTTTACTATTTTGGCCACACCATAGAAATGCAAGCTGCCTATAAAGAAAGTGTTGTTTTTTTCTAAAAGACCTTTCTGTGACCAGAAATCTCGTCTGCTTTCCATGAGATGTCCAGGGGAACATAGTTTCTCTCTGGACTGAGGCGAGAGAAAGAAGACTGTCTGGGAGGAAGAAGAGAAAATACCCTGTGTAGAAGCACTCTTTCCATCATTGAGCAGGATGTTGTAGATGATGTACATACAGCTCTTCCCTCACAAGAGACATGGTTGCTGCGACCACAGCCAAGGTAATGCTAGTTACTAAATACAGCATACTTTTCAAACCTTTCTTCGTGTTTGCAGGTAGACAGAAACTGTTAGTTTGGTCCAGAATGGTTACAAGTTCCAAAACACTGTGCAAATAGCCTTACCCTGAACATCAGGCTGACACTGATGAACTATAAAGTTACGGCTTCTATTGAGGAGGTCTCTGTTAGCAGGTAGGGTAGATGAAACTAAGATGCTATGGAGACAACCTAGGAATATGTAAATTATGTGAAAAAATTCCTGCCTGCATTGTTATCATGGGGAAAGGTTTTGGGAACACTGTAATAGGGTGAAGAAGCAAATCTGGCTTCTGCTTACATCTACTATGAAATGAAATCTTGAGTTTCTTATCTAAAGTTTTCAAGCCTAACTTCATATGAAATATTACTAATATCAGTGACATATCTTAGTATACCATCACATACGTTACTCATGCCACAGATCAAGGGCTCTGAGAACATATATCACTTATTGCTTCATACTTTCCAAAACCAATCAGTACTTAAGGTTGTTTAAAGGCAATATGATAACTGTCTCTCTTTTTTTTTTCCTTCTAAATAAAAGCATTAGGTCTCTTTTCCTAGAAAGAAGCAGTATAAAATTAGAGTTTCAGATGATACTTAGTGTTAGCTCAGCACTTTGAAGAACTAGGACATTATTTAGGTGTCTAAAGATGAACAAAGGAGCTCAATTTTAGGCAGCTGTTAAACATGATTTTCCCATTAGTGTAGAATGGCAACATACTGAATGGAGACTTTATGTGACATCTTGTGTAGAATGGAGCACATTGATAGCATAGAATCAAGGTTATAATAAGTAGCTTAATCTATCTCTTGTTTTCACGGCTTTTCCATATGGCCTCATCTATAGTTTTTCATAATAATCTTTCTGTGCCTGTTCTTACTTTGGATTTCAAAATCATTTCAGAAAGTCTTTTCTGTTTGCTGAGCCCCTGCCCAATAATAATTGAATTCTAACCAAAGCTCTTAGACAGTATTATAATTATTAATCATTAATAATAATATGAGGCTTCTACAGATTCTATTCTCTGTGCTTCCATTGACTTTCTGTATTAAAATTTCTAATCCCTTCACAGCTTTCTATCTACTCTTTGATCTAATATATTTAGATGGGGAATCCTTGAACTGTTTCATTCTAACTGCTTCTAACTGCTACCAGTATTTTTACTATTGGAATAATGTAACATTTATACTATTACATATCAAAATAGCAGTAGTAACTAGAGATACGGTTATAAAAAAATAAATAAAAATACACAGTATATGTAAAATCTATGACCCTATTTATAGGAAGGAGGATTTCTTCACCATCTTTTGGTGATAAATGACTCATTCTAGCTATACTATGACATCCAGGAAATTTTCCTAAAATGATATTGCATAATTAGGAAACAGCATTAAGAAATTCACTGCAGTTTATAAAATATTTAAAATAATTACATATGATTTTGTCAGTAGTTCCCACAGCACATAGCAATAGTCTAGAGTTACTGAATGAGTCATTCAAACACCAAATCCCAGTCTTGTGTGTCAGTTGATTGCTGCTCACTGATTACAAATTTTTATTAAGTTTGATGAATATAATTGCTGTTAGTTTGGAGAGTGATATAATAGGTCTGTTTTTCACTTCATAATTAACTTTTGGGTCAATTTAGATATCAGCTTATTAGTTTAATAAGAGACCTAAATGTCCATAGCTCTTCAGCGATATGATCTTGCAGGGTACCCAGACACTCTCTCAAAGGTGCATTAGACTATATGCAATTTGGCTTCCTTGACTGGTCCTGAAAGCTCAGCTTCCATGTAAATGATCATCATCCCTCCAGTGAAGTAGGTTGTTTTAGGAGGGTGTTCTGTGGAAGATGCTCACTCTGCTCACTAACTGAGAAGACAAGCCTGAGCAGAGCTCTTGGCAGCTGTGACTAGACTGTGACCTGTACCCTACCTAGCTTCTTTAAACTTAATTTGGGCATCTCTGTATTCAACTACCGTCTTTACAATAGCCTTACCTCAACTTCCACTGCTATGTTCGTATTCACGTGTTGTGCCATTTTATCTTTTAAAATTTCGAGTACATTCACCTTATGCTGCTTACTGGACCTCCTTTTGGTCCAGTGCTATCTAAAGAATGAGTGAGAGAGTGACCCTGCAAGTCCTGTGAGAATGCACTCACCTAGAGTACTTACTCTAGGTCCTTTCTCCAGTGAATTGCCGGCTATTTATTCGAAGTGGAAAAGCTTCGGAGGAGGACTAGAAGAAGACACTCAATCACATATCCTTAGGGCATTACCTTGGGAGTCAAAAGAGTGCAGAGATCAGGACTCAAAACTTTCTTCAACTTAAGCAGAGTACTTGAAAGTAGTTATTCCACCTGCTGCTCAGGCACCATCTTCAATGAACTACTAGTTTTAGTGGGATGGGTTAGGAATGAGAATGTCTATTTACAGTTGAGAGGGATGTCACATAGCCTGGTTGCCTAACCTCCATGAGAATGCAGGCATAAACAGTTGTTTCTCCGTGGTCCAGAACTAGACATCCAGCTGGACACAAGCTCACTTCCTTTTTCAGTTTCCCACAGATGAATTTGGGAAGCTATTAAGTTTGTGAGCCTCTGGGAATCCCATTCTTCAATATTTATTTTCTCAATGCACTTTATAGAGAATCTAGACATCAGTATAGGGTGAGGAGTTCCTTATATTCCATTCATTAAGCAATTTTATAATTAAATCTTTAGGTACATTATTTGAGTTTGTCTTGCTTAAGTCATTAGATCTCATAACATTTTCTGCACTTTGTGTTATGTAATCCTACAAGCTTAACATCCTAATTTAAAAGAAACACAACAAAATGAAGTATAACTTCAAATAATAACAGTTTTCAATTTATTAGTTTGTTCCTAGTAATAGGTACATGTTTGCAAATATTTTGCTTAATATGCTGAAGCAAGTGCTAAGACACCTTCTGTTTGTTTGTGGCAAACAGGAGAGAGTAATTTTTTGAGAATTGTCATTTAAAGCTGTGACTCTTCACATGTTCATTATGCATAAAAGTAATATGTTATGCCTGGTACTTCAAAAATACAATCATAATAGTTAGGAATTTGCAAATGATTGCTCTAAGTTTGAAACTTCAAGCAAAATTCAATGTAATTTTAACAAAAAACTGAAAATGTAGTTTATATTACTGCTTTTCATTCTTGACAACCGTACTCTTTCAGCTTTGAATTGTAGTAGGAATAACAAAAGTCAAAATAGCACAACTGGAATTTTGTTGGTGGTGGCAGTGGTTTTGCTGAAAATATCTGCAACCCAGCTAAGAGTCGCAAGCTCTCCTACTGTCATGAGATCCTGAGGCAAAGTATGAGCTTACTTAAAAATGGGAAAAATTTGCATTGACAAAATTTGTAGGAAGATGCTTCTAAAGCACAGAGTTTTGGCCTTACTATTCCTGAACCCAAAAGGATCAGAGTTTCCCAGTTCTGAATACTCACAAGGCATCTAATACAAGTCTGCTGATCATACCGGTCCTGTTATGGATACAGTTGTTTTTCACAATACTGGTGTTTTTAGTTCTATACTTCATGGTACTGAATAATCTTGGCACTTCACCCTTCTTAATTAAAGGAAGGATGACTCTTAAATGGCTCATTAGTTGTCAAGATATATCTTTTGTTTGTTCTGTAATGAATCCATTGTCAAAGAATATTCCCAGCAGTAATAGTGGTATTTGATGATAAATAAAGCCAAATAATGAACTGATTTATTTTGTGGTTCTGTGTCTTAAGCTTTACAGTAGTTTTGTATTTGTCTTGTCATTTGAAGGGTTAGAGGGGGAAAACATTTGTTTTTTTTTCTCAAAAATACATGTACATACTTTAAAAATTTTGTACCACTATCTATGATAACAACACAGCTTGATTACTAAAAAACATTATGTTTATATGTCATATAACATTGATTGGGGATATATTTTACAATATTCCTGGAAAGCTTGACTGACATTTACGAACTATAGTACTTCCTATTAAGGTCTTTTGTCTACTCCCTTTTCAATGGATTTGTCTGCTCCATTATTTCTTCCACAAGTGTTTTACTAGCTTAGTCAAAAAAGTACTTGGGATGCAATTTTCTGTCACGTTTGCTGCACCTTTATATTTGTTGAGTCAACTTTGTTAGCTTTATGTATTTTTTAAACATGATTTTTTTTTCAGATTTTTAGATGTCACTAAGTAGATTTTGCCAAGATTTCACTTTGCATAGGCAAAAACAAGAATAACAGCCCTGTTTATTTTCTGTAATGCTCTTCACAGTGTTGCCAATTTTCTCTAAAAGACACAATATTGTATGCATATGCCTTGGGGGCAACACTACTCTAACACTTACCATTAAAGTAAGGCTGGATACATTTTCTGCAGCATGCTATTTATTTTGTAGTCATACAATCAGTGAAATTGCTAGCCTAACTACATTGTTTCATTCAATAAGAAGCTGACATTTTGCCTGGTTAGTGTCAATATATACTATTGACTTTTTTGCAGTGCTTTAATTAATCCATGCATTGCAAACTTTGATCCCATAAAATATTGGCATGCACATTCCAAATATCCATGTTTAACAGATAGTCGTGATTGCCACTCCCATTTTCTGCACAGATGCTTGTAGAAGTACCTTTAATACAGAAAGCATAGGTGCATACATAAACGTTGTGAAATTCCTCCTATGCATTCAAAAGCAAACAAATTTTGCTGTGCAACAAAGAGAGTCAAATTTGATCTACTATCAAACGTAACTAGCCTTTTACATAGACTCAGTCCTAAATTTGGACTGATGAGCAAAACTAGTTCTAGTTTAAGTACAGAATAGCATCTTCCACAGCCTAACTTCAGGATAACTAATATTGGATACGAATTTTCTTTTCTCAGTCTTAAGCAGGCCACAATAAAGCCTTAAGAGCACACAGAATCTCTGCTACAAAATACCAACCAGGTAAATCCATCAACATGAGAGCAGAATGGATAGATAGATCGGTAAAACCCATTATTTCTATGGGGAGTTTAAGACAAGATCCTGAAGGCTTCAAAAGAGATTCAAACCCAGAAGTTTTATGATGTTTCCTGGCCACTATGCAAGCCTTTCTACACACATGTCAAACATGTCCCACATGCTTCTTCCTTCATTCTATGTAACAGTTGAGTTCAGTAGGACTATGAATGCGTTCCTAGGAGCTGGAGAGGAAGATGTTTCACAAACAAACAAACAAACAAACAAAAAAGCCTGTTTTGGAAACAAAATCCCCTAGTAGAGAGACGAGAAGGACTTGAGATTTTTCACTGCTGGAAAATACATGGTACAGGACCATCTATTTTCACTGTGCTTTGGCATAAAGCTATGGAGAAGTAAGAGGGCATTAATGATAGCATCAAAGTTATCTGAAGGAGGCGACTTTGCAGAAAACGTGATTGGTGCAGTGTTGCATCTGGGACAGACCATATTTATAATAGCAAAATAGATATGTCTTTCTATTAAAAATAATAATGAAAAAAATTCATTTCTTCGGAGTATATTAGTATTTCTCTCAGTCATCTGACAAGGGCTGAGGAAGTGCAACCAAGAGGCATATGGGAGAGAAGAGTATCCTCTTGCTGAAAGCTAGATAAGTGAGAAGGAAAGCAAAAAATACCAATTGCAATATAACTGCTCCTCAGGCATGACTGTATAGAGTGCTACCCACTTACTGACTGTACCTATCCGTGGGTTCACTCTGGTTGAGCTTTGCTGTAGCTAAAGAAATGTTGCATTACCCATGGTTCAGATAGTCTGAGTGAATTTAAGTAGCACACTGGTTGAAAGATGTGCTGCTTTTAAAGAAAAGCCCAATGAAAAGAGAGAATATAGAAAGTTTAATACTGTAGAATATTATTCTCAAGCACTTGCTTGATACTGACATAGTATTACAGACGCACCAGGATATGTTAATTATGGAATATCATCATACCTTCCCAGGTACATTTCTAAATGCTTTAGTACACTGTGAGGTTTAATATAATTCAGAAGTCATGTGGTCAAATATGGTTTAATACTACTACTACATATTTGAACTTGTTAGAAGTATGTCAAGAAAATCATATGGCCCAGCAGCTAGCTCAAATCTTTTTAAAAATTCTTATTTTAATTTATTTTTCCCCAAAATTAAACAATCATCTTCAATAAAATAGTTTAAAATATACTAACAAGGCTATCAATTGCCTTACAGCAAATACTACCTCCTGTTAAACCAATCAAAATTATATTGTGAATGTTATCATATTTTTCAGACTGTCAGACACATACCAACAGAGACAATAGTAGCCTTATGTGCTAAGTACTACTGTCAGCTTCCATCAAAATCCCTACCTGTTTTGCATGTTCACCATACTTCTTTTTCTCTTATCTGCCCATTCTCCCCATTCTTGATACCCAGTTGTGTGAAAAAGCTTTATGAAAGCTTATATCATGAGTAAAAAAAAAAAAAAAAAAAAAAAAAAAAAAAAAAAGAGGTGAGAAAGAGAAACCCTTAATTTGGAATATTAATTCGGAATAGAATTTTCCTACTTTCGTGACTCAAGGAACATTTATGTTATATGATGCCTATACTGTGTGGCTTTGATTCAGGTCCTGTAAGACTAGATCTTACAAAACCATATAGAAGATAGTTTTTTATAATGGAAACTTCTGGGGTCAAGACTGTTTAACTATGTGCACAAGTTGTGGCTATAATATGCCAGCTGGCTTATTCCAGTCATCAGAATGATAGGTTGCCAACTTGCCTGACTACTGGAAGGAAAATAATTAGTTGTTGCCAGACAACTTTTTTTTTTTTTTTTTTTTTTTTTCATTTTGATTGAACTGATTGTTCATACAGATAGATAAATAGATATTTGTCTGAATCTGTCAATGCACAGGGAAGAAAAATATTCCATTAAAACACTGAAATATTCCAAATCCTACCTTAGAATCATAGAGTCAGTAAAGGTTGGAAGGGACCTCTGGAGATCATCCAGTCCAATCTCCTTGCTCAGCAGGGTCGCCCAAAGCATGTTAGATGGGGTTGCATCCAGGTGGGCCTTGAAGATCTCCAGAGAAGGAGATTCCACAACTCCTCTGGGCAACCTGGTCCAGGGCTCTGTCACTCTCACAGTGACGAAATAATCCCTCACTTTCAGGTGGAACTTCCTGTGCTTCAATTTCTGCCTGTTGCCTCTTGTCCTGTCACATGGGACAACTGAAAAGAGTTTGTCCTCATCCTCTTGACACCATCCCTTCAGGTACTTATACACATTGATAAGATCCCCCCTCAGTCTTCTCTTCCGCAGGCTGAAGAGGCCCAGCTCTCACAGCCGTTCCTCGTAGGGCAGGTGCTCCAGCCCTCTGACCATTGTCATAGCCCTCCGCTGGACTCTCTCCAGTAGCTCCATGTCTCTCTTGTACTGGGGAGCCCAGAACTGGATGCAGTACTCGAGATGAGGCCTCGAGGGCTGAGTAAAGGGGCAGGATCACCTCCTTCGACCTGCCGGCAACACTCTTCCTAATGCACCCCAAGATACTGTAGCCGCAAGGACACATTGCTGGCTCATGGTCAACTTGTCATCCACCAGCACTCCCAGGTCCTTCTCTGCAGAGCTGCTCTCCAGAAGGTCAGCCCCTAGCTGTACTGGTGCCTAGGGTTATTTTTCCCTAGGTGCAGGATTCTGCACTTGCCCTTGTTGAACCTCATGAAGTTCTTCTCCGCCCAGCTCTCCAACCTGTCCAGGTCTCTCTGAATGGCAGCACAGCCCTCAGGTGTGTCACCCACTCCGCCCAGCTTGGTATCATCAGCAAACTTGCCGAGGAGGCACTCTGCCTCCTCATGCAGGTCTCTTTACAATTGTGAATCTTTCTGATTTCAATCCGCTTTCAGCCTTGTTTTACTCATTTTACAGATTCCTTTAATTTCCTTTCCCATATTTGCCCATGCAAGCCACTTGTAAAAAGGGAATAATAAATAACAAGAGACACGGCCATGACATTTTACCGCATGAAAGGCTAGAGTGGAGAATTAGGAAACTCCTACAGAGATGCTTTTTCCTTCCCATACAGAAGGATGGAATACAACAGCTTGTTAGCACAGAAGACAGAAGCAGACCAGTGGCAGATTATTTTTTTCCAAGAACAAAGAAAGGAAGAAAACTGCGACTCCAAATTTTTTGGTAATTCATCTGCATGCTCATCCTCCCATGGGAAGGAAGGCACCCCTTTCTCTCCTCTACATTTATTTTCTGTTCCAGAAACCCAACAGTTTCTTCTTTTTTATTCCATTCTATTACTTCACAAGGTGAAGTTAGAAGAACAGTAAAAGATATTTCTTCTACAATAGCACTTAATGTCTGAAAAAGTAGATCTTTGCTTATAAAAGGAAAGGGCAGCATCTACCAGACAACAATGTAATCTGCTTAGGTGTGAGGATTAGAAAATGCATTGTGCTATGAACCTAATGAGCAGGCAGTCATTTCAGTAGGACTTGGTGACGTCAGAGATGGTCTTTTGAAGGTCAGCAGTTGAGATGATCTACATTATTACAAGTTTAGAAAAGCACCAAAGTTCCTTGATCTGCATAATATGTCCCATAAATTATTTTGTTGACCTTTGCAAATAATTAATTTTAAAACACTATATGTTTTGGTGATCTACATCAAGGAAAGAGCGGTCCATGATTCAGCAGCATGCTGCAGCATTTTTCATTGTGTTCTAATTATTATTTGTAGTTACTGTGAAATGCACATTTTTTCTCATAAGTTGTTAAAGCAGATATATAGTTACTTTCTAAAAAGATAATTTTCTGATACAGAAATAAAAAATCTAAGAATATTAATTTTATAGAAATACCTATAGTTTTACAGATGGGACTTTTTAAAAAAAAAAAAAAAAAAAACAAAAAAACAGGCTTTACTAAACAAACTAGTCCTAAGATTGGGGGATTTCATGAAAACATTGTTACACTAGGCACATTTTGAGATTCTTACCTTTAAGCAAACAGGTTTGTAACAGAGACTATGTAATGGGCTCAGAAATGGGCATGAAGTCTGTGAGCTTGTCTAGATCTGGAGGTGATGTATTTTCACTTCTGCAAGAGTCATAGAGAAGAAAGGTCAAGTTTTAAGAAAAACGGTGAAGAGAGAAATGGCAAAACAATCTGTGTACATGAATAGGAAAGAGAAAAAGAATAAATAAAAAAGATTAGAGTATAAGATGTAAGTTAACACAAGTGAGACAGGAAAGGGGAAAAGCATGAAAAATGCAAAAGAAGAACTAAGAAATAAAGAAGAGGCAGGCAAAATAGTAGTTTAAAAAGAAGAAAGAGGAAAGTACATAGAAAAAGAAGCACAAAAGAGAAAAAGAAAAAAAAAGTCACAATGGGTGGACTTGATTTCTTCAATCAATGTACAGAAAGTAGTATTAACAGCTGACGAGAGTAGGAATTTGTCATCATAAGTAAAGGTTATCTTAAAAAGCAAAGCTGAATCACTTTTTTTTCCACTTAATTATCACACAGAAGGAGAAAGAGAAGGAGAAGGAGAAGGAGGAGGAGGAGGAGGGGAAGGCGAAGGAGAAGGAGAAGGAGAAGGAGAAAGAAGGAGGAGGAGAAGGAGTGTGTACCATGACAGAATTCCATTTCAGACTAGGCAAGGGACAGAAGTTACACAGGCATATCAGCATATCCAGTTCATACAGCAAAATGGTTATATTTTGGTATTTTTGTTGATATTTCTCAACTGTTCTTTCCATCTTAATGAGTCATCTGTAACACAGATTTGTATTTTTTAAAGGAGTTATACAAAAAGTATTCACAAAATGACCATCTCTAATTGATCTTCATACCTATTGATGAAGACATATAGACATGATTAATGTCCAACGGAGTTGTAAATCACATGCTTAACTGAAACTTAACAAGCTCAAAATTATTTCTATAAGATTATTCATATACTTGTTCTTACAAAAGTGTTTTACCAGAGAGAAGTCTAAACCCCCATGTAATTCTCTGTATTACATCATCATTCCATTTTTCCACACTATAAAGCATCAGCCACTTTACTATTGTTATTTTGACTACATGAAATAACAACATCAACAAAGGACCTGGTGACTCAAGTATTGCTCCTTTACTCTGTAAATTTTGGCAAAGAAATTTCATGGGCATATACACCATCCCATATTCTGGAGGAGCTGGCAAAAGAAGGATTGGCCAAAAGTGAAGGTTTAGCTTAGCTGGTTAGAGTTCGGTGTTGCTAATGCCAGGGTTGTGGGTTCAATCCCCATATGGGCTACTCTGAGGGTTGGACTAGATGATCTCCAGAGGTCCCTTCCAACCTTACCATTCCATGAAAAGTTAAGTGATGGAGCAGTACTCTGGAGTCCTGGATGCATTTTTTGTTCCATCACAAACTTATGGTGAGACTTCAAGGAGCTGAATAGAGCAGGACCTTTCAGGTGTCTTGCTACATGGTAGGATGCTGAAGTTATACCCAACTAATACCTGAATCACTTAATTTCCTATATGGTACCTGAGACAATCTAGATAATGAACAAAGCCATCAAAATTAATAAAACCTAAAATACTGAATGAGCAGGCACCTAAATCATCCAGTAGGCATTGCTGATGTGAAGGAGGTGTAGACTGACATATGTCCACATAAACTGCGATGTCACAGGAAGTGACTTCCAAATTTACAGCTGCAAACTCCCAAATTTACTCCCGAATTTCACTCCTGAATTTACAGCGGCAAACTCTCCCTGGGGGGTAGGTACGCAGTGACTCCTCTTCAGGAAATGCAACAGAAACCAAGCAGAATGATGGTGCCTCTCTGTAATTTTTCTGCTAGTTTAATGGTTAGTAATCCCACCCGGCATTTGACACACACAGGCCCAGTTGCCTTAAGTGAGCAGTCGCATCAGGTCAGTAAGAGACATTCGGTTTCAATGACCTTACAGTTATTCACATAGAAGTTATCTGTGTGTTAGCGAAAGAAATGACAGGTAGTTACTTGCTCATGTAATTCTCTACAAGAGCTTGGCCTTAGTCATAGCTTAGATGCTTCTTAAAAGAGAAAAACACTGACAAAGCAGTGCTTTTAATATTATTTTATGTTATTGAATAAAAATAATTTTAAAGAAATAAGCATTTGGAGTGGCATTAATCAGCAGAAAAAATTGGGAAGAAAGGTATTTCCAGATTAACATTCTGTTTACTGCCAGATGCTGATACATTGAGTAGATCTGAAAGTCTTTTTCTTTTTCCTGAAATGGCTGGTTTGTGAACAATGAACTGTAATGAGTTAAAACTTCATCATTTTTCATAATTTACTCAGTTTAAAGGCATTATAAGCCCCATGGATTTAAAACTATACAATTATGCATACAGTACCTATTAATACATATGCATTCTGTTGATATTAATACATATATAATGTAGATATGTACATGGAAAATTATGATTTGTTATCTAAAGATAATCTTCTAATTTAAAAGTACAAAATCTGATGTGTTGTTTTTCTTATCACAAAGGGCTTTAGGGTTTAAAATAATTTAATAAAGATTTTAGATGAAGCTCGAATTGTTGGTGACTCATAGGTCATCAGTGGGTGGCAGGTGAGAGAAGGGAAAGCCTAAAGCAGTTAAGGTTTTAATGAGACTCAGAGCTAGTTTTCAATTCAGTATATTATTAGTTATTTTTTCCTGTTATTTTACCCATACACAATGTTAAATACACTCTTTTTTCTCAACTTTTGTTTAGTCTAATTTGTTCTTTCCCTTTTCTCCAGAGGCTTTATAAAAGCAAAAAGATTATACCAGAATTTTGAAAAACTAAAAGGTTAGTAAATAGAATACAATTTTAACCATAAGGTTATTCTTAACAGGGAAGCTTTTTAAAGAAAAAGGAACAGTTGCAGTTACCAATTTTGATTCTTAAAAACTTCACAAATTTTGAGGAAAATTACTATGAAAAGATTGTAGTTTTAGAAATGTATCATCTTATCTTATACAGCATGTATTTATTTAAATTTTAACTTGTGAAGAGGAGCCAGAATTTGACAAGCTTGTACAATTTCCCAAGTAAATTCAGCTGAATATGTTAACTATTTTTTATTTCAAGAAAGCTGTCTGCCCCAGTTTAGCTGAGATTACAATGGTAGGATCCAAACTTCTGGCGACCTGTTTTGAACGTCCCAGATAGATTTGCCTGAACCACTCAAAGTGTGGTCTCAGGTGAACTGCTGAAGCTGACCCTTCTCACGTCATTTTGTTCCAGTCCCACCCTGGTGAAGAGGAATCTTGCTCGCTCTCTGTGTGGAAGGGAGGCAGTCATGCCTATGGTAGCTGTTCCTTCAGAGGGTTAATGAATGTATGAGTGAGTTGGCTGGTTGAGCAACAAGATGGTAAACCAAACGCATAGCATCGTCCCTAGTGCCAAACTGAAGCAAAAGATAAACCCCCTCTGCGTGCCCAGCAGGTCTCTAGAGGACAAATAAGGGATATGTCCAAGTACGGCAAAATCAAAACAGTTTCACAGAGGTTTTCAGTAAGAACAGAAATTGAGTGACAAGGCAAAAGGAAGTCTGAAGATCCATTAATACACCCCTCCCTCATCCCTTCTATTTTCACAGAATGAAGCAAGTGCTGAGATTATTGAAATCTCTTTGGCTCAGCTCTTTCTGTCTGACAGCCTGGAAAGATGGTGTTTCCTCCCTTTCCAGTTGCATAGAGCTGCAGCCTACCTAAATCCCTCTGCCTCTTCATCATCTAGAGGAGGTATTTTTTTTCATACATATGCTCTGCATAAGAGAACACACAGTGTTTTTCACTTTGGTAACAACAACAAAAAAATCCTACCACAGAACTGTTCTACCTCCTCCACAATATTTTGTGTAGAACTGACAGCACTGTGTCCCCAAGTTTCCAAGATTGTTATTCTGTTTCTAATTCATAAGGGAAATCCCTGAAGCTGCAGAAAAACAATAGCTTAGCTTTTGTATGATGTTGAACTCTTCTGCAATCTCAGCTTCTGTAAGAGAACCTCTATGGCATGCTGAGTATCACCATTCTCTCCAAACTGAAGAGAGGCAGAGGACTATCAGAACCTACAAGACTAATCTAAGACTCCACATGGCTAGATTCAACTTGAACTTTGAAAAAAAAACCTAGATTAAAAAATAGTGAGGCATAGTTCTCAGATTAATCGTCATATGAGGATTCAGTTCCACTGACCTCTACGCAACTGTGTATTTTTATATTCATACATTGACAGAATCAGGACCGTTAGATTCTAGCCAAAGACAGGAATATGGAATGTTCATCCCTCCTGTGCTTCCTTATTAGCATCTATTGTGTCTCATATGCAGACATTAATGAACTTCATATTTTAAAATCTCTAATGTGAAAGATATGCTTGGTCAATTAGAATGACCCCAAGGCTATACCTGCTATTGGCATCAGTTTAATAATCTTTGTGCACAGCATTTGATAAAGACCTTAGAAGCAGTGAAGATGACTTTATGTTTCCTGATTTTGATCTTTTTTTTTTTTTTTTTTTTTTTTTGCAGAGCTTACACTCAGTCATTTTAAAGATTTTTTTCTGCATAGCTGCTTCTATGCATGTATATAAAGTATTCTCCAAGAAACACAAAGCGTTGTTCTCCAGCATAACAAGATAGATCTAGGGATTTGCTTTGACCTGGTTTTCATGACTAAAACCTATGAGTAATAGAATGACAATTAATATAGATTTTATACATCATTAACCAATGATTTGCTATTCATACTATCACTGTATCTAGGCCAGGAAATAAAGATACCATTTTGCTAGGTATGATACAAACACAATAAGGAAGAGGCTTTCTCTTCCTTATATAGCCTACACCGGGTTTATTAGAGAGAAACAGCTGAATGAAATAGAATAAATGAAGGGAAAAACAGAGAGAAACAAAGCTACTCAGCATGAAAGGCAGCTATCCCAGTACACCAGAGTACTTCTCTTTTTGTTTGTGCAACAATGAAGAAGCTCACTGAATCACAAGTGACTTACAGTGATTTTATGTGAGATCAGAGTCAAGACCTTCAAAAATATGCATGCTGTTTTCTAGGAGACTGCTAAAGAGGTAGTTCTGCATGAGAAAATCTCAAAAACTCCATAGTTCATCTGAGATCAAAAGTAAAAATTCTAATGGAGAGAAACAACAAACCCAAGTTATAAGACATACCATATCACACTCTCCAGATAAGATTTTCTGGGGAGATCATTCTGTCCCTTAGATTTAGAGACATCAAATTTAAAATTAAGCAGAAAGGATGGTTAAATTTCCTTTTGCTGGAAATCACAACTTTTTCCTTTATTTTTAACCCTAACTCTACCATCTTGGCAAAACTTCTCCCCGCCCTGAATTGGTCTAAAATGTTATACACCAATCCAATGGGAAATATGCTCAGGATTCTGAGCTACAAAATCAGATTAGTATCCCTAACGACTGCACCACTCTTTCCTCAGTCACAAGCTGAATCTGGTTAAATGGCAAGGAATGTTTTGGTTTCCTGGCTAAGACAGTCCCTGCTGGGGACCACTGCTGTTACCACTGAGCCCTTTTACCTTCTGTCATCTTTGGCTAGACCATGTCGCAGAGACCACAGGATGGCCATTAATGCTGGATGGGGGGAAAAAAAAAGAAGAAAAACAATAGGCAGATGTGTCTGTTTTCAGGTATATATTTTTTTTCCTTTCTATTAGGTTTTTGATAGATCTTTCATATTGTTAAGTGTGTAAGTAGCGCAGATAGAACCTTTCAAATCTTCCTCATGCCAGTGCCTCTACGTACCAAGCTTAAGTTTTCTTCTAGATGTGCTCCTGTTTGCCCCATGGCTCTCATATTGTGTTCTGCGAGTAGAATAGCTTCCACAGGATGATGAATTACTCAGCAGGGATTATTCTGCAGCCTGCTAGCAAATGCTTCCTGCAAGCAAGTAAAAGATTCATGTTTGTATGATCCCAGGACAATGAGAAAACTGAATTTAGGCTTTCCATGTTCTCCTCCAAAGAAGGATAGTATTAACCCTCTGTCTGAGTTTCCGGGAAAAAATGGTCAAACTGAATGCTGATTTGGTTCATATTAAACATGCTCAGGACCCTTAGGAGACCTAAAAAAAAAAAAAAAAAAAAGTGATTATTTGGAAATAATTCTGTAAGTCTTTAACAGCAAATAGACCTGCACGATGGTTCAGTTGAAGCAGTCATACTTCCTGGTATGCAAACTTCGGGCACCTCAACTAATGTTTGTGGTAGAAAGTCTTATAGCCTCTCTGGCCTGCCCATATAGCTGCTTAAATTGTGCTTAGTTTGTATTTTGGACACTTGCATTTCATCCTCTGTTTCCAAAATCATTGATTTAGGAACACAGAATAGCAATTCAAAAACTGCTCTTGTTTTTACAATTTTATGAAGTGAAGAAGCTGAGTTCAGGCCTTTGTAAGACTGAGACCTAAGAAATATAAATGAAGAAATGTTCTGAGGATGAAGCCTAGTGGAAGCATGTACATTAAACAGTCAGGAAAGAAGAAACATCAGATTTCAGAAGGGTTGATCAAACCCAGCTGGGATGAACTTGCGTGATCATTATCAAAACAATATCCCATAACTGTATTGCACTGAAATTGATCTTTTTCTTCTGGTAGGATGATTATTACTAGGCCTTTCCCAGGGAAAAGGAGCATCTCATTGTCCATATATAGTAAGAGAAGTCATCTCTAGAGATCCAGTTTCTTCAAAAGAATCTAGGTTAGTATATCTGAAAACTAGTCTGTTTGAATGTCATAAATATGTAAAAGCAAAATGCAGAATTCTCCCTTCTGCCAAGCAGAAAACAAAGAGAAAGTTCATATACTAGTATGAATGTTTTTTAATAGCCTCTATTATAGTTGACTATTTCTTTTCTTTCTTGGCCCTCACTCAATTTCTAAATTTGTCATTTAATAAAACTCAACAACATAAACTGCATTTATTTTGATCCCTATAAAACCTAGGTCAATAGGGACCAAAATTTCTTGACAAATTAATTGTAAAGGATTTCCCATTTCCTAGAGAACAGTGTTCCAGCTTTCATTTTTAAATGATTTAAATTCTTACCAAACTGTAATAGTTTTAAAAATCTTTCAGGCTCCTATTGTGCAAAGAGTGCTTTTAAAATGAAATAATACAACATAGGGACAATTTCTCATGTCTGCAATGAAACAAAACCAGCAAGTAATAGAAAACACTTTGAACTTTCTTTCGTTTAAAGTTCTGTCTTCTGGTAGGAATACATTGACCTAGGTTTTATAGGGATCAAAATAAATGCAGTTTATGTTGTTGTCTCACAATAAAGTGAGAGTCAGATCCTGAGACAGTACGAACCAGTCAGTATACAACAGAGCAATCAACAAAGCCAGGGAAGAATATGGTTCTCCATACCTGACATCACTTCAAATACTCCTCTGCTGATTTCATTGCTGAGCATCCCTGATCAAACATCAACTGATCAAACCAGGAAATCTAAAGGAAATTCTTTAAAAGGTTACTTTAAAGTTAATAGGAATCTTGTTCAATGATGGCTTGTTCCAGACTCTGTCAGTTCCACAAAACTATTGTAGAAATCTGAAAATGAGCTTTGATTTAAGCACAGTTTCCTCTTTCCCATCCTCTCACAAATACATGCACAAAATAAAACTCCTAGAGTTCTTTTTCATACCTTCCGATGGAGCTGCTGCTAGGTTTATCACATAGAGCTACATTTTCTAGTACTGAATCATACTACTAGGTTTTACAGTAACAGCTATAGTATCCCTTTCCCTCTTGCTGGAAGACATATGAGATTGAAACATATTGGATTTATGCCATTTCCAAGAATCTGACTAGATTTCAGCCTGTAATTTCTACGATAGTAAGTCTCTCCATATCAATTGCCAAAACTTCAGCATTTGCTTGCACCTTTCTCTTAAGCTGAAAATGAATCCTGATCATGCAGCATCATCTTAAAATACATTTCTGAGGTGTAGGAGGAATTCTAAGATCAAAAAAT